>NC_137853.1:33654861-34254861 GCF_948465745.1 Chenopodium album | reverse complement strand
ATACCTTTATTTCAACAAATACAATAATGTAAGTAAGATTTGATATATTTCTTTTTTTCTGTTGATTACATAATATCTCTGGGAAGTGATATAGGATCTCAAGGGATATTGAGTGATAGATATTATATTTAGGATAATATTTGATCAATGGTACACACTTTAGATTGAGGAGTTTTTTCGAAATCTAACATGATATCGGAGCCAACGTGACATAGAGGTCACGGGTTCGAATCTCATCCACCCTCCTTCAAAGTGGAATTAATTCACGCCGGGTATGAGAGGGCATGTGCTGCATCCACATTTCAAGTTCAAAGGGCCTTTTATGTGAGAGGGAGTGATAGAGTATAAAAACATATTTCTGGGCTTTAACCATTAGCTTAAACTTTTGGTTGAGATGGTCCGTTAACATGGTATCGAGAAAAGGTTGCTTTGGGGGAAGTACGGGTTCTGCATGTTCCTACTAGATATCAGTTTGGGGACATTTTCACTAAAGGCCTACCACGAGAATTATTTCTGGAATTTAGGTCCGGTCTTAGCGTACGACCTCCTCCCGCTACGACTGCGGGGGTGTGATAGATATTATATTTAGGATAATATTTGTCGCAGATTAGGATATACTAAATGTATATTTTGTATGTTTATCGTATATAGGATTCCTAACGTAATTAGGCCTAGCGTTGTAAACTCTATATATTTGATCAATGATACACACTCCAGGCTTCGTCTTGTTCAATATTTAGCAAGGCAAGGGAAAGAAAGTATGTCATCCAATGTTTAGTTTGACGCAAAAGGAAGAGAAAGCAAGAAAAAACAAATTTTAATTTAATATATTTATTTTTTCTCAAAAAAATAAATTGAATATTTTGTGATGGATCCTTTTGCTTCCCTCCAAATCCTATCAAATTCTATGTAATTGTTTTTTTTTTTTTTTTGACGGGAAATTCTATGTAATTGTTGAAGTTAGGCGAGAGTATAAGATCTCAAAGGAAATTGAATTATGCTAGAGACTCTATTCCTATACAAAGTCGATCTTATTACCCCTAAATAAAATCCTATTTCATGCAAAATTATTATTGTCCTTTTGTTCCTCAATAAAAGTAACATAAAATCTTGGCTTACGGATTTATATTATTCACATTTTACCTATATTTTGTACGAAGTATTCAAGCAGCCTCTCAAAAAAAAAAAATTAAAAAAATAAAAATAAAAATAAAAAAAATTACAAGCGGAGTGTATGCTCAAAAGAAAACTCCTAGTTTAAAGGGGTTTATTTTGACTAAGAAATTATGTTTCCAACTAATTCTCTACCAAGTTGAATTTTTAAAATTAACGTGCATCAATTATTATGAAATAATCGTTATGAAATAACAAAAAAAAAGATTTCGTAATTAAAATCTTTTTAGAGTTTATTTTAGTGAGTTTTTTATTTGATGTAAGTGTTTTCATGGAAACTAATTAATCTTAACTTTCCATATTCAATTAACAGTGTGGAGTACATTACATAATTGTTTTTTTTTTTTTGGTTTTGGATTTATATTTACAAATTCAATATTACATAATTCACGATTCAATATTTTTAAAAAAAATTATTATAAAAGTAATAACATGCTGCATGCAATAAGTAATCTGTATAAAACTAATCTTTAATGTCCAATGTTTTTTTAGGCGAAGATAAAAGCAAGCTATTAAGTATTAAAAAATGATTAGATGTTTCTTTTATTAATTTTGTTGTCCGATCCCCTATGTACTCATGGTCTCTATGTCTCTTTGATTAATACGAGCTAGCTTGTTTTCAAAAAAAAAAAAAAAAAAGAAAGATGAAACTGTAGAAAGATAACATTTGTTGTAAATTTAGGATATAGTTTCTATCCTTATCGCATTAGGTTTCTTAACAGGATTATGACTACTCCGGTAAATGTTATATAAATTGAGACTTCAAATAATAAACTAGAAGAAATACTCATGTACGTTATTGAGTAATGGATTATATAATTGAATTTGTAACGAGCTTCATTTGATCTTACCAAATTGTCATAGTGACTAGACAAAATTGTTGATTTGTTACTAAATTGCCATAATGGTTAGACAAAATAACAAGATTACAGAAAGAAACATAGATAAAACTTAAAACCTAGTCGTTTTCAAGAGATCTTGGCCACATAATCACTTAACCTTTTGAGCTAAGCGAAATTCTAAAAGCACTACAAAATTTTTAGATGGTAACTTAGTAAGCTGCAAATCGTCAAATGAGTGTTAATTTGGGAATAAAAGTAAAATAATATCCACAATAAGGTTCTTTAGGGACATTATTGTTCCTAGTAGTCCTCGAGCACCCCATAGGCAATGATGCCCACATGCCCAAACTCCAAAGGAGGGAAAGACCCATTTGACGCCCGCTTGTGGTGTGGGAGACGATCCGTGACATCTAAATCGGTTTCGTTGCCATAGTGTATAATGTAGATGGCATAATGTTAAGTCATTATAATGATCATATTGAATTTTCAATATGTCTGTATTAGATCTGTCTCGGAGTATACTTTTGAAATAGAATTTTTTTTATAAACATTGTTTACATGTTTAAAAATCAAGTTTAATGGTTGAAGTCATGTAGTATATAAAGAGTATAAAGAGTAATGTAATCAAATAATACGGATAAAATTGTATAATGTCTCCCCTGGTTTGGTTTGGTTTGTTTTTTTTTTTTTTTTTTTTTTCTACATACACATGCATTTTGCTTGATCTTCAACACATCTGTTTGATCAATTATAATTTTATTTACATAATATTGTATGTAAATTATGAAATTGTATACTCTTTATTTGGATACCACACTTTGAAACGATTTTAACATGATCATATGTGATAACTATGTGCCACATTTGAATTTTGCACTGTTTACATACACCACTTTAACCAATATTTGTACTTCCCTACCTTATGAATAGTATAAAATTACTCTTATGAATAGTGTGATACCAATTATACCCTTCAAAATGTGCATTGACATATATGACCTCATTAATATAAGTATAAGCTTCTTTAATAAATTGTGTTTGACAATTATACCCTAAAAGATGTTTATTTACTTATTTTCTCTCATTAATGTTAGTTGTCTTAAACATTTATACCTCTAAACATAGTTGTTTACATATCAACAACTATATTTGTGATTTAAGGCTAAACCAAAAGAACTTTCAAAGTGGCTAGCTATTACGCGCGCGTTAACTGCTCTAGTTATAAGTAAGATTGAATATAGTCATATATGTACTTGTTAGCTAAATTCGTCTCAATGTATAATTTTTATATCTTATGATTTATTATATATTTTTTGATAAATAGCGATACCATTAGTCAAGTTCCGTCTTGACAGCTTTGCCGATCAACTTAAGGCCCCTAATGAAAAAAGGGAGCATAAGACAATCATTTTTTTTAATTTTTTTTTAACGTTTGACCACATGAATAGTAAGTAATATAAAGTGGAGAAAACTTGTGTGGACCTTATTCACAATAATATTATTGTGGACCTGAGGTTCATACGCGCGCAACTGATATTATGTTGAAGTTTTGAATATAGTGATCTTAAATATTATTGTAAACCTCTTGTCAAAAAAAAAAATTATTGTAAACCTAAAGTATACATGTGGCCGACGTAATGTTGAACATAGCGACCTTAATTTTAACATACTTGTATTAAACTAGACCAATATATTAAAACTTTCATTAAAAAAAAATCTCTTACGACCTTTATAATAACATGACTTTTATTTTAAGCATAATAACCTCTATTTTAACATATTGACCCCCTTTTTTTATTATTAATATCAACAATTGTAGTGTCTCTAATATTAGTGGTCCGCAATTAATTAATGTGCATGTGAAACGGTTTATTTAAGAGTTTATTTGTATATAAAATGAAATAAAATTAAATGGAAAAAAAAAACCATCTTAACCAATAGTAATATGCAGTTGAAAGTGATTAATTGTGTTTACATGCAAAAAGGCAATGGGACAAAAAAGAAATTAAAATAAAATCCATATTCACCAATGGAAATCAAGCAATATAGAAAAAATATCATATATTAATGGTAACAAATCCATGCATATCCCTTGTATCCAATTAACTTTCTATTACATTTCATACATCCTATTTTCTACCATAAATATATGCTCTATGAGCTTGACCATGATTTAATTTAATGCCAATTTAAAATTTTTGCACAATCAAATAATTTTTTTAATATTTATTGTGTTGCTATAAATATCACTCACTTCCTCATGTATAAAATACAACTTGATATTACAATTTCACTCAAAAGAAAATTGATATTAAAGAAAATTGTCTTTCTCTCAAAATGCTTTTGTTTTTCTTGCTATCATGGCTTTAGTGACCATGGTACATTGTCAAGATTGGAGCGATGCTCATGCAACGTTCTATGGTGATGCTAAGGGTGGTGATACCGAAAGTGAGCTTTCTTTACATTATTAATTCGTACTTCGTATATATTTGTTTTAAAAATAAATTTTAATTTCACCCTTTTAATTTAAAATTTTTGCACAATCAAATAATTTAATGATTTTTTTAAAAAAAAAAATTGGGTAAAGTCGCGGCTCCCATCCATACTAGGGAAGTTTTACTTAATTTAAATATCGATTTGAGTTAATTATTAGTAGTTCGGTTAAATTATGTCATAGTCTTGTTTATGATCGATATGGCATAATTTTGACAGTTTTTAAAACTTTTTTTTCATTCTGTCTATATCGTTTGCCCTTATTCACGAATCATGAGTATGTGACGGCTAATGTGAAATTGTGGATACCTACGTGCATAATTTTTTTTTCCTAACATAATTTTTGGTTGTTGGTGCCATGCAGAGGGTGCTTGTGGTTATAGCACATTAACTCAAGGATATGGACTACAAACAACAGCTCTTAGCACAGCACTTTATTTAGATGGTGCAACTTGTGGAGCATGTTATGAAATCAAATGTACCAACTCAAAATGGTGCAAAGACGGTGCTGGCACGATCAAGGTCACGGCCACCAACTTGTGTCCACCTTCAAGTGGTCCTGAGGCATGGTGCAATCCTCCGTTGCAACATTTTGACTTGACACAACCCATGTTTGTTACAATTGCTGAGTACAAAGCCGGTATTGTACCCGTACAATACAGGAGAGTACCTTGTACTAAGCAAGGAGGTGTCAAATTTCTTATTAATGGGAACCCTAATTTTCTTTTGGTACTAGTCTTTAATGTTGGATGTGCCGGAGATGTTAAAGAATTGAAGATCAAGGGTTCGAGTGATTTTGTTCAAATGTCGCGAAATTGGGGCATGAATTGGCAAATTGGTGGTTCGGGTTGGACCAACCAAGAGTTATCATTCCAAGTGACTACTAGTGATGGAAAAACCCTAGAGTTTGAAGGTGTTGTGCCATCTAATTGGCAATTTAGTGAGACATTTGAGGGAAAGTCTAATTTTTAAGAGCTTTGTTATTGTAATTGAGGAATTTATTTTACAAGAGGTTATGTCCAATTAATTATAATTATCGTTTTCCTTGTAAAATGATACCTCAAATTTTATTTTATTTTTTTTTTTTTTAAAAAAAGAGTTTAATAATAATGTTCATTTGCCTGCTTTTTTTCTTCATCATTATAAATAACTAGGTGTTAAGCCTGTGCGATGCACGGGTTCATTTTAAAAATTTTGAGTCAATTTTTTTTTTAATTTTATTTTAAATTTTCATACTTTATATTTTATAAAATTCTCCTTTAGCTACTGCCCTTTAATTTTTTAAAACTTTATTATTAAACGGTTGAAGAGAGTAAAATTAACAATCAAATGGTTGAATTATTAATTATCTTAAGTATAAATCTTTTTAAAAAAATTTTTTAAAAAAAAGGAAGAAAGAAAGTAAAACTTTTACTCGTGGCTGCCTGACATTCACAAATATTCCTATATAGAGATGAGTTAGGATTATATGACATACTTATACTATTATAATTATTATATTTTTTAAAAGTGTATTTCACTATCTAAATTGTTAAATTTATTAAAATTATAATGATTATTAAAATTTATCATTTCAATTAATTAATAATATAAATTTAGGTAACTCATGAAAACTCTATACGGTGCTAAGATTGCTTACATATTTTTTTTTTTTTTTTTTTTTTTTTTTTTTTTTGGTGAAGCATACATAGGTATTTAAAATAGTCTTGTATACAAATTACTATATGTTTTCTTTATCACCACTATAATTAAACTTGAATACAATTACAAAGTACAGTATATTCATTTTATATTTCATAGCTATCATTTTTTGTGTCACCTTTTTTTTATTATTTTTTTATATTTGTGTCACTCTAATTTTAAAACAATTATTGAAATATTGCTTCAAAATTATTTTATTACCTTATCCTATAATTGTCAGGTCAACAATGATGAAAGAATTTATTAGATAATAATTTTTTATTTAATAGTAATAGATTAGGTAATAATAATTAAAGAAACATCTAAATAAATAAATAACAACATAGTTCAAAAGGCTACAAATATGATTCCATACAAAAAAAATATGAAAAAAAAATCCTCACGAATAAATTATTGGCATAAATCTAAAATTTCTAATAACTATCTAATGAATTTAATTACTAAACTATGGATGATACTTATGAAGTTTAAATATCCTTTCGCCCCATTAAACTTATTTGATCTTTATATAAGAAGTTTTGATCGTGGAAATTAAGCCTGCAATATATATACATATATAAATGGTTAGTAAATTCAATAGTATTTTATTTATCTAGCAAAATTTTTGTCAAAAAAAAAAAAGAAAATATCTAGCAAAGCAACAAATATCTGAAAGAGTATATACCTTCAATTTTTTAAGGGGACGTTTGGTTCAAACAATGGTATGAGTTTGGAATGAGGAATGAAACCTGGGTGGTATGGGGTTGGAACTTGATACTTGATTTCATGTGTTTGGTTTTTATCTATGAATGATAGTTTTCCTTTTAATTTTAAAACTAAAGGTATGGGTATGAGCCATACCCACCTCCCCCCTTGGGTTTCAAAAACCCATACCTTGGGGGTTTGAGGTATGGGTTTGAAAAATGAAATTTCAAGAAACAAACACAAGGTATGAGTTTTGGTCATTCCAAACCCATACCTTATACCTAATATGCTTGAAGCAAACACCCCCTTTTTAGGGGTTGTTGGTGGAATCGTTGTCATCTTCCTTATAATTATCAGTTTCATCATGAGAACGTTTTCCATCTTCCTTAACTATGTGACTTGTATGATTTTCTTTCATTGTTGCATCTTCCTTGTCCTTTCTAAAGAATAATAAATAATTATATTTTTAAGAATTTTTTTTCAAAACTTTAAATGAAAAACATATGTTAATTAAGAACACTTGTTTCAATAATTTTCATCAAAACTTACCTTAAGTACACTTGGTTCAATAATTTTCGTCACAGTGAATGTTTGTCGTGAAACAGCCGAGAAACTCGTACTTTGATTTTCCAATTATTTTTGCTCGAATTTAATTCTCTGATCAAATTAAATCTGTAGGAAAAAAATAGCACATAAAATCATAAGCGAATAATCATAAAGTATTTCAAATAAAAACACGATGTAAGTAACAATTATATAATGTAAGTAACAATTATATATATAAGTTAAATTATGAATTACCCAACCATGTATGATTTAAATTTGACACGAATTACTAACACGAAATTGTTTGGTGTCGATTGATTTTGCATTATACGTCAATTTATAATAGTAGGGTATTACCATAAGATTATGAAATATTTTTAATTTTTTATTATTAAAATCTATCTTTGAAGCTTATACAAAAAATTTGTCATTATCTATTATCTTTTATACTATTATATTTTGATGATATAATAATTAAGAAAAATTATTAGATTAAAAAAAAACGAAAACTTCAATAATAATCCAACTTGGTGAACCCAAAAAATGGGTATTAAAAAGACTAAGCTAGGAAAATAAAAATGAAAGAAAATTAAAGAAAAAGAAAATAAAAGAACTAACTTACTAAAAAGGAAAATATAAAGAAAACCAGAAAAAGGAAAAAGAAATTGAAAAAGAAAAGAAAAGGCAAAGAAATAAAAATAAAATAAAAAGAAAAAGAAAATTAGAATTAAAGAAAAAGATATAAAGATCCTCAAAGTCAGACCCCCTTTCTTCTTCACGGTTTCGTTGCTCCTCAATTGGGAAATAATCCCACGCATCTTATCAACAACCAATGATCATAGGCTCATAGCTATCTTTACTTAAAATTAACTTGCTAAAATATTTTTTCATATACATGTATTTTTATATAAAAAACCACATAGTAATGATAAAGTAATTTTATTTTAATGAAGCAAAATTATCATTATCATATACTTCTTATGTTTATCGTACATAAGGTAGTTTTTTTTTTTTTTTTTTTTTTTTTTTTTTTTTTTTTTTTTTTTTTTTTTTTAAGTAAAGCAAATTTACGTTCATACTTATTATGTTTATCATAAATAAGGTAATTTAATTTTAATTTTTTAATTCTAATTTTTGATAATGTATAATACTATAATATATAATTATTTAAACTTTAAAATTTCATTTGTCAATTTTTCCTATGTGGCATTTGAATTATTTAATTCTAAAAGAAAATTATTTGATTGGCTATAACAAAAATTTATAATCCTACATGGCGCTCTAAGAAAATTAAATCCTACGTGGCTCTCTAAAAACTCGGGAAAAAACTCCCCTTTATATATATATATATATTAGATTATTTTAGATGTTTAATTAATAATCGATGAGTGACATAATAACCTAACTGAAGTTGATTTTTGGTAGAAAAACCAACAAAGGACATTATTGTTGTAGATTTAAATAATGTTGAAATATAATCCAATGTCTAGACTCTAGATGAGTATCAACTATTTTAAATTAGCAGAAATGGGATTGATTTAATTAAGCTTAAGCTTGATCTCTTCGGGATTTATGGACTCATATATTATTGCGTGTTATTATTATTTGTAACTTTCTTTTATTAAGATAGGAAAGAAAATAAGATATTAGGAAATCATTCTCAAGAAGGAAAAATTAATTATTTGTGTTTTTCTCTAGTTTTCTATTTGTGTTCCAAATGGAAAAACCAATACGACTATACAAGTACTAAATAATTTCCCTTTTTTTTGACGAACAGTACTAAAAGAATTTCCTTAAATTGAAACAAAATAATGAGTAATCCACAATTAGAATTCTTTTCCTTCAAATATAACACTTTGAACCGTAGTCAATAGTAGCAGGAAATGTGGATCACAAATCAAGCACTATAATTGTAAAAAATCAAAGTCCATTAATTTCTTACTTTCCTAAAAATTTGATCCAGTTAACTTAATATTAGCAGAAAAAATGGGATCGCAAACAATCAACACTTTATATATTACCTTTTTTACTTGTGATTTTATTTACTCTACTTAATAAGTGTTTTGTCCTTTGTCCAAAAAAACAAGCTGTTGTGTCTAAAAATTAAAAAAAAAAGTAAAATAAAAAAAAGAAAAAAGAGCTTGATAAGTGTTCTAAAATAATTACTTTTTTTTTTTCAAAAAAAATAATAATTACTTTTAATTTTTTTTTGAAATTTAAGTCAAACAACAAGACAATTTTTTTACATTTGATTATATGTGATATTAAAATCTCACTAAAAAATTTCTTTGCATTTACTTTTTATTTTTGATTATTTAATTTGTTAAAAAAAATGTCATATTTTTCTCAAAATGTATTTGGATTTCTTGCTATCATGGCCTTTGTTACAAAGGTAGATTGTCAAGGTTGGATTGATGCCCATGCTACATTTTATGGTGATATGATGGGTCACGAAACTGACAGTGAGTTTTCTAGCTTGAAATTGTTATACCTAGATGTTTGTTATACAATACTTTCTTCGTTTCTTTAGATTCAACTCAATTACTATAAATTGATAAACACTTTAAATATATATATAAGTATTGAATATATAATATGAACGGATGTAATAAAAGTAATAAGAAAATTGATGTGAAAAGGTAGATTATAATTAGCTAGTGTAAGAAAAAGGTTGATAAAGTAAGAGATCGAGTGTGTAGAAATGTCTAATTATTTTGGGGCTAAAGGAGAAGATGGTAAAAGGGGTAAGCTAAAGATGGAATAAAACAAAGTGAGTAGAACAAAAAGAGCGGATCTAAATGGAAAGTGAGTACGTAAAATAAAAAAGAAAGGAGAGAGTATGTTTTTCACTAACGCTAACAATGATTTTGATGAGCACGTGCACATTAAAGTAACCGGTCGCATAGAGCCCCTATATGAAGCCCAGCCACAATATAATTTGATATGATATTTCGGTATACAAATTATTTTTTTCGCTACATATAAATATAAAATTTTTCGATCAATAATCTAATCTTCAATTATATCATAAAATTTAGAATTTAGTAAAGTATTTTGTAAAACAATGATTTTGAAGCCCTTGTCAATTTTTGTGCAAGTAAAATCATTATGCAATGGAGCACATATAATTTTTTTACAGTAATGTTTAGAGAGCTATAAGTGCGGGTGATAAGAATTAATCCTAAAATCCCTTGAAATCGGGACAGATCAGAGCTTTAAGTCTCTAACCACCTGAGCTATCTCGCACTATCTATACGGATCAAATATATGAATACTACCTGTTTATACTTTATATATGCGTATTTGTAATCTATAATTTATTTTTTTTTGTTGCATGGCACCATGCAGAGGGTGCTTGTGGTTATAGTACTCTAACGCAAGGATATGGATTACAAACAACAGCTCTTAGCACAGCACTTTTTTCAAAGGGTGCAACTTGTGGATCATGTTATGAAATTCGATGTACAAACTCAAAATGGTGCAAACCTGGCCTAATCAAGGTCACGGCCACCAACTTGTGTCCACCTTCTTATGGTCCCGCGGCATGGTGTAATCCTCCATTGCACCACTTTGACTTAACGGAATCCATGTTTGTCACAATTGCTGAGTACAAAGCTGGTATAGTACCCGTGCAATACAAGAGGATACCTTGTGCTAAGCAAGGAGGTGTCAAATTTCTTATTAATGGAAACCCTAATTTTCTTTTGGTATTAGTCTTCAATGTTGGAGGAGCCGGAGATGTTGTAGACATGAAGATAAAGCATTCGGGCAATTGGGTGCAAATGGCGCGAAGTTGGGGTATGAACTGGCAAGTTGGTGGTTCGGGTTGGATCAACCAATCCTTGTCCTTCCAAGTGACTACTAGTGATGGAGAATCATTAGTGTTTGAAGGTGTTGCACCACCAAATTGGCAATTTGGCCAGTCATTTGAAGGAGAAGATAATTTTTAAGAGGCTAGAATTAGGGAGATTATTTTACAAGAGGATTGGATATGTACTTTAATAATTATAAACATCATTTTCCGGGCAAGATAATACCTCAAGATTATATTCACTTAGTCTATAAAAGTTTTTCATGTTTGAATAGTGATTGTCTTATTGACAAAGGCAAATATGTCAAGAATAAAGTTTAAGAGAAGGTGGGAGCGAGATATGATTCAATAATGTTCATTATTGTTGTAAAAAAAATTCACGGAGATAAATCCAGGAAATTTATGACTTGGTATCCAACTTGACTTTGCTTTCCTCACGTGGTTTAATTAGTTACGGAGTAAAATAAATTCAGATAAAATAAAATAAGAGCTAATATGCTAAAATAACAAAAGTGTTGATAATTTCAAATAAAATAAGATAAAGACTAAGGGCCTGTCCATATTTACTGAACTAAGCTGAACTGAACTGAACTGAACTGAAATGATTGGAGCTGAACTGAACTGAACTGAAATTAAGTAAATATGAACAGGCCCTAACTGTATTGAACAGGGTAGAAATATTTGGTTTTCAGATTTTCCAACTTGTTTATGATAATGTAAAAAAAAATGAAAATGATAAAACCAACAGGTTCAAGGGTTAAGGGAAGGGAAATCATAAGCCATTAGTTCAAGATTATAAGATAAAATATGAATATATGATAAGTATCTATGATTTATAAGTGTTAGATTGTGCCTCGAAATTTAGTAGGCAGACTTTGAATGCAGATATATCTTAAACTACAAGTATTTTTGAGGTGATTCAAGTTGAAGGTGATAGCTTGGTTCAAGAACTTTCCAACATTAGGTCACATGTGCAATTACAACAAAAAACGAGAAAGTTATGGCCATTTTATGAAAACCGGATGAAACTGGAAAATTGCAACGAGCGGGTGAGCTATAGCTATATGCGAGTGAGCTATAGCTCGGCCCTATGAGGACTTGCGACAGGCATGAGCTAGCTGCGGATCTATCTGGGTAGTTTGGTTCTACCAGGATAATTTATGTAATATTTCCTAAAATTATATCTTTTCTATGACAGCTATTTGAGTATATTTAGGAAACAATTTAGGATTTTTATTAGGGTTTCTTTGTGTTATAAAAGGACTTTAGTTGATCAATTAGATCGTACCTTTTGAGCCATTAGATTTAGGACTCCTTATATTATTCTCTTGTTTCTTTCCCCGTATATAATTGTGATTATATGAATCTTATATTAAACTAAAAAAAGAGTAACCTTTTGAGCCATTAGATTTAGGGCTCCTTGTATTATTCTCTTGCTTCTTTCTCCGTATATAATTGTGATTATATCGATCTAATATTAAACTAAAAAAAGAGTTGGAGGATATATTGTTGGTGTCTATAATGTGGATGACGGGACAACTTGGACTTGGTTCAATGTGATTTATAGACAATGATAATTTCGACTTAGGGGGAAAGTTCGATTTGAAACACATTTTTTTAACTAACAAACTAGTGTGTAGCCCGGACGTTGCACCGTATTCTAGTTGATTGAGTAGTGTTGATGTGGCATAATGAGAGATTGAGTAGGTGACATGGCATGGTCTGGTACAGAGACGTTTTTAGTAACGTCTTTTAGTATATTAGTATAGATGTTATGGCTTATGGGTTCAAATATTAATGCTAACAAATAATAAATTTTTTTGAGGAAATATTAGTAATTGATATAGGTGACATGGCAAGGTTAGCAACACGTGGCAAGATAACACGTGGCAAGATTACAATCCTTGCCATGAGATTTAATATATATATTGATTGATAAGTTAATTATGGAGTTTGTTCATCATTTGTTTATGAGCATGTCACCCACTTATTGTCGTATATTGATAGCCGTGATTTTCCTTGATTATAGGTTACGATGATAGCCGTGCTTTCACTTGATTATAAATTACAAGCATTTCGGTCACTTAGCTTATAGTACTACATTGAATTGATAGTCATACTTTCACTTAATCGAAATTATTTAAAAGTAAATGCATATAATATGTTAGATTTGTATTAAAATGTAATTTTTAAATGCTTTAGTAATGACCAATTATAAATAAAAATTCTCATCGTAAAGATTGGTGAGTGCACAACGAAAGTAAATTAAAAGACATAAAAGTAAATAAAAAATCCTCTAAATAAACTCCACAAACGACAATCAGACTTGTGTATAAGTATAATTTCTTGTATGTGTATGTTGATTGAATGCCCATAAAATATATTTACATTTGATGGTGGAGCTTGGAAGAAACAAGAAATTGCTAAAAGATTTCAGAACTTCCTTCATTTTTCTTGTAACCAACAATGTTCTATAATTTTCACGAAATATAATTCTAGTTGCTTTCAATGTCAAGAATAATTCTCTAAAACATTTAAGTAGATAATTCTAGAGAAAATATGAGCAAGATGATAACTAACCTTACTTGAATGTTTCGAAGGCTTCTAGAACATTCACATATACTCTATCAAAACAATAGGCCTATATGTAAAATTTGGTCAACTACAGCAACAGGTGATAAGTTAAGTAAATGTGTCATATGTCAATTTCTTGATTTTTTTTTTATTTTTGAGAAAAATTCTTCTTGATAAATATATGTACTATGCTTTTGAAGTATTTCACATGATAATAATAGACTTAAACACGTAATAAAAAATAAATAAATATAAAGTCGTGCATTTGTATATTTAATCTTAGTTTAAAAAACTAGTTTAAATCCCGTGCAATGCACGGTTGTTATTAATTTTTTAAAGAGTTATTATTGTATTGAATTTTATAAAAAAATTATACTCATAATATTAATTCAAAAGTAAATATAAATATATATTAGTTGGGTTTATATGGAGAGTTATTATTGTTAAGAATTTTAACTGGAAGAAAGATATTTTTCATTATTATAAAATAATTTCTTAAAGTATCTTCTTAAAAATGGAAAGTAAAATGGGCGGGAAAATTGTTAATGACATTGTGACAAGTGTCATTTTAGGTTCGCTTTTAGTATAGGTTAATTGATGATTAGCATCGTATAAACTTAAATTATTTTTAAATTAAACCTTATCTAACCTTATTTTAAAATCTATATAAATAAACTAGCAATTCATATATATATATAGAGGTTACATTTGAAATAAATAATCACGCTAACTAATTTGTATAAGTAAGAATATATTTTGGAAGCTATGGAGCATTCAAAAAAGTAGATTAATTTTTTTTGAAAGAAAAAAAAATAGATTAATTTTGTTTTCTTTTCATTCTAATCCTATTATTTAATGGTAGACACTCAATATTAGGATGAAAGATTGGATCACAATCAAACATCATTAATTTCCTTTAATAAAAAAAAAATCCCATATATTACTTTCTTTATAATTATAATGTTGTTATCTCAAATTCTCAATACTAGCAGAAAATAAGGATCTTAAATATCAAACCTAATATTATACTTTTTTACCTTGTGATTTTACTTAATCTTAATTAATGTTTTAAAATTGAAGTCAAACAATATGACTATTTCTCTAGTTTAAAATGCAAGATTACCATGAATGTAGGCATTTTATAGTTAAGTATTCTAACAGCAAAAATAAAAGCACAAGCTAATTAGGCTTTCTTCTACCCAACTATTGTAATAGCAAAATTATTTTTGCAATGGCTAATTTTCAATTATTAGCAGGTTATTATGTAGTAATATTAGGGCTAATTGCTGTTACAACTCAGGGATCAAATGATATCAATCATGGTGGACATGGATGGGATTTCGCTCATGCAACGTTTTACGGTGATATTAGCGGAGGCGATACCATGTGTAAGTTTTTCTTATTTGTCTACTACAGTCCTATACTATATTAATAAACACACAGGTTGGTTATGCAATTTGTATTAGTATCGTGTCAACTAATAAATTTGGATGGAAGGAGTATCGACTAATATTTTAATTGTAAATCTCATTAGTTTGTGATGTTTGTTATAGAATTGTGTTTGTTTAAAGAAATGAGTCCTTTTTGAATCTGATTTGTGCGATGTAATTTTTATCTAATCTCATGAAATCAGATAATATGTATTTGTAAAGATGAATTCGAAAAAATAAAATTTTAGTAACACTAGATGTTGGGAACTAGAGTGTATTTACAATTTATAATTGATTTTGATGTCTTAGTTGTTTTGTTATAAAAATTAAATTAGAGGTTGTTGATTTTGAAATGTGCATCTTTTTAGTTGTCAATCTTGTGATGCGGAGTGAATTTTTGTGAGGTACAAATTCTACACTTCTCTTACTTTTTTAGCATATCGTTTACATTTTTGTGCAAAAATTCAATTGTTAAATTTCATCAACATATACGTGGTATGATGTAAAATTTACAAACAAAAAAATGGATATTTTTATTTTGGTGTTCCACATTATGATTCACCCTCTGGGCTAATCCACATTATGTTTCAGTCCCCTCCCAATTGTTATTGTCGGGGACCAAACACACGATCCTCTCTATGAAGTGCAACCCCAATCACTACTGCACCAACATCCATTTTTTATTAATTGTGAATAGCTAAACGTTCTATTAGTCCATTTCTTAAATGTTATAGAAAATGATTATGTGGTTACATATAATTAACATTTCATGCATGAATTTAATATACACAGATGGTGCATGTGGGTACGGTGACCTATTCAAGCAAGGTTATGGTCTAGAAACAACAGCACTAAGTACAGCACTCTTCAACGATGGGGCGGCTTGCGGAGCGTGTTTCGAAATAGCTTGCATAGACTCAAAATGGTGTAAGCAAGGGGTTCGTCCGATTCGAGTAACGGCCACCAACTTCTGCCCTCCATGGTACGAAGAAACACCACAAGCATGGTGCAATCCACCGCGAAAACATTTCGATTTGTCAATGCCTATGTTCCTAAAGATTGCTGAGTACAAAGGCGGTATTGTTCCGGTTCTTTATAGAAGAGTGAAATGCCAAAAGAAAGGAGGTGTTAAGTTTGAGCTTAAAGGGAATTCATATTGGTTGATGGTTTTGGTTTATAATGCTGGTGGTGTAGGGGATGTTTCTGGGGTGAATATTAAAGGATCAAAAACAAGTTGGACACAAATGAGCCGTAATTGGGGGCAAAATTGGCAAACTTGGACGAGGTTGGAGGGTCAAAGTCTCTCATTTCAAGTGTCTACTAGTAATGGTAAGACGTTTCAATTCAACGATGTGGCACCGGCTGATTGGCAGATTGGTCGTACATATGAGAGTAGAAAAAATATGCATTAGTTAACGGTTGTGTTTAGTTGGAAGATTAATGGCTAATAGATTGAAACTTTTAGTTTAAATTTAGTCATAGTTTGTTTGTTATTGGAAGATTAATGGTTAATGGATTGAAACTTTTAGTTTAAATTTCAAGCAATGACATGTAATGTGTTTATAATTTTACTATAAAAAAGGCTTTAACTAAATATTTTGTTGTTGTTTGATCACATGTAGAATTAGAAGCCAAAGCCAAACAAAACCATTAAAAAGCTATTCACCAAACATGACCTTTCTAGCAGAAGAAAGCTTATTTGCTACGTTTATAATAGTATTAACGTCTAGAAAATATTTCATGAACACCAATTATATCGTTAATTGCTACGTTTATAATAGTATTAACGTCTAGGAAATATTTCATGAACACCAATTATATCGTTAATTGCTACGACGACCACCACCTTACCATTAAACACTGTCTATAAAACCTATGCCTTTGATAATTTCATTCTTCTACAATACCTAAACATCATTAGTTGTGAATTGCATGTCCTATCTTAAAATTAAGGGCATTAAAGGGTAAAGTTCCCTATATTGGTACTCTTTCCTTTATTTTAATCTCTCTTTAACTCTGTCGAACAGATTTAAGGAGAGAAAAAACTAACAAGATTCCAATTCCTCAAAATTCTAACATCAAAATGGACCACCAAAACATATTAGAGATGATAAAAATTTTCAATAAACTCAATTTGTAGACCAGATTTTCTCAATAAAAGCCACAAATTTTAAACCATTTTTTTCTCAGCCACATTATCAAAAATTGAAATTACAATCGAGGGTTCAAACACAGTTCAGTATACAATGTAGTATTTTGGTATTTTTCATAGACCATAGTCATATTTAGATTATTCACGATCAAACTATTCATATACTCAATTTGCAACCTATTCACATAAAACAAGCAAAAATTATATAAATAATAATAATACTAACAATAAATAATACTTATAATAAAATCAATCAATTAATAAATGAATAAAGGAGAATCAACATCTAAAATTTAGCAGGAAACAACAGGTTTGTTCATCCTGTTCCAACAATCAAATCTCGCTGAACTGCAGCTGAGTTCCAAGAAAAACCAATTACTTAGCTGCAGCATCTTTCTGATAAATACAAAGAATAACTCATTTCCTTTCATCGTGAAAAAAATTGTTCACAGGCAGCAATTTCACTGACATTTCGCAAGAAACTGCTCTTGAAAAAACAAATTTCAAGGAAAAGTGCGTTGCTGCCATCACTATAAGCTAAGTTTTTTACAAGTCTGGTCAGTGGAAGAAATGAACTCAATTACCTAAAGAATTAGTAAGGTCCTAACTACTGAGTTACCATATACAGTGATCGAGGTATATATCAGGATGGGTTATCTACATCAGCTTTGCAGAACTTCCATGAACCATCATCTTGCCGTCGCAGAAGGTAGCTGATTTTATAGGTGCTGCAGCCATATCAAAACAAAAATATCAATACATTTCAGCCACTTAAAAATGAAAAAAAAAAAAATAATAATAATAATAAAAAAAAAACCATGTTTAATTCAAAACGAAATTTTAACATACCCTTGCCTACTAAGAAATTTTAGATTACTAACCCATAGGGTATGTAGCTATGAATTATATATTCAATATTTAAGAGCCTATTTTAAGTAGGAGATTATTAGCTAGATCGTGTATCTCAAATCTGGTTATATTCAATTCGGGTTGCATCCAGCGCAAACTTCTTTTGGGAAGGATTTTATAAGCTGCTACACCCTTCCCAGAGTTTATTCTCTTCACCCAAAGCCAAATGGGGGAAGAGGGTCTTCTTATATGCTTCGTTTTCTCTCCTCTGATCTTCTGCACTCTATTAATTTTCCCAGTCTACCATTTTCAGACACTTAATATCTTCTACTTCGATTTTCAAACAATTAAAAATGAATTGGAGTTTGAGAGTGAAGAGAAATTCACTGAAAGAACTAAATAAAAACCCTTTCAAAAAAGAAATTCGGCAAGAAAGCAATAATAGCAAACAAATACGGAGAAGTCTAACTTCAAAATGTCCTTAGATGACTACCATTGTTTAAAAGCACCATATCAAAGCTAAATTACTTTATATATACCGAATTGCTATAAAGTCATATATCATCTGGCAGAAAGAAGCTATGTTAGGAATCTTAGGATAACCCATCAGTTCATGTGGCCTTTATCTGTAATTTCATAGCTTCCCAACACCCTCTCTTATAGCTGTTTGTTTAGTTAGTTATTCGATCTACTTTATCATAATAAGAACCATGCATGTATTACAAAAGCAACTTTAAGTTACACCTCAAAGAGAATATTAGTAATTAAGAACAGAGAAATTATACTAGTATATAATGAAATCATTGAACTCAAATCTAAAAGTAACTTTATCAATATATTAGCATAATCAATTGTAAGTTACACCTCAACAAGATTGAGAAAGGGAAGCCTAACAAATGGAAGGAGTGGCCGTTTAGTGTCCTCTTAAAAATGTCTACAGTTTTTTTTATTGTCTAGTGCTTTCAGTTTTATGTGCATCTCCTCCATGTTGCCTTATTCATTAAGGGAAAAGAGAAGTGGGAGGTAAGAGAAGTGGCTTCAATGAATTTACATCTGTGAAAGTTGTATCAAATGCAATAACAAGCCAAAACATGGAAGTAATACCAACTAATCAAGAAAGCATGGCTAAAGCAAAGGATTTGACTCTCTGAGAAACAAACTTGGGAAAATGATGATTTAAATGCTGTCTTACCTATAATAATTTGGATTCCTTTGTTGATTTTCTTCAATAAGCTCTGCAGCTTCCTCCAGCAGAACATCAATTTCTGCTGTTTCAGTGCCAGTGGCATCTGAGAATGTATCAGCTCGAAGGACTGATAATTGCAGCAAAACAAATCTCCAAAAACATGATTTGTCTTTGGCTGCATCTGCCAAAGCTTGCCACTGGGGAAAAAGAACACACATATATCAAGCACATTACATATTACCAGGGGAGTTATAAGAGTCTCCAATAGGAGACCCATCATAACAATACAATTATATAACCACACTGAAACGGAGCGGGAAAAGGCATTAGCATAAAAATAGCCTATATACTTCAAATTATAGTGGGTAAATAAACACGAGCAGATACCAGGCAATAACACAATGAACACCATCCTGTAATAATATAAAAGTTATAATCATTTTTGAATTGTGAATGTCAGGAGAAGAGAACGAGACTGAATAAAAGAAATGTCTTCTAAAATCTAGAATGGTTAATGTTAAATATTCTGTTATAAGCACTGCACTACCATCAATTAAAAAAAATTTGGACCAAAGTTGTGCAAAAAAACTAGGGGCAACAAAAGCACTTTGATTTTCCATCTTCCTTTGGACTTGTTGAGGGTGTTGTAAACCAACTCAATACCAACAGTTATAATGCAAATGCAAAATACCAGCAGGTAGCTGGGATGGCAATAAAGTCTGAAGCTCAATTTAAGCTAGTAAAAAAGGAGAATTATAGCTGAGACCTACCTCAAGCAGCATAGACT
This sequence comes from Chenopodium album, assembly GCF_948465745.1. Taxonomy (NCBI): domain Eukaryota; kingdom Viridiplantae; phylum Streptophyta; class Magnoliopsida; order Caryophyllales; family Amaranthaceae; genus Chenopodium; species Chenopodium album. The sequence continues at coordinate 34,234,633 of NC_137853.1, read as the reverse complement.
CATCAAGAATGTCAAAGAGCAAATGAACTTGATGATCAGGACCGAGGGCTTCAGCTTTGATTACTTGCCATTGTCTTACAAGAGCTTCAGCTTCTTCAAGAGTCATTACCCTGTCATATGCAGCAGGCGCAGGAGATGATAAGCCAGCCAAGACAGACGATTTTTGCCTTTTTCCTGTGTCAGATTGATTTCTGACTCCCAGCTTCAAAGTTGATAAAAAATGCTGCATTGCTGCCGCAAAGTTGCTATGCATGCCATTATGCCCAGAGTGATCACCAAGAGATGAGCACAAAGTTTTTCTATTGGCCAGTCTGGAGCCATACACACCCCCACTTTGCCTACCCAACATCTTTGAAGTGGCAAAGACTACACAACCTAGAACTGCGACAAATGTTATACGCCCGAAAATTTTTCCTTGAGCCATCCAGCTAGTAGCAACTTTATGATTGTAGCTACCAAGATCTCGCTTTAACTGTGGTGGTGGTGGTGGAGTGGCTGTTCCGGTCTGGGTGCTAGGTTTAGCTTCTTGTAATGGACTTCGCAGATTAGTTGGAGTCAACTGCTTTACAGCAGGCCCAAGATGTTGGGAGGACACCAATGAAGCAAGACGCTCATCAGACACCATTCGATCAGACAAAACAGCAGGAGAAATTGTCCTGTGGTTTACGTTTGGCATAGAAGGTGACAAACCTCTACTTTGCTTGTTGCCAAAAGATTTCTTCTCCTGACCAAAATCCCCAACCTGTAGGAAAACTAAAAATGATATAGTTCACAATTTCATGAATTATATACCATCAGAATTTGTAATCATCTTACCAATGAAGGAGAACAATCTCGGGTATCTGAAAACAAGCACAGCACAGCATCTTTCAGCCATTTTTCCTGGCCAATAAAATACAACAGATGAGTAAAAAGTGTCAAAAGGAATACCATTACTGCCTGACTCAAAAAGACAAAATACAGTGGCATAAGAAAAAAAAGAATGATCAAAATCAACAAGTAATTTCAGTTTCACTAGGGAGCAGAAGGAAAGAATAGACAACAAAATTAGTTGAACAACAGCATGACTAGTTCTTGCCAATTAAATGCTAGAAGCTATATGCACCCTATGTTCATAATTTCTCATGTTTGACAGGACCAATGCAAACTTTAATACCCAATGGTTGTGTGCTCAAGGTGTACAAAAGAAAAATCAGGTCTTCAATCAATCATCAAATAAAGGCTATCTACAAACAGATAAGAAAATTCCAAAAAAAAAAAAAAAAAAAAAAAAAAAAATTCGCCCTTACATACAGGAGACTAAAATATAACTATATCATTGTCATATGATGCAGCTTAGAAAAGTACCCCACATGTTTTTCATAATGCATCACGCCAAACTGAAAGCACCAACAGACAGGTAAAAGGAACCATTAATGTCAGAGGTCCGTTTAATTTTGCGGGTACTGTTGAAGGTCCCTTACAGCCTATGTACATGACAAAAGGTGAAAACAAATACCATCACAACTCACAAATGATCACTAATCCTAATGACTCCTGAGTCCTGCCAACCAACAGAAAATTAGCAATAGAGTACAGCAATTGATCTGTAGCAAGTCTAACAATCAACAGACAACCTTGAGACAACACATCAAAAATATATATATATATATAAAAGAGCTGACATACTAATGAATAGTCTGAGGCAGGAGCATCTTTGCCTTCCTTTCCCAAGAGTGAGTTTCTAGATCCTGGATTTTTACTGGATTCAACCTGTCGAAGCCTTTCAAGAGTGTCTGCCTCACTACCCTGCAAGAAAACAATCTTGAGCATCTGACAATAGCTAAGGACACATTAACGAAGTAATAAGAAAAGGGTAAACCTGTCCAAGAAGGAACAAGCAGAATGCTTCTTCAAGTTTCAGGTCAATACCATCAGATGCCATCAGACACTCGCATATTGATCTTGCTTTGCTAATCTATGCAACGTGATGAGTCACAATAATTAGTGCCCAACTCATTCCAGAAAAGATAACATTTCCATAAAGTTCCTAAGAATAGATTTATAATGGTATTTTAAAAACAATGGATCTCAGTAACATTGCTGAAAAGCAAAAGTCAGATATTTTTTACGAGTATTTTAAATTTCAATAAATTAATTAAAAAAATATTAGTTCAATGTATCAATCAGAAAATATATTAGTACAAGAAACCAATCAAAATAAAATATGAAAGGTATCCCCTAATTCAATTAAGTCTTAGTCCATAAATCAATCATATATCTACCATCAAGGTTGTGAGAGAATTACCCAGTCTCTTTGTCTGCTAGAGAACCCAAAAGCAATATGAGCCATCAGTGCAGTGTAGAAACAGTCAAAATCAATCACAACCCTCTGATTTTGAGACCCAAGAGATTTCTTGTTCTTACGAGTCAATGCCAAATTGTCCCAGGGGATCAGATCAACAACTTCTGAAGCCGTGAGTTTACCAAGTGCATTACTCAAGAAGCTGGGCCAATCACTGACCCGGCATGAAGCTTCCACATCAAGACCTTGCCTTAGCAATTCCCGCAAAGCTGCCATTGCTCCACGCCTGCGTTCAGCATTGTCTGTAGTCTGAGGCATTGCCAACAATTCCAATGTGCAAGCAGGTGCAAGCCCTTCTAAAGACTCTTCTATCTACAGGCAAGGCCAACAAAGAAAATATAATTATAAATATACATAAAGTTCATTCAGCATGCCATTGAAATACACGTGGAGCATGCAACCTCTAAATTGAAAGCAGTGGAATGGAAAACAAAATGACACTAAGAGTGATGGGAATGTCACACTTTACTTTAGGTTCATTGCATTTCCTTCCTTCTTTCTTTATTTTTATACACACAAGTACACAACATATCATTATGGATTTATGTTTCATTCATGGTATTGTGGTTAAAAGCAGGAGAATAATTGTCAGCATGTACATAAAATAGTTTTGATTTAATCTATGCAATACAGCAAAAACAATAAATACGTTATTTAGTGATAAGACATCTCAATTTTGTATGCCTGTATAACTTTTCCTTGGCTGCTCAGAAGTAATAATACCATCTAAAACATAAAAAGATATAAAGCAGCAAAACAATATCAAATATGAGAATAAACTGCCGACAGTGCAAACCTTCACTCATTATGAGCTTCACAGAGTCTAACAGCGTATAGAATGACATATTCGAAGATTAGAATATCATAAAAGAAAATACTACCTCCAAAAGAAGCTTCAATTTTCCCAAAGATGTCTTACTCCTCAAAAGACATTGGGCACGAGCAAGAGCTTCAAATCCTTGCGACACTTTATTCTTCTCCAAATGGATCTTGGCAATTGCACACTTCAAGAAAGCACCTATGATAAGAAAGGGACACATAACAAGGCTGCTAGAATATACTGCAGCAACTCCGGATATTTTTCCCACTTATCTTACCTCTGCAAGAGCCATAGAAAGAAGTACATCATGAGCATGTGGCTTGGAATCAGGGTACAGGAGAGCTGCTCGACCAATGTCTAAAACTAGCTTCTCTTCTCCAACCTAGGCAATAAAATAATAAAACATCAATAAAAATTCAGGACAATCTCTAGTAGATTAAGGTTCCAACAGCAGTCGTACAATGCACCCCGGCTAAGTTTGGCAGCACAAAAAGATGCACATGCTAAAGGGTAGCTCATAGCTTCTAGAAAGAGCAATTGACAAGGTATTTTTCCCTTCATATCTATTGCAAACAAAAATATAGAATAGTCTTTCTTGGGCGTTCAATGTAGCCCAGACAAAGCAGGTCAAAACAACTGTGAGAATCCCACATCTATCATCTTACATATCTCGCTCAACAAATACTGATAAAATATAACAATAACAAAATACAGCTCAGTCTAACATGAAGTCATAAACGATAATACCTCTTGAAGAAGGCAAAGAGCACCAGGTAACCAAGCCCACGGAATGCGCAGAGTAGATTTAGGTGGAATTTTCTCTTTTAAATCACCAGCATACTCCGGTTCAAAAAGGAGTTTATCTCTAACATCCATCAACAAATCCTGCAAACATAAACACCACAACATTGATTTTGAAATGAAAAGACATTCTAACTAGTATGCATCCTAAGTAAGCCATTCAACAAGTTACATCTACCTGACGGGAGACAACAGCCTCCATTGTATACCCTTCTTCGACCTCAGCATTTTTCAGGTCCATCACAGACTTCACAATCTGATCCTTCTCTGCCTTATCAGGAACACCAATAATCTGCATAAATTAATTGCAATGTAAGCTTGCCATCCCAGGTTTCAAGTGTAGGAGAGTCAATAAACTTTCAAAAAGAAACAATGAGGTTGAACTGCCTCCTTTGGCTTCAAGCCTTCAAACATTACTAAAGACAGCTACATTTAGAAAGAAAACCCTCTAGGATACACAAATATAGCCACTACATAGAGTATCAGCTTGAGCAAGACAAAGATTTTGGATGAGAATCCCTCCTTCCAAATACACAATTACACAGTATCCAAAATTAGGTGCTATAAGGTACTCCATTTATAGTAGATAACATTCTGCTGCTATATAATTTTTTTAAAATACAACAGCACTGTGGTCAGAGCATAAGCCAAAAAATTAGCTGTTTGTTAGTGAGACTTAAGAGCTTTATGCATGAACTTATGCACCAAAGGGCAACAAGCCACTACTAAGGTAGCGTAAAAGAAGCATGTTTTACTGCTTCAGCACTGCAAGCAACTTATAAGATCACATATACAACGTAATATATTATTGCAAAGAGCAAATTCCGTATTTCCGTATCAAGACACAAAGAACTAGCTCAAGTGTGCCATTTTCACCTAATAGCATTTTCTAGCTACTCATAAACATCAATTAAACTAAGACCGATTTGCATAAGAGGATGGGTCTAAAAATCTAGAGTGCCTTTCATCAGATCTGTCAGAAGTCAGCATCGCTTTGAATATTTTTCCGTCAATCCCTCTGAATCTAGATATAGCCATTCTACAATAGCTAGTAAAATAAAACCCGCCACTTTATAATATTATATATCAACTGATACTATCTAAATGGTGCTTTACAACTCTAATGCAAATTTAACTGTTGTACAACTTGTACTCAACTTCCTAATATATGTACAAGTTATATCAACCATTTCAGATCAAGGGAGGTAGTACACTCCACTAGTTCACTACATAGTTACTATCCATTATAAAAAATCAGCAGCTCCACCATTTCCCAAACAACTATAATCAGAAAATACACTCATAAACAAACGTTCATCTCGCCTGCCTCACCAAAACATTCTACAATTCTTCGAACCTAGCATAATTTTCCAGTAAACCAACCCACATTGTCACTCCCCGTTCCCCACTGTTACTCTATGCACAAGCAAACATCAATCACCAGCTTCACCAGTAACCAAACAACTATAATCCGAGAATACACTCGTTAACAAACGTTCACCTCGCCAGCCTCACCAAAACATCCTACAATTCTGTGAACCTAGCGTCATTTTCCAGTAAACCAACCCACATTTTCATTCCCACTGTTAATCTATGCAGAAGCAAACATCAATCACCAGCTCCACCATAAACCAAACAACTATAATCCGATTATCCAAGAATACACTCATTAACAAACGTTCACCTCGCCTGCCTCACCAAAACATCCTACAGTTCCATGAACCTAGCGTAATTTTACAGTAAACCAACCCACATTGTCGCTCCCCATTCCCCACTGTTACCCTCCGCACACGCAAACATCAATCAGCAGCTCCACCATTTCCCAAACAACTATAATCCAAGAATACACTCATTAACAGATTTCCACCTCGCCCACTTCACCAAAATATCCTACAATTTTCGTACCTTTCCGGTAAACCAACCCACATTGTCACTCCCCATTTCCCACTGTTACTCTATGCACAAGCAAACATCAATCAGCAGCTCCACTATTTCCCAAACAACTATAATCCGAGAATACACTCATTAACAAACTTTCACCTCGCCCGCTTCAGGAACCTAGCGTAAAATTCAATAAAGCCACCCACATTGTCACTCCCAACTGTTACTCTACGCTTAAGCAAACATCAATCGAAGACTTAACAACCTACATTATCACCAGAAAAATTGCAATCATACAACACAAATCTACACGAAAACTACAGCAATTCCTCAACAATCAGCGACAATTAACCCACATTGCAGTAACACAAATCAAAAAATTGCAGCAAAATCCAAAAAACAAATAAAATAGCATTATCACAAAAAAAAAAATAGTAATAAATGACTAAGTTTTCAGTGAAATGAGAAGAGAAAACCTGGTAACAAGAAACTGGAATTTCAACACCGACATGATTGGAAGTATTATGGCCATTAACATGAGCATCCAAAACACGAAATGCAGTAGCACTAGCATTCACATTAACACTCCATCTTCTTCGTTCAACAGATCTATGATGATGATGATGACGACGATAAAGTACAGCAGCACAACAAATCAAGGAAGAAAACGACGAGAATCTTCTAGAACAATGCGAAGCTTCTGGAAGAGAGAGAAAAGCACCGCCGGCGACGGTGACGGAGGTGCCGGAGCTCCGGCGACGGGAGCAGAGAGGAGAATTGAAGGTACAACAGTGTGATGATGAAGCGATTTCTGGCAATAAAATGGGAATTGGTGCCATTGAATTTGTCGCATTTCAAACCCTAATTTTGATTTTTTAATGGAGTTTTAGGGAAGAAGTTGTTGCGTCATTTTGGGGATTTTTTGAGGAGTGGAGTGTTTGAGGGATTTTTGTGAGAGAAAAATTTGGGGGTTTTATTATTAGTAGCTTTAAACATGTGTAAATCGTGTTATTTATCACACTTTTGCTAAAACTAATTCTAATAATAAAAATAAATAAATAAATAAAAATACTATGATTATATGAAGTAATTGACAAAATTTATTACTAGAATACAAACATAGTTACCTACTAAAGAAAGGTGAAGGATGATTAAATTTGTAATTTAATAGACATTCGATGATATTTAGAAAAAATTTGAAAAGTCTAAAATTTTTATGTCGGATTTTCATTGGGATCACCTCTATTAAGTTGAAGCTAATTCTTGTCAAAAAGATAAATGTTGAAGCTAATTAATAGTGTTGGAAAATGATCACTTTTTTGTAAACTATGAGCAACTTCAATACATTAGCAAAACAGAAAGAGATAAAGGAGATAAATGTTGAGATGTAGACAAGGTAGTCATTACAATGAAAACAAAGCACGTAGGGGTGTAGCGGCTTAGAGTGTGCATGTACATTAAGGAGGAAGGTGAACGTCTGGGAACAAGAATGCATGATCGTGTAAGGATAGCTTCCCGCGCTAGTTCAATTTTGGGAAAAGTTGTGTGATTATGCAACTATCGTATACACTGTATAAATGGGACGGAAATTTGATGTGCTTGTGAAATCTTTCTTCGATAATGTCACATAATGATACCTTAATGCAAATACATTTTTAAACCCTTCCATACAAGTAGTAGATTAGTGAGAAAACCCTATTGTATTAAATTATACTTCGTTTCATAATGTTAGTCCCATATACATATACTATTTTTGGCGTTTCAAAAAAATCTACCTATATTGAACATATTCATTTATAACTTGATTTTTTTATTTGGAATTAATTGGTTGTAGATTGATGACATGACTCTAAGTAAATAAATTTTTACCTTAAATTATGCAATTATGACTTGTACTTTCCTACTTAAAAATAAAAAAAGTTAAATAAGGTAAACTAATATGTTGTGCTTTAATGTTAGATTCCAAAATATTTCTTTTCTTTCCTACTATAAATTTAATTGAAACACGAATTAGGTTTGGGAGTAAGATGAAAGCAAAAGGAATCCAAAGATAATAGTCACAATAGTGGGGTACTAGGGTGGACACAAAGTTTGGGAAAATCATACGGTAGGGTAGGGGCCAAAAAGTGAATTTTATAAAATAAAGTATAATTAGTGGGATATATCTAATTGTAAATACTTCGTAATAGAGAAATAGTAATAATAATAATAATAATAATAATAATAATAATAATAATAATAATAATAATAATAATAATAAAACTAATGTATATGAGATTGATAGGAGAAAAATAATACTAAAAAAAAACAGAGGAAGTGTTGCGTAATAAAACATTAGTATGCTTTAACAAATAGAAAACAGTTGCAATCAGATAAAACGAATGAAAAAGGAAAGTATTGCGATTATTACGAAACGAGTAGAGCAATATCTAATTAACAACCACTCACCAAAACGCCCCGTAGAGGGTTAATCCAAGGCAATTAGTATTAGGTACTACTAGAGTACTATTCTCATGGTACTCCAACATATTAAATGAAATAACACATCTTTAAAACAAAATAACATAAAAAGCTGTGAGAGTATATAAATCAATAATAAACCTAAAATAAGCAAAATTTCAATTTTATTTCTCTCTCCACTTTCTCTATCCCCACCTTTTTTCTCTCTAATTTCTCAGCCCACCATTTTAGCATCATCAAATCCTTCATTTTTCTCAACAAAAACCACAAAATTTCATTTGATTATTATTTTAACCACTCAAACAAGCACAAATTTGCTCAATCAAAGCTGAAAATCAATTTCACTACATAAAAAATGGTTTATATTCATGAAAAATATAAAGAAACGACAATCATGAACAAGAATGACCAAACACAAAGTAAGTATATTTAATTTGTTTTGTTTTTAGATTAATTAATTGAAAATGATACTGCTAATTTGAACTAAATATGTTAATTTGATTTGATTAAATCGAAATCTATGCTATTTTTGAATTTGCCAAAATGTCGTGTTGTTTTATAAAACTTTATGTTATTTTACTAATTAAATACTATGTTGTTCTACTAGAACATTATGTTATTTTACGCAAATCTTGTGTTGTTGTTTGCTAAAATAACCTTTATGTTACTTTGCTAAAACATTGTGTTACTTTACGTAAACCATGTGTTATTTTGATAAATTCTAGTGTTATTTTGTGGAAACCTCAACCCGTGTTATTTTATTATAAACTTGTGTTATTTCACACGAACCTTGTGTTATTTCACTGAAATCATTTGTTATTTTGCTAACAGATTATTGTGTTATCATACTTGAACTTTTTGTTATTTTCAAATGTAGGTTATTTTTACAGAACAATACGTTAATATCCTTCTCTGAAAAAAAAAGCTCAATTAATTTCAAGTAAATTAATTTCTATATAAAATTTCTTCTGATATAAATTTGTTCGATTCTTTTTCTCTTCTTTAAATAAAATGATTTCATTCAAATTGTTGTTCAAATTTTATCAGATTCTCACAAATATAAAACACTTAATTGATTTTTAGGGTTTTAATTTTTCTGATTTTCGTAATTTGAACAATTAGCTCTTCAATTTAACAAAATTTCTTAATAATAGAGTGATTATATGAAAAATAAAGTAAGACAAAGGGGAGAGCAGAAGAACAAAAATAGAAGAAGGATTTTTTTTTTAATTAAAAAGCCAATATTTGACCCCTTGGAGTATCAGGAGTACTATAGAAATTGCCTGGAGGGATAATCCAAGGTGCTTTTCAAAATTCGCCGCCAATCTCCCGTCTCCTGCCGTTGCTTGCCGCCGCCTCACTTATTGGAACAGCCGAACAGGTAATTCTTCTGATTATTTTTGGGTGATTTATGTTGTTTCAATCAATTTTAATTTCTGGGTCAATCATGATGTTAGAGCTTACTGATTACCGGAACTTTTCATGCCAATTTGAATTATATTTACAATAAAAGTTCGTAATTTGAGAGTTGTTTTGCTGAAATTAAAGTTAATAATCAGTTTTCATGTGTTGCGGCGTTGAAAATTTGTGGAAAGATATAACCAATTTGATAACAGTTGATTGTTCATGAGTTTTCCTGATTTTTGTTATTTTTTATTATTATTTTTTTTTATTTGGTTGATTAATAGCTTTATGTGGGTGTTACTAGTATTGACTCGAATTAGAAGTTTAATTCGGGTGATGGTGGATTTTATTAGTGATTATGAGTTTTGTGAGGCATTGAACCATGTAACTTGGGATTAAGGCTTTGTTGTTGTTGTTGTTGAGCCATGTAACTTAGGATGGGATACTCGTGTCCAACACGAGTATGTGTCAAGTTGGTGTCTTACCCATGTTGAGTGCCAAGGATTAGAGACACAACTTGAGTATTTGAGGTGAAATGAAGAGTCCAAGTAATATATAATGTGAGAATTTGGGAAATTCTTTGTGTTTATTGTCATTATATAAGTTGTTTTACGGAAGTATATTACTCAATTATAATCCTATTTCTTCAAATTGGTTGCTACTATGGAGGATGAGCATTGTGTAATTTGTGTTTGACCCAACTCATTATCGAGTAAGTACCCCCTTTGGCTTGGCCGTGGAAGAACATGACCCTGATATGAGTCATATGACTTGATACTTATTACCAACAGTCCCTTTTGACTTGCCCTGAGATTAATCACCTTGACCCGCCATATGATCAGCCTTAAGAACAATCATGTTCAATACATTATTGTTAGGATTGGAGGAAAATGTGGGTAAACAATACTTAGATTTTTATGCAGAAAAAAACGAACTTAAGAATCAAGTCGAGCGACTTGTAGAACTCATATTTGAAACTAGTACAATTCTCTATGCAGTAACCCTAAAATGCTGCTAGATGCTCGGGTTTTTTCGACAAGCCTTATGAGTTTGGGCCAGTGGGCCTCGGTTGATCTCACGACTGGCAAATCTTGTGAGCTGCAGTTTAGAATTGTTGGCATAAGTCGTTTTGAGAGCCTTAGGGGCTCTACATTTTACTTTTGGGACATGGGGTTTAGCTCTTCTGCAATTCAAAGATTTGAGAGCCAAGGGGCTCTACGTCATACTTGTAGGACCTGAATTTTGGTCTTTTATGATTCTCAAAGGTGCCATTTAGCATTTGTAGCCCTTTACATGGCTACATGCTTAACTCCGCTAAAAGCAAGCTGTAACTTTTAGAGTTCAGAAGTTTGTCTTCATACTTTTTCCCTCCATGTGGGAGAAAGTTTTTTGTGAGATCTTCAAACTGTGTTCTTTGAGAAGCATTTTCCCAAATTTTCTTCTCATAATTAGCATAAAATTGTCGTGGCAAGCACCTAGACTTTATGATTCTAAACATGCATAAATTAACCTCATTACACTTCGTAGCTTGTTAGAATTACTCTGTGTCTCAAAGTGGGTTCACTTCTTAGAGTTGGCAACTTGGCACAAATCACTTAAATTGTTTCTAGGCAACAAATTGAGCAATATCGAATACACATCTACTATATGTCTATATGTCTTATAAGATGGTTAGTTTGAATAAGAATATAAGGTGTTTGGTTCACGAAATATAGGTATGAGGTATGGGTTTAGAATGACTAAAACCCATACCATATGTTTGGTCGTCAAAATTATGAATTTCAAACCCATACCTCAAACCCATGAGGTATGGGGTTTAGAAACCTTTGGGGGGAGGTGGGTTTGGCTCATTCCATTCCCTTAGGTATCAAATAAAAGGAGAGAATAGTGACATATTCCATTCCAGAATTAAACCAAACACATGGTATTAAGTATCAAGTTCCAACCCGATACCACCTTAACCCCATTCCTGATTCCAACCCCATACCACTCTGTGAACCAAACGCCCGCTTAAGATAGTTATCATGGGACTGGAAAGCAAAACACCTTACTTAACAAAAGACACTCTTATACATGAAGATGAATTGCTAATGTTGACAGAAACCATGATGACTATGTTTGACAGTTGTTTTCTATTTTGGGGTTAAGTCTTTGTGATTGTTATTTATTGTTTTTATTTCTTCTCTGCTTTTAGGTGTGCTATCGTTTTTTGTTTTAGAAAATGAAGCAAGAAGAAGTAACTTGTTGCCAGATTCAAGAATGGTATCCAAAATTTAAACCAGTCTCTATAAAGACCTTTATCCATGAACTCCCTGAATCCTTTATTCAGTATCTGGTTGGAGATTCTGGCCCTTTTTCTGCTTCCCATGTCTGTGTCAAATGAGGACGCCTTGCCCAATAGGATTCATAAACCTGAAGATGAGGAGGACTACCAAGTGTCTGAAGGATCTGAAGATGAGTCAGAGCCATCATCACCACCCCCTTCGTTCCCAGAACTCGAGCTGAAGATCAAAGATTCAATCGAATCCCTTGGTGGTGCTGTCTTTCCCAAATTAAATTGGAGTTCACCAAAAGATGCTGCTTGGATCAGCACCACTGGAACTCTCAAATGTACTTCATTTAGTGACATAGCTCTCTTACTCAAAGCATCTGATTCTGTAGTCCACGATTTGTGCCATCCATATGATTCATGCAGTGACAAGATTTTGTCGAGACCCCCTCAATTCTACCTTGCCTTACGCAAATGGTACCCCTCTTTGAGACCAGAGATGGAGTTCCGTTGCTTTGTCCGTGCTCAGCAACTTGTTGGAATTTCTCAACGTGAAGTCACTGCTTATTATCCTGCTGTACTGGAAAAGAAAGACGAGCTCAAAGATCTGATCCATGATTTCTTCATTGACAATGTTGAAGGGAGATTCAAATCCGAAAATTACACTTTTGATGTTTATGTTACGAAAGACAGGAGGGTGAAGTTGATTGATTTTAATCCTTGGGGTGCATTTACACTGCCGTTACTGTTTACTTGGGAGGAGTTAGAGCAAGGTGGAAGGTTAGAGGAAGAGGTTGCTTTTAGTATAGTGGAAAGCCAGCATACAGTACGCCCAGGTTTGAAGACCGCAGTCCCTTATGATTATATAGATATGAGCGCGGGAAGTGGCTGGGATCAATTTTTAAGGAATGCCGATGAAGAGTTGCAGCAGCAGATGAGGTCTCCAGAAGCAGGTGCATAAACATTTGCCATATTACAGTATTACTTTTGACTTGAAGTCAGAGTACTGATGCTGTATGAGTTTTGTGGTCTCCTTTCATTTTATTTTTTTATTGTTAGTGTTAGGGGTTATTATCACCAAACTTTATTATGTTGGAGTAGTATACTATCAACACAAAAACCTTTGTCATATTATCTTAATAATAATTAATTTAATTTCATTGATAATAATTTATTATCCAAACTCTAATGTTAAATTATCCCAACTTTATTTTGCATTGATTTCGTGTATACATTATCTTAATTCTTAAGTGACACTAAATAATATCATAAATAGATCTAATTGTGAAGTATGGAGTAGTTATCAATACAAATCTTATGTTATACTCATAAAAGATTAATAATTTCCATTGCTCATTATAAAAGGATCTTCCTAACAACCGCCTTGGGGCTTTAGATAGCTAATTAATACGGGTGATATATGTGCTTGCAAATGGCCTCAGATGAGCATTTTAAAACAAATTAAACAAAGTTAATTAAAATGTGTGTGTATTTGCAGTTTTGCACACTAGGGCAGGTGAAACAACCTTAATTTGAAACAAGATATTCCATTTATGCCGTGTCCTTGCACCTGTTACGGACTGTGTCATCGTGTCTAAATTAATCAAGCTTACAAATAGGCCTCATATAAGCATTACAGTTGCAGGCTTGGTCCTATAAATTCCAGCTTTCCAGAATCCAGATCATAAACCCAAAGAGGACCTCATGCACTCACGCTCCAAGAAGATGATAAATAGACTATGTAAGGATGCCGGGAAGCAATGTTTTGATGGACAGCAGACACAGTTCTAACAGATGCCAATCTGAACATTATAACAGCCATAAAATGTTATTCCGTACACCATGGCTACCTGCAGATTTGATAAAAAAAAAGAAACCAATTAGACTACAAGAACAACACAGCTACAAAGAGTACACACAAATGTTCACTTCAACTATAATTTTCATCTTCAAGAAGTACTCAGCAAATGATAATGCAACGTTGAAATATAATACGTATACAATTTCATATAGATATTTTATACATTTGCATAAGATGAAGTGATGAACATTGATCACCCAACAAGTAGGGGTGAAATAAAATTTGATTAAATCCACAGCCTAACTCAATTTGAACCAAATTAGTTATTTGGTTTGAATTATCTATTAAATCGAATTTTTGGATCAGATCGAAGGTAACTAGTTAATAAAGAAAAGAAAAAGAAAATAAAAAATGTTGATGTTATATTTTTCGACTCCTATGTTTGTTATGTTAATTGTGAAGACTGATTTATGTCTTGCAGATCATTGTGTAAGGGTTGAAGTAATACAGTATTATATCAACATATTATTCATATGATTCTAGCATAACAGCCTTTTCAACTCCCGATCTTCAGTCCTGAAAAAATTTTAAGCAAACTTTCACTTGCACATGTTTCATTTTCATAAGAGACCATTCAACCCAACTCATGGTAATCAGTTTTTGATTCGAAAAAATAAGGGGGTTGAAGTTGGCTTACCTTAACTAGAAGACATTTGAAAAATATTGATGACAGGGCAACCTTCAGTCTCTCCTCAAAAACTTCCCTGCAGTATATGTAGTTGCTTAAAAGCTTCCAGATATCATAACCGATCTTGACTTCCTTACCACAGCCATAAAGGAGGAACTTTGACTACATAAAGTCCTTGAATTACTCAATCCTCAGGTTCATTCATCATTCTCAATCAAGACAGCATGCTCAGATGAAAGTGCGTAGATATTCTGTGTATCAATATTAAGTACAAATCAGAAGCGAACAGATGGTTATATGAATTATGAAAGCAATTAGTAGCAGGTTCTGTGATCCAGCACAGAAGAATATAGAAAAAGCTCCTTTCATATCTTAGAAGATCAATAATCAGTACATCATCAATAGACTAAATAATTCTACATACAAAATATGGTGAACATACTTTCAACTAGACTGAGACTATATACTCATTCAATCAAGCAACTCAGAATGAAAAAAAATATTTTTAAAAAGGCCCTCTCATTGTAAAAGAGAGACCATAAACAAGATACAGGCACTCAACCAGTATTATGATCCGCCAATTTTCCAATATTGTCATTAATATGATTCAAGTCATTCAACAAACAGCTAGTAAAGAATCTGGTTTCTAAAATTACCACTGAACAATAATATAAACTTTATTCATCCGATTTCAAGCATTAGCCATCAGTCCACCATTCAAAAAAAAAAAGGGCAAATTTCCAAAAGCAAAACATCTGGGTAAAGGAAGATAATTGTTCCAGCAACAAATACCAAAAAAGAAAAAGGGTGCATTGGCCACAAGGCTTGCCTGTATGATACACAATGGCATTTGTGGTTGAGTCATTGTAAATTTGTAATTGAGAATCTGAGAGCTAAGGGCATCTAGGATTGTATTATTTTCTGAAATACAATTTTGTCATTGTGACAGAGATCAGGAAATCTCAAGTATAGATAACAAGCAAGCTCATATCTTTGATCAACGTAAATTAATTATTTTTAAAGCCAACTTACTTGGAAAAATCAGAAGAAAATGATCCATATATACACATTAATATTACTGAGCTACTGATTAATGTCTACAAAAGGATAACTTTTCTCCAAGACAAAAACTAGTCGCAAATCAATAATTGTATGTAGTAAAGCCATTTCTTAGCTGATTTCAGTGTCTCAATGACCGCAGTCAGTCTCAACTCAGGGTTTAGGGTATTAGGAATCATTAAAGCTTGATAATATATGAAAGTTTACATAAACTTTCTATCAACTACAGTAATATTTAAGACACAAAAGCTTTTAACAACTTAAAAGTATTCATAGCTCCTAGAAATAATATTTGATCACTTGAAAAAGGAAATTGGACTAGTCAACAATGGAATTGGATGGATGGAGTAATAAAGATTACACAAATTACGATACAGCACACGCCAATATTATTATACTAATACCTAGCTCTTAAAATCTTAATCTTGCATGTGAATCATACTTCCACAGAACCACAGGCCATAGTCTAATCCAGAAAAAATAAATAAAATAAAATAAAATGGAACAGTAAATTGACTTGCAGCCAAATATCAATTACATTAAAGAAAAAAAAAATTCATTTTGAGACCTGGACTGCCACACATATAATAGATGCCATACAAATGGTCATGGTGCTAGAAACTATCTACAACAATACAATGCAATTGGTACCTGGCAAATGTGGCCATCATACTCCATCAGTGTGTACTGTATAGTTCTTTAACCCTTGGTAAAATGTGCTCTGAAGCATCTCCTCTAGAGTGGTTCAACCAAATCATCATAACATGCGCAAATGCTTTCACCAGTAGTCTCCACAAGAACAAACTCCATCTTTGAAATGATGAAATCGATTAGCATCTCGAATAATTATTTCTCGATTGGTGAATTTTGATATAAGCTTAATAGCAGAGTGACAGTTGACACATGCCCTGAGATTTTTTGTTATCCGAAGAGTGCTTCCTGATGGTGTCGAGATGAGACCACAAGCAACTGCTAACCTCTCACTATGATTACAAAGACTCTCCTGCATGTCCTCAGAACTTAAATCATGTAAATTAGATTCTGAATCAGGGGAAAATCCAGCCTCTTTCAACCTCCTCTCCAAATCAGCAAGCTTTTTCCAAATTTCCTCATATCTTGGATGTGAATTGTCTCCTACACGAAATACTTGGAGCTTCCCATTGATTTCAATAAGACTAAAACCAAAATCCTTGCTCAACCCTCTCTCCTTCATAAGCTTGCGAATTTCATTAACCTGATCCCACATACGTGCTGCAGCATAAAGATTTGATAACTGTACGTAGTGTCCAGTATCATATGGATCTATCGCAAAAACTTTAGCAGCCGCGTATTCTCCCATTTGTACATGGCGATGGATTTTGCATGCACTCAGAAGGGCACCCCATACTGTTATCCCTGGTTGTATGGGCATTCTAACAATAAATTTGTAGGCTTCTGCCAAGTAGCCAGCATGACCAAGCAGATCAACAACACAGGCATAATGTTGGTGAAGAGGCTCTATGCCATAATCTTTCATGCTATGAAAAAAAATCCATCCCTCTCTGACCAGTCCTGAGTTTTTACATGCCAGAAGAAGCCCAAGAAAAGTGACATCGTTAGGCATCACTTCAGCTTGCACCATTGCATCATAAAGATCAATAGCTTCTCGGCCACGACCATGCAATCCATATCCCACTATCATGGCACTCCAAACAACAACATCCTTATCACGAATCTTATTGAAAACTTGCCTAGCCACTTCCACACTTCCACATTTAGCAAACATATCAATAAGTGCTGTTTTGACATATACATTATTTTGGTAATCACTTCTATTGACATAATCATTCATCCATCTCGCCAGATCAATTGAACCAACATGAGCACAGGCTAGAATAGCAGCCCTCAGAGTGATAGAATCTGGCTTCATATCTTTCTTCTTGGCCAATAGTTTGAACAGCTCTACAGCTTCCTCAGCATAACCATTTTTAGCATATCCAGAAATCATAGCATTCCACAATATCACATTTTGTTTATTTATCTGATCAAATAAATATCTTGCCACCATCACTTCCCCACATTTTGCATACATAGCCGTAAGTGAAATTTGCAAATCTTCTTCCGATTCGAGACCCATTTTAAGGACAAAACCATGTAGAGATTTCCCTTGTTCCAAATAATCAAGATCAGCACAAGCTCTCAGAACACTCACTAGGGTAATCCAATCAGGCTTCATTTTCATCATCCTCATATCACTGAAAAGTCTCAAAGCCTCCATGGAATTACCACTTTGTGCACATTTTGATATAATGGTGGTCCAAGAAACAACAATTGATCTACTACTACACAACAAGCCATTATAAGAAACAAGCTTCTTGGCATAATCAATTCTACCACACTCAGCATAAAGTGAAACCAGTCCACTTTGCACAAACATGTTAGAATCATGCCCAAGCCTACATATATGCCCGTGGATAGCCCCACCCATCTGAAGAAGCTTTAATAAGCTGCATGCCTTGAGCACTTGTGTAAGAATATAGTAATCAGGACTCACCCCAGCCCGCTTCATTCCAGCATACGTTTCAATTGACTCACGCAACATATTACTTTTAATATATCCACCAACAATTGCATTCCACAAAAATACATTTGGTTGAGGAAAGGCATCTAAAACCTGACGAGCATAGCCAATGTCACCGATCCTTAAGCATGCATTCATAAATTCAGAGACCAAAAGGCTTTCTTTAGTATCAATCAATCAATCAATCAAAGCCTTAATCCCAAAAGTGGGGTCGGCTAACATGAACCAAATTTGATTATTCCGTGTAGTCATCAACATAAATCTTTCTCCTCCATCCCTTACGATCCAAAACTTCATCCTCACGTAAATCCATGCACTTCATATCCTTCCTCACTCCTTCCAACCAAGTCATCTTTGGTCTCCCTCTTCCTCGTTTAATCCCTCCATGGTCCCACTCTTCCACTCTTCGCACCGGTGCACCCTCGGGTCTCCGTCTTACATGTCCAAACCAACGCAGACGATTTTCCCTTAATTTATCTACAATGCCCGCCACACCTACTTTCTTGCGAATAACCTCATTTCTGATTCTATCTCTTAAAGTGTTTCCACACATCCACCTTAACATGCGCATTTCCGTAACCTCCATCTTTTTAATATGCTCTTTCTTAGAAGCCCAACATTCTGTACCATAGAGCAACACTGGTCTTATGGCAGTCCTGTAGAATTTTCCCTTCAACTTTAAGGGAATGCTGCGGTCGCATAACACTCCCGTGGCCGCTCTCCATTTAAGCCACCCTGACTTAATCCTGTGGGTCACGTCTTGATCAATGTCACCATTCTTCTGGATGATCGACCCTAGGTACTTAAAACATTCACTCATGGTCAAATCCTTTCCATCCAAACTCCGCCAGTGGGTTTCCCGCTGCCAGTCCCAAGCCTGGATAAAGGAGGAGGGTTACGGTAGGCCAGTGACAGCCAGTATAAAACTTCGTCACATCCCATGACATGAGCTTTCTTTAGTATGAAGTCCAGAAATTATAAATTGGGCATGAATCTGCTTCAAATCAATCACATGAGCTGAGCTACTCAAAAGAGATTTATAGAAGTTAGAAGCATCAGGGACATGAATTTGATGCTTAAGAAGAACAGCTTGGTCATTACAGTTTTCGTCAATATAATCATTTACACAATACAAAGATGAAAAACGAGGCCTCACATTAGAAAATCTCAATTTTGAAGAAACAGAAATCAAAGCAAATAAAGCAGGAAAGTTCATGGACATAGCAGCTAATTTCTAAGGAAAACTGAAACCCAATTATGAAGTATTATGAATTTATGATACTCCTGATTCTGTGGGTTACTCGTGCTTATTGTCCTCTAGATTCGTCGGTTTTTGATGTAATAAACCTTTCCTTGTACCGAATGATCCAATCGAAAAATCCTCAATCAACCATTATCACAATGAACTCTTCCCAATAATCTGAGAATAGTGACCAAACACCAAAAAATTGAACAAAAATAAGGTTGGAAATATCCAGTAATCTAAGATCATAAACCAACAATCATGCTTCATTTAATCAAGTACATAGAAATATTTTAAACGGAATTCATTGATTTAGAGCATTTTGAAAGGAAAATCATGGCACCAAATAACATACAGAAACTCAAAACAAAAATTATGTATCCTCCAAATTGGTATTCAATTAAATTTTTAAAAACAAAATTAAATAAAAGCTTATCAAATTTTCCAATAAGTTGACATAAAATCATTCAAATTATTCAAGAAGTATAAATTTTGCAATAACTTTAATTTAGCAAGAACCCATCAAAATTAAAACCAAATAAGAAAATGGGCTTATTATATAGTACATTATAAAAAAATCAAAAATTGA
Source organism: Chenopodium album (assembly GCF_948465745.1). Classification (NCBI taxonomy): domain Eukaryota; kingdom Viridiplantae; phylum Streptophyta; class Magnoliopsida; order Caryophyllales; family Amaranthaceae; genus Chenopodium; species Chenopodium album. The sequence goes on along the minus strand of NC_137853.1, from coordinate 34,214,714 downwards.
AGAAAACCCAAATGCAGTACATATAACCTTAATTTTTTTTATTTTTTTATTTTTTTTTTTGAACGGACAAATAACCTTAATTTAGCAAGCACCCATAATCAAAAACTGAGCAAACGCAAAAATTGAACAAAAAAAAAAAAATGAAGACGAAGAAACTGACATTGGGTGTTGCGAGCTGAGTGTGTCTGTGCTGGTGCTGCAGTACTGCGCGCCTTGACAGGGGTTGCTAGTGTCTATTTGCAGCACCGGCGGGCATTGCAGTTGCTTCTGGTCGACGATTAAAAGAGGAGAAGGAGGAACACATTTTGAAAACTTGGTTTATTTTTAGCATTTGGGTTTCCGGTTATGTTCAAATCAAGTTAAAACGGAACCAAGTTTATTTCCTCGATAAACAAATGACACATGGATTACGGACTATACGGAGCAATGATAATTAAATTAATAATTTTATCCCATCAACATGATATATGGTAAATAAATCAACAATCGTGGGTTCATGTATTAACATTAAACTATTTATTTATTTACATTTTTACCATTTGATCAATCGTTAAAACATATTGTACCGAGTAATAAGCAAAAATTGCACTCGTATTTGCTTATTTTGAAAATTATCGAATTATTTTTTTATTTGCAAATACTACACTTACACACTTTGAAATAATTGGGAGTACAATTATACAGATGTAAAATAATTCTTAAATTATCATAAGTTACATTATATCGGGTCTAAGTTACTCCAATTGTTCGATTCCGTTATTGATATACTTATTCCATTACTCAAAAACATAATTAAAAAAGTAAAAATATGTAGAAATTACAAGTTAATATAATTTTTTAAATAAAGGTTAATTCGGATTTAATAGCATCTCATTTGATAAAGTGTTTTTTTTTTATTCATCAATAATCAATAAATTAATACTAAAATAAATACCGAAAGTGACACGTGTCATATCCTGGTGCTGTATTTCAGTTCAGCTCCAATCAGTTCAGTTCAGCTCTTAATTTCCCTCTCACATAAAATATTCATTTCAGCTCAATTCAGTTCAGCTTCAATCAGTTCAGTTCAGTTCAGCTCCAATCAGTTCAGTTCAATAAATGTGAACAGGCCCTAAATAAGGTTAAAGTTTAGTCAAATCAAATCCTATTAGTATAAAAATTCAGACTAAATCAAATCAAATCTAAGCAAAGTTCGTTGTTTTTTGAGGTATCTGAATTTTTTAGCAAGTTACAAGTACTGTATTAATTAGTGTCTCAACAATAGATACAAATAGTAATTTTTTCACAGTGCTAGAAATTAGAAATTTGATCGATCAAATTGCATAGAAATGAAACAATCAGAAATGGTTCAAGAATTAAGATTGAGAAGTCCCTGTTAAACTCGCTCATAATCTGATGCAAAACAAGGGGTGTCACCTTCAGTTTATAACTTCTATATAGCACAATGTCAAAACTGATTCAGATTGCCAAAACAAAACACAAACTTTACGAGGGTGTGACACTTTGTAATACTACAAGACCATTTGTAGAAGTTTAGGGTACTAATTGTAAGCAGGAAAAGTATTGCACTATCAAGTTTTTGAAACTGGCGGTCGTGGCCCCATGTAGTTCGTCACCAATCCCATAATTGCAAACCTGGAATCCAAGACAAGAAAACACATTGGAGGATTTTGAATCAGAACGAACATGAATACAATGCAGTAGCAATTGAAGAACAGTGATGATGCATTAGACAATGGAAGCACCACATGATGAGGTTCCATAAGACATGTCAACATAGCAGCATAAAATGCAGTAATTCAACTGAAATCAAACACGTTCATCCATTTCAATAAAAGTGATCGAATGAATAACCTAGAGTATTCCTTTCCCTCTAAATGCTACCATAATAAACATCAATAGAATGTGTGTAACTAATCATAACACAAGATGGGCAAATAGATACACATGAATAAGGATTACCCATAGCATCATGACGGAACCTACCAAATACCAATACCATCATGACTGAACCTACCAAATATCCATATCATCATGAATAAACATTATCTATGAAACCCAAGATGCAATGTTGGTTTCCAACTTTTTCCATTGATAGAATTTTTAAACCAGCCTAAATTTTAACCATTATGAGGCTGCGTTATTTGTATTTAGGTGAGTTCCATGTCCTACACTATAATAGGCTTGTTAGCTTCTTCCAAACCACCATTCAGAAATGCAATGCATACGTGAAAGATATTCTATCAAGTAGAGGCACCAAAAAGGTGCCGTACCAGAAGCATAGACTGAGAGGCAAGAGTTAGCACGGATACAGAAAATTACTCTTCAAAGACAGGCTATCAATCACCCATCCATCCCACATCAAATCTTGTTGCTACTTTGGGCTATAATTCCATATACAGCAACCTTTGAAGTTCTGCTTTCTTCTCCTTCCTTTTTTCCAAACCATCATTAAGCATCTTCTTAAGTAATCCATGGGAGTTACTTATTTACTCTAAAAGCTTACTACCACCTATATATATTGCAAGGAAACTTTGACATCTTGTTTTCCCTCCCTCAATAGCATTTCTAGAAACTTCAGATAAATTAAAGAACATGTCCTTTACATTACCAACACTTACCTTTCAGGTTCTTCTTCCCCACTTTGACCTTAAGATTCCATCAGTAAATCTTTGCTTTCTTATTATAAAATGCTACTAAATTCAAATTTATAGATTTATTCTTGGTACCTAACAATACTTTTGTCTAGAGTTTCAAAAAAATCATAGCAAATCTCAGGAGGATCTGAATTTAAGCTATTTTGGTGATTACAATTGATTATCATCTTACTTTCTATCTCGTATGCAACATGGTCTGTCAAGTGTCAAGACTTTCAACACACCCTCCCCCTCTCACACATGCACAGAGAAATCCAAAAAAAAAAGGTGAACCAACTAATTTTTTCCTCTCCTGTATTGATAACTGCTCGCTTCCTAGCAACCAAAAATCCTCTTTAGTCCACTCTATCAGATTCTTGACAAGGACGTAAGATGGGCGATCCTCAGAATTTCACATTGTAAGCAGCTAGCCTGCATAATTTCACAATTCCATATATATTCAATTTGCAACTTAAACTGAGAAACGTATGCCAAGAATTCCATCAACTCTTAATGATATCTATGCATTGGTTACATTTGATTGTTTAAATGGGTTTACTATAGAAGGATCAGTCTTGGATGTCAAACCATCACAAACCCAGCAAAATTGGGAGCAGATACAAAGGATATTACCCAAAATCCATAAACTCAAAGGCTTGAACCATTGCAAAAGGCACAGTTGGCTAAGGCGTGAGATGCACAGAATGATTGCCTTCACCATTCTAGGTGAAGAGACATAGATGTGCCCTAAGGCAGAAGAGGGGCGCCTTTACAGTATGACTAATTGATATAAAAGTCGTGGATCTCCAAATCTTTTTTATACGGCACAATTAATAATGATATATGGCACAATACTCTAGATCAACTTTCTTTAAATGAATGGCTATAGTTTTCAAGTACTATAATGAGCATCTCACTTTCACTTAGACACGTCTTTGACTCACACCTCAGCATGCCTAGACTCAATGACTGAAGACCCGGTCACCCTACCGCCTTAAAGAGTCTTAAACTTAATGGCTTAAAGCATTGCAGAAAAAGGCATGGCTGGCTAAGGCGTGAAGTGCACAAGATGGTTGCCTTCACGACTCTAGGTGAAGAGGGATGGCTGTAAGGCAGAAGAGGTGCGCCTTAACAGTATGACTAATTGATATAGAAGTCACAGATCTCCAAATCTTTCTACAAGGTACAATAATAAATAACACAATACTCTAGATCAACTTTCTTTGGATGAATGACTACAGTTTCAAATACATGAACGAGCATCTCACTTTCACCTAGAAACGTCTTTGCTTCACACCTCAGCATGCCTGGACTCCAAGACTTAAGACCCTGTCACCTAACCTCCTTTAAAAATTGACATGATAAATCAACTATGCAAATTGTCTTGCTTGAGGGATCAGGTTATTTCGACTAACATATGCTAATCTAGAACCTCCAAACAGACATAAACATGTCCAGCTTCATTAAGTAACCATTCGTACTCCACATTTGTTTCTATAGATGGATAACAACAGGCTAAATCTTAGCAAGTTAGCGTAAAACATTGCTACAAGAACGAAATAATAATAATACCACTTCTATGCTAATCAATAAATTCCAGGTTTTCATGGATTAAGTTCAAATTGGATAGTTCAGATTGTATAGACCTAAATAAAGTTCAAATTGGATAGAACTAAATAAACCCATCTTCCAAAACAAAAATCATTCACTCCCCCATGACAGATACATCCTGAGATAAATATGGATGAAATTCATATAATTCCCCATCAACGCTAACCAATATAACCATATACAATGCAACCAATCAATTCGAGCACGAAAACGAGCAATAACCCGATTTCAAGAACATAGAAGGGGGTGAAGGAAAACACAAAGATAAAGCGAATATAAAAGGTGAAGGGAAATCTTACATCATAGCCATGGAAATCTGCTTAAGATCATTCTCCATATTCTTCATATTCACTAATGACTGCGCACAAAAGATTATAGCAAGCCAAGATCCCAACTTATACTGCAACAATCACAACAATAAAAAGGCTAAATCAACAAGAATTCCTCTAAATAATACCAATCTCATTCAAAAAATTAAAATTACGATTTCTGGGAAAAATGTAGACAAAAGATCCATGCAATTAGCAGCTTAAAGATTGAATCTTTGATGCGAAAAATAAAAGGGGTTGACAAAATTTAATAAAATTGGAAAAGAAAGGGGAGAAAAGAATTAGAATTAGAAATACCCTGAACATGGCGCCGACGACGGCGCATAAGACTGCGATGAAGCCGGAGTAATCAACGGGAAGTTCAGGCGGAACATCTTGAGGAGCTCTGCTGAATGGCTTGGCAGCTGATGGTAGCCTTGGATCGCTCCCTGATGAAGACATTCTCTCTCCTCTCTTCTTCTTCTTCTTCTCGTTTGTATCTGTGTTTTGTTCTGCTTACTAGCTAGAACGAGCCGGGATGTAGTCAAAAGGCTATGTAGGGAGCTAAACTAGTTTTTGAGTCCGAACAACGTGTCTTGAGCTGTTATTGTAACGCGAAAAAATATTTGATTTTGTTTTGAAAAAATAATACTACAAATTTTGTTATTTCGGAGTGAAATACGGAGTACTATTTGTAGTAGTAGAAAATATGTCTATCTTAGGATTTGAATTGGTGTATTTCCATATGTATTGAGAAATAGCTGATTAGATAGTTAATGTAGGAATTTAGCTCATGATAGCATGATGTTTGTGGTAAGATTAGTAATAGTGGTGAAGACGTAAATTAAATGATTCCGTCAAAACGAGAAGTCTACATCGGTTATAACTAAATTCTTCTCAAATTCCAGTGGTGCCTTCGGCTATAGTAATCACCCTCGTTTCAACTACTGACTTCATAAACAAGAATAATTGGTGAAAAAAAAAACCGAGAAAGGTTACGAGTTCTAGTGGCCGAAAACTCGTCATAATCGTTTCTTCTATATATATTGAAACTTGAGAATGATCCATTTAAAATTCTGCAAATGTTTAATATTCCTTAGACCAACAAAACTAACACAATGAATACTTAAAGTTGAGCGTAGGTTAATTTCCCACCAACAATCACACATTCACGACCATTTCCCTCCATATTTCACAAACACATAGGCATTTCATTCGGACTATGCATATTTTGGTCATATAGAGATATTTCACCGATATTCACAAGAGAAGATTATTAGTTTATTATTAATAAGTTAAATTAACACATATACCCCTTGATAAACATTCCAAGTTCATATAAACTAATTAAATTTAGCATATATTGAAGTTTCGAGTTAGTTTAATAATTTGGCTCGTACGGTCGTACCGTCGCACCAAGTTTAAGTATGTCGGGTTGGCTAAGCTTGACCGGTTGACCCGCACGGCCGCTCCGTATCTCATACAAGTAAGTTCCATGTTGTGCCGCATGGCTCAAAGCCTCGAACCCATGCACCCATTTTGTGACATTGGGTCATGCCTTTGTGTGTGTAGACTTTAGACCAAACTTCTATGTAGGTTGTTAAATGTTCTTGTGTTTAGTTAGTGTTAGGTTGTAATTCTGTTTTTGTTTAATAGTATCTTTTGTAAAAAAAAAAAAAAAAAAAAAAAAAAAAAAAAAAAAAAAAAGCCCTTCACTTAATTATCCTCTTTTGAAGTGTACGCTGAATCCTCCATTGAAGCAGCTCTAAGCTTTTTCTCCTCCATTGAAACAGCTTCAAAGGTAAGACTTTTTTTCTTTATTTTTATTAATCGAATATCAATTTCACAATCCAGGGTTTGATTTCATACTATCGTTGATTTAATTGTAAGTATAGTCAATTTAGGGTTCTTGTAATAGAACTATGGGTTATAATTACTGAAGTTATGGAAGATTATTTTTGTGCAATTTACGTTGATAATATTCAGAAAAAGGTTGAAAGACCCAGAAAAACCCTAAATTTGTTTTTTAGTTTTTGAGAAAATTTAGCGCCAATTCCTAACATTAGGATTATTCTGGTTGTGAAAAATTTACTGTATTATCGTATTTGTGGATTTGACGAGCAAACAAGATACAACTTTTAAATTGACAATCAGGCACAATGTATTGTAATTGTGAATTAGGTTTTTGACTCCTGCTATTGGGTTTTCTTCTCTATCTGGTGGGAGGATTATGATTTCAATAAGCAATGTTAAAGCTCTAGTTGAATTTTTCGAGCCCGAGGATAGTAATTGTAGCTTTGTTTCTCGTTATTCTTTTTTGGTGTTGTTGATGTTTGTTGAATTAAACCACTGATTACACTGTGTAGGTTCCATTTGCCAGGAGCTCATGCTTGTGAACTATGAACTCATCGTCGGAAATGGAAGTCGTCATTACACTTGCCAGACTAGTACAAGTATGGAACAATATTTGAAAAACGGAGGGAGTACTTCCTGATTGGTTCTCCGTTCCCTTAGTCCCATTCTTATACTGGAAAAACTCCTTAAAACCCTACAGGAAAAGTGGGAAGCACAGCGAGAGTGATTGATTTCAGATGGCAGATATATCGTCACTTACTCTCTCCTCCCCCTCTCCTTCCGGTGCAACCTCCTCCACCACCCCGACACATTCATATTCATGTTTCCAACCTCAAACACCAAAAACCCCAGAAATTTCTCCTTCAATGCTGAGATTATGGAGGCCACAAGCTCAGAGAAATCTCCGTAATCAATGGTCCAAATTATCGTCCTGCAGAGATCAATGGCGCTCTTCTTTTACTTCAGGGCGATCCCACGCCACCTCTCTTGTTAACTCTTACCTCTCCATCAGGTATTATAATGTTATAGTCCCACTTTCTATTAGTTTTTATGAACATTTCTTTTTAATTTCCTATTTCGACAGCAATGTGGCCAATAGGATGGGGTCAGGTGCACAAACCAATGATTTATCAATTGACATACTTCCTTTGTCTCCAAATAAAAGTCTTATTTGCCTTTAGCACATGTTTATGGGGAGTTGAATTAATGAAAAAGGAAATCGAGGTTTTTAATGATTGAAGGTGAATATCAAAAGAAAAAAAAATATTGGTGTTTGGTTAATTGAAAGTGTATAAAGATATTTATGGAGTTTGGTTGATTAAGTGAATAAAGGAATAAATAAAAGTGAATTGAGAATTTTATTGGGTGAAATGAGACGTTATTTGGGAATGAAGGGAGTATGCAATTTCAGTTTGCAAGTTAACCAAAATATTAGTTTCATAGTTTATTTTGACACACTATAATAATATAACGACATTAATTTCCCAAAGGATGGTGTCGGCTGCATGAACCAAGAATGTAACTTAATGTTATAATTATAGCCCACATTGAAATTAATCTGAACAGAAATCTTTGACCATGTTTAAGACTTAAGATGATTTGGGCTTTCATGCAGATATATGGATGCTATGGATTTCGGTGTCTTGGATGATATGCCCAATATACGGAAAAAGGCTTGTTCTAAATTGCTTAAGCAGCTGGTTAGTAGGATGAGTCATTTTATTTTTGTTTTCATTTTTAAGTTTAAGCTTTCAGCATAAGTTGAGTGAGAATATAGCAAGTATATTCTCTTTATTATATATTTGATTAAAGTGATGACAGTATGTATACAAGGGGACTTTTACTTTTTTTTTTTTTTTTCATTAATCATATTCACGAACAAGCATCTCTAATATGACATTATTTTAAAACTTATGTCAGGAGCTTCAACGCAACCAACTTTTATCATCCTACAAGGCTATGGTATGTTTTCAAGACCAAGGATGTGTTCTCTTCACCTAAAATAAGGAGTTCAATTCTGATGTGGTTGTAATTGTGATTTAACTTAATTTTGAATTTATTTCTACATTGATATAATAAAAAATATATATAAAATAAGCAAGAGTAAACTTTATCTAGTGAGATCTTGTTAGATCCGTATTAATGATTATTCACATATCTAAATTTCATAACTTTAATTGATAGGTATTTGGCAATAAGCATATGGAAATAAACAAAAATTTGGTTTGGGCTAACTTGGTATGATTTTAGTAAGAATAAGCAACAAGTTTTTGTAATAAGTTGGAGTGAGAAGATGTTGAATTGTCATCCTCCGAATTAGCTAGAGAGTATATGCATCAAGAGCAATTCATATTGGTATGTCATGAAAGAGAATAACGAATATTGTTATGTCAACGGAAAAGAGCAATAATCAAATCCGAAGATGCCCCCCTCCCTACCTGGTGTAAGTTTGAAACTTCCATAGGCTTTTAATTACTAAGACATGCAGCTTGTTGCTGAAGACAGGTGTTTTTCGTCATTGTTATTTTTTTGTCAGACTATTTGTGGTAGCCTGCTGGGATTATTCATCTTTAGTGGAAATGTTATCAAGAATGACGTCTGTGACTTACGTTATTAATTTGTGTTGGATGACATATTTGCAGGTTGCACTTGTAATTGACATGGTGACTTTGAGCAAATCAATGAGATGCTTTTCAAAGACAACTACTGGCAGTGCCATTGTACAGTATTCTATGTTTTCAGAGAATAGCAATGATACTGGTGATGGTGGAGGAGCTCCAGTTGTCACTTTTTTGTCTGTCTCTGCATTTGGTATGTTGATAGTTGTTGGTTTTCCTATGCAAGTTTTAAGGATTGGAGGTTAACAACTTCACGTTTAAGTACTTTTTGCTAGAACTAGAATACCTTACTGCTTGTTAATTGTTGTACAATGGAGTATTGAAAATATAATATCATTGTCCAAAATCTCTACATAGCATTTCACATCATTGCAAATGTAAATGGAAAATGACACGGCTCGAAAGAAAGAGAGTAGGACTATCTTCAAATATATTACTGATAGAGCTCTTTTAGTAATGGTGTTAGCTAGATATCATTGTTAATTTACAATTGTATTTGTTCATTATTTTGTGTAAATGGTAACCAAAGAGATTTAAAAGACAAATATGATTGTACTCAAGCTATCTTGTTATGGAGAGGTTAGGGTGGTGGAGTAAGATGTGTTGCTCACAAGTCCTAGTTTAGTTCACTGATTGAAGATCAACATGATGCGTGGGAGAAGATTGTCTTAATGATCAGCTTTTTCATCTAATCATCTTACAAATCTTAGATTACTGGCTAAGTGTTTTTTGGGGAAGGTGTGAGTAAAAAACACTTAATTTTAATTTTTATTTTTTAAAAAATTAAGCTGTTAATTTTTATTTCCTGATCTTTTTCCTGTAGTGTACTAAGATTTTGTGAATTTGCTGTGAATGTTTTTGTTCAATTGCACAAAATATGGATTTCCAAAACTTTGGCTCCTAACTTGAATATGCAGAACGTCTCACTACCACTCTCCCTGTAGATAGTACATCACATTGACACTCCTTGTATGTTAACAGGAACAATTTAGATACTAATATGAATGTGTCAGATTTCATGTATCCTGCTTTTCTTGATTTGAACTTTTAATGTGGAATGATACGTTTAAACTCTTCATGTATGGTGCTTATGTGCTATCTTTTTTATAATCTTGTCATATCTGATAAGTTTTGGCACTCTTTTTTTAGAGATGTTGGCCGAGGAGCTTGTCGAAATGTTCAAACAGGAGCTTGTTTTGAAGGTAATTGAGTTAGTATAGACATTACCTTTTCATTTTCTGTGTTCAAAATTTATTTCTTTTTTACATCTTACTTGTGTCAACAGCGTCTGCTTGTAGTTGAGCTGCTCTCCAAGAGTTGTCCAGAATTAGAGCAATTAAATCAATTGTCCTGGAAAGATGAACTTTATCATGGTGAAGCTAAGGAATTGAACATGTGCAACTTGTACTCAAAAGATACTGCTGAGCTATTTCTTCCCAAAATAAGTGGGTGGCAATCGAAAACTTCAACTGTGGAGTCTGAGAAAAATCCAAGCCACGATGTTTTGCAGGTATGATGGAACCAAAATGACATGTAACCATATGGTTAGAATGGCTGCAATTATGATTATTTATTTTGTAAATCATAGGTATCCTGTCAAGTTCAAAGTCTTTTACCTGTCCTGACTCTGAAGAAAATACTCTGATCTATGTTGTGTTAGGCATGTGTTATTATAAGTTTACAGTTAGTGTGGATAATGTGTGTAGCTGAAGTCTTAGCAGTTCTCTCATGCCTTTTTCTTGTAGCTCCTTTACTGAATTTAGTGGACAATTAAATTAGTATAATTTGTTTCTTAGTGCCATAATAGGTCAGGTTATAGGTTATTATTCCATACTCCAAAGGCATGCATTGGTTATAGAGCACTGAAAGTGTGCCACCGTGCTGGCACCTCTCCTCTCCTCTACTCCTCGACAGCCCAAACCCTCATTATAACCAATACCCAGTGAACTATGTAGACTTCCTGGTATATAGAAGTATTATAATCATACTATAGCCCAATTAGCAGACTTTTAAATTATTCATATGTATTTAAAGTGACTAATTTCTTGAGAAAAAAAGGACACACTAACTTATGTCCATCACTCTACTTGATTGTTGCCACATCATCCAAAGTATGTACTCTAAGTTGTCTATAATTCCTTCGTTGCACTATAATTGCACACTTACTACTTTCCAAACACTTCTCGCTTTGATAATTTCCAATGTGACTAATATATTACCTTATTCATAATTTGCATACTATTTCTCCCTCCTCTTTACAATATCTTCCTTGTAATATATTTTTGTACTTCTTACTTCTGTATAATCACATGGGTTGCTTGCCTCTCACGTCTCGCCTCTTGCCTAAATATATGTGCTTTATTCAAGTTTTGCAATTTTAGTGAAGTGGAGGAAGTACTTAGTTACTGTGCTATTATAATTTTAAATAACATGGTTGTCTCCTAATGGCTAATGCACCAGATTCTAAGCCACAACTGCTATATGTAAAATGGTGTGTGATGCTACTCATGACAATTGTATTTATTTGTGTAGGTGTCATATTGCTCTATTTTAATTTCACAGTTTGTGTTCACATGCTACTGTGAACACTGATCTAAAGGGAAGAACTTAGTATAGAATGGGGGTGCTATAAATTCGATTTATAATGTTTATCTTTCTATGACAGGTCTATCTCACAACATGGCTTGCAGAGGTCAATATAGATACATCCAGGTAAAATATACTACTTCCGTAGATATGAAAAGAAAGAATGTAAAGAAAACCAAAAGTTTATAACCAGTCACTCCATATCTACTCACAATGATTGGTAGTGGAGTTGATGAAGTTAGTAAAAGATTTGGCGTATTATTTCTTGCCACACTAGCTTAGAAAAGTCCTAGAATTTTGTTTGGGTAATGAGATAGAAGGGAAAGAAGGGGCGGGAAAGAGTCAGAGGGGTTGGGGAAGATGGAGCTCCATTTTCCCTTCAAATCTCTCCAATTTTGGAGGAGAGGTATTTTCTTCTATTTAACTTCTTATCCAAACAAAGGGACTTGTTCCCTCCCTTATGTCGTCCCCTAGTTAGGCATTGGGTTTTAGGGAGAATGGAAAAAAGATTAGCTTCTCTGTCTATACCATTTCTCAAGAATTTTGACAACCTAATCTTATAAAATTATTTAATATTTCCTGCAGCTAATAGAAATTATCTAAGCACCACTGATGTGTTTCATGACTTTCATCAGGGTGGAAGAAATTTTTTCAATTGTTGGGGAGGAACTACGAACGAGCTTTTCATGAGCCTTTCAGATGCTGGCATTTACAGGAAAGAGATTATGATGAAGTGTATAGGTCATAGGGTCATAATTAAAGATTAGGAAGAAAGCTTAGGCCAAATATTTGTGTTACTTCGATGTAATTCTTTTGTTCTCGCATGTTATATTATTGTTCTCCTTGTTTACGTATGTCAGCTAATTTATTTCAGTTAAATCATCACACCATTGTTTACTGCCTATTAGGTGTTGAAAAAACAATGTTGTCTCAGAGCTCTCTTCTTGCCCGCCTCTTTTGAGCATTGTATCTAGGTAGTTATGTGTAGAATGGAGATGTATAACAGTTTCAAGCTTCTCTTATGGTTTTAGGCTGAACCAAAAAAAAAAACTGTTTTAAATCTTATGAACTTTTTCTTTAGGGACCAATTAAGGAAATTATTTGAGCTATGAGATATACCACGGGGTCCGAGCCTCCACCAGCCCCCATGTGACTTCACCCTTGTTCTTACTTCTTAGCACCATGCTGATAAAGTGATAAGAAACAAATCCTTTTTTTGATACATACTGCAAACAAATTCTTCTTGCCACCATTCTCTGGTTCCATTGAGCCAGTAAACGAACCATTAAGAAGAAGAAAAAGAAGAATACTCATCATTGGATGACATAGACGAGTTGATCTTGAGTGGAAGAACTCAACAACTAATGAGCCATTGGACGAGACGACAGAGAGGGAGGAACATGGCAAGGTTGAGAATCTTGAGATGTTGCCCAACCATCGAAGCAAAGAATATCAACGGTACAACCAGATAAATATGGTTTAGGTTTTTGAATCCTTTTAGAAAAATTAAAATTTCTAAAATGAACTTGTATTTTGTTAAGGAGTTCAAGGGGAAGGTGATAGACAGAGATAGATAAATCTAAGATCAAACATCCAATATCTGAGATAAATAATCAAAATAACAAGTCCATAATCAATCCTAATCTAAAATCCTTCTCAACAAAATGATAACGAGACACACCTCACATTCACATACAGCATACTGTCTTTCTCAAGGAAATGAACTTAACGATGAAAGAAAAAAAACGAAACACGTTTAGCTCGAAACAAATGAACTGATAAAATGGGTATAACTCGAGAAATAAAGCGCATCCATTATATTCCAAGCATCTTTGCAGATTTGGCTACTATGATAAAGAAATGTAAAAGAGTAACTATTACTCTATTAGTAGTAATCATACATGTTACATCACAATCCCTTTCTTGGCTTTCTACATCACTCATTAGAAAAGTGATAAATGTACTGAATAACCATATTCTTTCCGTACAACGTTTAATACTCTCAAATTAATTGTCAAGCAAAACACTTTATCCTAGCCAGAAGGCCGACAAAGGTATTTTTTATTTAATTTTTCTTGAAATTAATGCCTATACGATTCGCCGCATAGCATGCGATGGAAGGCGTACATTTTCTAGTAGGAAAGTGGTCTTACATTTGGCAGGACCCTCTTGAAAAAACAATAATTCTTTCAGACAGGACACTGTTAACTTCCCAGAATAAGCGCCAAAAACTCGAATGGAAGCAGAATATAAAAAAAAAAAATAATAATAATAATAATAACTGAGTTTTTTTTTTTTTTTTTTTTTTTTTTTTTTTTTTTTTTTTTTTTTGTTGTTGCAGTTGTAAAAGAGGGTAACGTACTCACATAGTCAGAGTTGAGAATCTCATGAAAATGAGCATTAATCATTCATCTTCAAGTTCTTTACATATGGCAACATACATGTCAGAAATCTTCATCTGCCATTTCTACAGACCTAACACTTTCCCAACACAGCCTAATTCCACCCCAGCACCTTTTTTTTTACCCCAATTGCGGCTTAATTTATACAACCAACAAAATCTTAGCATCCGCAGATCTAATCCATCATACATAACTGAAAAAAATTGATAAATAAAAAAAAAGGGAAAAATAAAAAATAAAAGACGGCCAAATGAAGATTGATATCGAAGCCACCATGATACTGGCCGAGAAATTTACTCCAAAGGCATCAGAACAAGCATATATATAAATTTGCTAACCTTAGGCTATCTACCTTTTAAAACACTTCTAACAACCAGGGTGGGTTTTTTTTCCTCCCTGTATGCCCAAAAAACACAGATGGGGCAACTTTAGCTTTTTACCACTTCACAGGAGATTTACAGTGACTAATTTTTTTCAAGAATAACATAATTGCCTTAGATTGAAGAGATAAAACAGCCTCTGTTCTGTAAAGAAGGAATTCTTACTGTCCACGTCCTCCGCCCTCATCAGTGTGATTCTAATTCAGGTGCACAGTGCCATAATGCCATATGTGAGGGGAAATAGAACTTTTAAGTGAAATTTAGGGATGGTGGAGACAATAGACCCAATTCGGGAGGAAAATCAATAAATTAATGATGATCAAAGTGAAAGACATTGTACCCTCTCAGGGACATTCCTAGGCATGGGATGAGCAGAAACATATCTCTGTGGACATGGTTTCTGAATCGTCGCAGTTGCATCAGTGGACAATGAGGTCTCAGCCCCATCAACTTGACCTCGGCCATGAAACCTAGCAAAACGATTAATGACTGAAAATCTCTCTAGATCCTGACAATCCAATCTGAAGTCCAGAATTGATGCACGCTTGTCCAATCTGTGAGCAATTGCAAACAACACCAATCATGAGCAATAAGGCATGAAACAACACAGCTATCAATCAATATCTATATACTAAAAGACACACCAACAATGACACATGTCAACTACTAATGTGTCCTTAGTTTTTTTTTTTTATTTATTTATTCAATTCTATTAAAGAAACAAATCTTATAAAAAATAATTCCCTAAACTTATACAATATAATTACTTTAAATAAAAAAAAATAAAAAATAGATTCTTTAACACAAATAATAGCTATAAAAAAATTTCTTAACATAATTTTGATCAGTTTCTACATCATTTTATATTTAACATATCTTTCATAATCATTCATTTTGATCAAAATTTGTCAACTATGTTTTTAGAATTTTTTTTTTTTTAAAAAAAAATTAATTATAAATAAAAAATTAATTATTTGATCAAAATTTGTCAACTATGTTTTTAGAATTTATTTTTTTTAAATAAAAAATTAATTATAAGATAAATTATGGTTATTGAAAATTACCATGCATGGCACAAGGACTAACCTAGTAAACCTACTATATGTGGGCTGTGAGGATGTCAAGATGCATGCAGCACTTAACTGCAATTGGCGCAAAAAACCCCTAGCCCTCACCCCTCATATCATCATTAAAATCATGAAAAGAGAAAAGAAATGGCAGCGAAAGCCCAGAGAACCTGTGATCCAGTTTAAATACAACTATTACTAGCCCGATTGGTTCCTGAATATAATTAATACACACATATTTTACCAACCCCAATAATTTATGGGCCAAAACAAATCTGTTCTAATTAGACCAATGTGATCAAGTGAATTTATTTAGTATTTGCTCCGTTCTTTTATACTTGCAACACACCTTGGTACGCTATTTAAGGAAGTGATTAGACTAGGTAAAGAAAAGAATTAAGCTATTAAATTTAAAACATAGCAACTTATCATTTTCATCTTATTGGTGGTATATTTTGTCAAATAGGTTGTCCGTTTACCTAACTTAATATCTTCATTGAAGTGCATGTCAAACAGTCAAAGTAATATGTTGCAAGTAAATAAAAACCGAGGAATTAAATGAGATATTGCAGAAAGCAAATTATATGATTTATACTAAACAAACCTACAAATTTCACATTATAGCCACTATAGTTGACAAACCTAGAAAATTTCACAGTATAGCCACTAAATTAATTAAACATTACTGTTTGGGTAACAATTACCATTACCTAAAGGGTAAAGGTTTGATTGGTTTCCACCTATTTGTTACCTCTCAAAAACCCAAGGGAGATGTGATTCCTTTCCATTTTTAAACCAAAATAAAAGGTAAGAGTTCATCGATTCCTTTCCCCCCTCCTCTTTGTTTCCTTCCCTTCCGTTTCCAATGTTCGTACCAAACACCCCCTTAGTTAACCATTTGGCAAACTCAAAACCAAATACTTTAAGCTGCAATCATGCACTTTGTAGCCCAAATTCAGATAACCCAATCTACACTTAGACTTAAACCTATAGCCCCTGCTTCAACATCCAACCAAATACCCTGCAAAACTACTTCCTATGTAGGTACACAATTCTATGATACATACAGAAGATATTTCATCTTATATTATGGTAATTTTATGTATCGTCATTTTAGAAGGACAAAAAAAATATAACAATATGGACACTTGTTTAAAAACTGCAGAAAAAACAAGCTGGATAACATAGAAAAGCTGATGGAAGACCAAGCAAGCTCCAAAATAATCAACAGATCAAAAGGGCCAAAGGCCCATGGCAGACAGATTACAACCAAAGTATTAGGTACAACCCCAAAAATAATTTGATCAGCATAACAAATTGACATTCATAACAGAATCACAAATTTGTTGTGCAAAAAAGGAAATAATTGAGACAAATGACCACTCTATTAAGAAGCTTCTCTGATTCTATGGCACGAAGAGTAGCTGAGGCCAGCCTAGTTGCCGGAAGGATCTTTTCAAACACCAATCAAATTCTATATCGAGGCCACAAAAAAAAAAAAAAAAAAAAAAAAAAAAAAAAAAAAAAAACACCGCTATCCAGAGGATCCAAAAAATTCTGCACTATAACCTCAGAAGTGAAAACGAAAAGCTACAATTTAAGGTAAGAAAAGCCAATAATGTTACCTTGATAAATCATTTTCCAGCTCCTTTGCCCTAGTAGCAAAATCTTCTACAACTTTTGTAAAGTACTGATCTCGAATTCTCTCTTTGGGCTTCACCTTCCCAGACCGGCTACAAGCACACACGATAACAAAAGTCAAATATTAATAGAAATAACATTTTTTTTTTTTTTATCTAAAACCAGCTCAAGATCCTGGTAAAATAGTAAGAACAAGGGGGAAAAAACTGAATTCATGAGCAGGGCTTACGGATTTTCAATCTCAACTGACGAATTACTTTCCGCACCACAAGTTAGGCTGCATGCGTCACCTACTACAGATCTTGCAAGAGAATACACAATGACTTCATAATTGGAACTCGCATCAAGTGAGAGAACTGTTGCTGAAGGGGGTCTAAACACTTGTTGCATAAGCTGTGTGGTTAACACAAGCCTTCTTTTTGGCCTAATCATCGGCAGTAAATCTTCACAGTTATCAGTTTCATCTTCAATCTGCACAAGAACAAGGATGTCACTTTCCTTCATGATGATGAGGAATACGAGAATACTGTGGATGATATCACTGTAAGAAGCACCTTTTCAATTAATCGGTTTGATGATTGAGCCCAATCTATTTCTGCCGAACTGCATACAAGAAGATTCAGAAAATGTCAATGATGAGTACAGTATACATATAGGGGAAGGCTCTCGTGAAACCCCTCCTTTATTTGAGCACACTTTCTTATGTAGGAACACTTTATGTTCTAAAGTTTTAATCATATGATTTAAATTTTCAATCAGGTGTTCTAAATTACACTCAAAGATTCTAAATTGTAAATGAGTTGAATTAGATGTTCAAAATTATTACTCAAATGTGCTTAATCTTAAATTAGTTGTTATAAATTTAACTTTCACGTTCTTAATTTTAAATCATGTGTTCTAAATTTTTACTTGTATGTTCTAACCTTTAACCTCTCATGTTATTAATTTTACTAATATCTTCAATCATTCAATCAAAGCCTTAATCCCATAAGTGGGGTCGGCTAGATGAACCAAAAGTGATTATTCCTTATAGGTCATCCACAAATAAATCAGGTGTTTACTCATATGTTCTAATTCTTAATTCAGATGTTCTAAATTTTTACTCATAATATATTAAATATTGAATCATGTTGTCTTATTTTTAAATCGTATGTTCTAAATTTTTATCGACATGTTCTAAATTTTACAAAAGTTCTCATATAAGTATGGTGTTCTCACACAAGGACCTATTCTCACCAAATCCCTCCCCGATAGACACACACACAGTCATACACAAACTTACTTCGGAGTATTAAAAAAAAAAAAAAAAAAAAAAAAAAAAAAAAAAAAAAAAAAAAATTAAAACTAAAAAATAAAATTTAAAAAAAAAAAAAAAAAAAAACAGTGAATATTTAAGGCCTAAAAAACTTTCCATAGCCAAAGAGCCCAATAAAATAGACCCCAAGGTAAAAATAAAAAAAATAATAAAAAATAAAAAAAAAAAAACTGTTATGATCCAGGCAAAGTGAAACTTTTTTATGCAGCAGCCTAACTAGAAAGAATGACATATTCCTATTCCTAATATACAAATCTATGAGTTAGCAACAGCACTCACCTCAAATTCTGAAGCCTCTTTAGATTTTGTCCTATTTCTTTGTTCCATGAAAGAAGATCAGATGTCGCAGTCTTACGCTTCTTGGTCCTCATAGACACCAAATTTGGAGTAGAGACATGGGGAACCAATGCATTAAGAGAAGAGACATGCTCATTAGGAGTATAAGCATTTGCAGTTTGGCAAGTCTTAGCAATCTGATCACTTTCAGTGACAGCATTATCCAACTGGACTGAATTATGTACAACCAAATTGCTTGGAGACTTCCCACTGATGAATTGCTGCTCCACATTCTTCATGATTGGAACTCTAGGCACATTATGCACCGGTAACAAATGCCCATTTTTAAAGGTTCCATACTGCTCAAACCAGGATGGGGGCATCTGTGGACTTATTCCAGTATGCTCATTTCTACAAGCAACATTTCCAGTTGCAAATTTTTGAGGATCATTACGACCAAATGAAAGCATATCCTGGGAAGCAACAGTTCCATGTGGCAACTGAAATGAAGTATTCCTATTGCCTGGCTGAGGCGAAAAGTTATACATATTGGCATCTACGCCAGAAACTGAGGTCTGGCTCATTGACGGATCACTAACCTTAATATTCATATTACCAGTGCTAGGCTCTCCTGCCTGTCGGCCCTGTCTCATCTGTTGAGGATCAAGACCACCATCCTGTCCCCTCAATCTCTTTGATTCCCGGTGGTTAGGATCTGTACTCATGCTCTTCATAGCTTGCATTTGATGAAGCAAGGAGTAGCTGTTCTGTGCACTATTATTTGGTTTAACTAAATGATTAAATGCTTCAATATCTTTTTGGCTGATGGCAGAATTTGATGGAGAAGCATCCGATTGATGCCTTGCAGAAGGTTCTTCTTCCTGAGATTGGCCAACTGCCTTCATAACAGGTCGTCTTTCTGCTGCTTGGAGCTCCTCCCCACCTACAGTATTTTGAGAATTTAATGCATCAACTCTTATCGGACCTACTTGCTCACCCTTCTGTTGGGGAAAAGAGGTTTCTAAAGCACCAGATGATTGAAAAGACTTGGTTAACTCAGGAGCATTACAAGCTTGAGCCCCCAATAACTGCTGCTGTGAATTCCATTGATTAGACCCTGGCGGTAAAAGATTGTCCTTCCTAGTCATCCCAGCCATAGCAGCGCGAAAGGCCGCTGGCATTTGATGCACCAACGCTCTCATGCCAGATTGATTCATCTCTCTCCCCGACACCAAGCTGTTGTGTGAATTACTAACGGGATGATTGGTCATAGCCTGAAGTTGAGAATCATTTAACTGTGTATCATGGTACGCATGCCTATTAAAAGACATGGTAGGAGACTGATTTCCGCCTGGAGCAGTCAAGTGCTGACTCTGAAGTGGATTTCTTGTATGAGGACCAATTGACAAAGGAGCAGCAGGATTCCCTATCAAGTTAGGCGCATCTGAATTTCCCAAACTAGCAGTTTCATTTCCAGATTCCATTTGAGTATGCTGTTGTGGAGATGGTAAGCATTGAGCAGAAGAAGCAGAAGGCAACCATGCGTGTGTTTTATCTCCTTTTTCAGAAGCTACATGACCTGAACTGGGAGAATTAACAGTTCTTGAAGAGGTTTGAGCAGCAGCATTAATATTTGATGGTGTAATTCCTTGAGATGGAGGAGCTAGTTGCAAACTAAAACCATGAGATGTGGAGAACTGACTTTGACTCGGCCCAACAGGTCCACCAGAAGGTCCACCAGCAGATACATCAGAAAATTTATTATAATCAGTAGAGCTGAGATGGGAGGTAACATTTTGCTCCTTGGATTGATCAACCTTATGAAGAAGCTCAAGCATGTTCTGACTGCAACAAGGCATCAAGATTATAAATAGAATGCAAATAAGAAAGAGTAACAAAAACAAGTGTGTAAATGACTTGGGGATAAAAAAAAATCCAGCATGCTTACTAATATTCACCACAAGGACCACAAAAAAAATACAAGTAAATCATACGCAATTGCCTTCCAGTAGCTTAGTAGGAAATGATACACACACACACACACAAACAAAAATAAATAAATAAATAAATACATAAAAACAACAACAACATTATATGTTCCATGACCACCAGAAGAAGAAAAGCAGTCCATAACCAGTGCCATTAGGCCCATTACTGTCTTTCACTGCAATTACAGATGTAGATATCCCTTTCATGTAAAGCATTATGAATAAAGCAATTTAAGTGAAACAGAACAAATTTCCTATAACTGAGCAATACAAGGATCAAGGCAACAATTATTGTGTCAGCAAGAATTAAGAGAAGCAACCTAGAAAATAACAAGTTCTCATAAACTTTCTTTGATTGATAGAAAATAACAAAATCTCATAAACTTGCTCAGGAAGACAAGCACAATAGAATGTAAAAAATATACCAGTAATCAAAATATAAAATATACCAGTAATCGAAATATAAAATATACCAGTAATCATAATATACATATACTTCATAAGAATTTAAAGATCCAGGCCTCCAGGGAGGTGTACCCACTCTCCAAATCAATGTAAAAGAAATTAGGAAGAAGCAGGAATTCAAAGGTCCCGACTCTGTGAGAATTTCTTCTCAGGAGATGAGAGGAAGAAAAATCCAAAATAAAAAATAAAAAAAAAAAAAAAAAAAGGCATTACCTTGGTAACATATGTTGGTTTGGCGAAGAAATTTCACCAGATCTGACAAAGGGTGCAGACATATTAGGTAAGTAGCCAGGGTGAAGAGCACCAGACGATACTCCACGCGATACGTTAACAGTTCCATGAAAATTAGATACCCTACCCTGCAGTGGAAGAAAATTAACTGGACTGTACAGTATACACATATTTATACGGATGGAGGAATTTACGTGCGCAACTTTGAAAGGGATGGGGAAAAAAATTCTGCTGAACAAGAAACCAATAACTAACCTCCATGTCTGTAAAGTTAGTGCTCAATGGACCATGAAACCTTGGGTTTGCTTCTTGACCTTTGATTCCTGATGAAATATGCTGCTGAGGCATGGGCTGTGAATGTAGAATTTGTTTTGCTGCAAAAGAAGAATCTGAATCCATATCCACATCACCCATGGGATGATACTGGAATTTCCTAGATACAGGCATTCTTTTGCCAGCCTGACCAGATGACTTTTCTTTGCCTCCAGGCAAACTACGTCGTTCAGAAGCATCTGACCACATATTCTCTCTCGAACCAACTGGAGCATTTTGGAGAAAATTGCTGCGGTGGCTATCAGTGGAAGTCTCTCTTTTATCACTATTTTCTGTCTCATGCATCTCAGCAACTCCATCATCAGCGCTATTATCTGAAGATTCCAATATAGGGGGTCCCTTGCCCAAATTATGCTGGTCCCTACTTGAAACCTCCAATCCAGACTTTCCAGTAGGATTGACTGATTTCCACAAATCAAGATGATGGTTATTAGGAAGCCTTTGGTTGGATTCAAGGTTGACCTTCATAGTGTTCTGACCAGGAGCAACAGCGTCATCTTTAGAGCTGACAAGTGAATTCCCCGTTTTATCATTAGAATATGAGACAAGCTGAGGCCTCATAGCAGCACCCTGACCTGTATCCATGCCTACTTGCATGTTACTATGTTCACCAAGCAAGTTACCCTGGTTTGTAGCGGGTACACCACCATTTACAGGTACAGATCCAATGAAATTCGAATGACTTTGTCTACTAGATTGTTGACCATTGTTGTCATGCAAAGACATATTTTGCTGATGGCTCCAGAAGCCAGTATCTGACCTGGAGCAGTCTCTTGAAGAATTAGAATTTTCAAGCACCTGTTTCTCCTCAGCATGTGGCTTCTGCTGGTTGCTGTCCAACCACCTCCTTCCTTCCTGTGCAATTTGACTTTCTGTCTGAAAATAATCTCTTTTCTGATTTAGAAATGGCTGATGTTGCCCAGAATTGTTAGCATAATTATGACTTGTGTTTAAATTATGGGTGCTCACATCACTGCTGCTAAGTCGAGGATCTGGTTGTGATTTTTCATCACCAAGAAAAACTGTAGGATGCTGGTTGCCAGACTGTGACCTGGGATTTTGAGAACCTAGGCCACTCCACTCTTCCTGCGTCCCAACGTCAGCACTGGAGGTTTCTGCCACAGCAGACTGCATAAGAGCACTCCAGGTCCCACTTTGCATTGAAGGAAGACCGCTGAGGAGATCTGGGGCATCTCCACTCCCTGTAACTGATGGCCCACCAAATGCTTCCCAGATATTAACATCACTCCCAAACAAAATCTTTTCTTCAGTTGGATCTAATCCAACAGCAGAATGTGTAGACGCACCCTGTGAAGAAGAAGCCTGAGTTACAGATTTTTCAATCAACAATTCTGAGCCACCAGGAAAACCTTGTACACCACTTTCTGACATGGGCACATTCCTCTGCTGCACCTGAGTGGAGCCTCCCATATTAGCCACATTACCTAATCGTTGACTAGATGCCTGCTCAAAAGAGCTTTTTCCTTCGGAACTAAATCTAGATACTGAAGGTCCATCCTTCACTCCCACCTGCTCTGCAAGTGAACCATATTGATTGCCAGAAAAAGAACTATGGGGAGCTGGAACCTGAGGTAGTCCAGGTTTATCTATGTTGCTGTGAGAAAATGCATTACCACTCCGCGAATTAGAAACAGGAACCCCATAGAAAGATTGTGAATTTTGTTGAGGAATTAAACCCATTAATTGCATTGCTTGGCCTTGCTCTGGGGTGATCATAAATCCATTAGAATATCCTTGCACAGACGAAGACAATCCACGCTGCTGCCAATTTGCGTTGCCAGCCATGACTTGAGATGACCATGGATAATTAGATGTTTCACGCATGGCATTACCATTAATACCTGGTTGATGCTGTCCTGTGGTCTGATTTGGGAAGGAAGGAATATGGCTCGACCCACTTCTTTGTAGTGCTTCTAGTTGTTGAAGCTGTTGCTGCCTCTGTAATTCTTGCACTTGTTTTATCATAATTTGCTGCTGCAACTGAGCATCATTATTTCCAGGCTGTTGCCGAGACCAGGACTGTAGCATTCCTGGTTGCTGACCGTTCATTTGCTGTTGACCACCTAGAAAATTGAAATTCATTGGTGATTCTGAACCTCCAAAGCCAGCTGAATTTGAATGCTGTGAACCACTCCTCTGCTGTGAATCGGGAACAGATGGACTCCTTGATGTTAAATTATGTCGATCAGGTTCTGTATCCGCTCCCAGAAAGTTTGCCTCATTCTGCCTTGTATGGCCAACTTGAGAAGCATGCATAAATCCATTCAAATTAAGCTGCTGAAGCTGTGATGGAGTTTTGACAAATTCAGGTCTCAAACTTGACCGTGAAAAATTCAACCCATGTGAACTCAGTGAGAACTGATTCCCTTGCCCCTTCTCAATGTCTACACAATATGAAAACAAAAAGTTTATAAACACCTGAGAAAGGAGAAAGGTGTCCTTACAAAGAAGAGAACTAAAAGACCACACGAAATCAAGCCTCCAAGAAAGGGAGGGAAAGAGTAAAATCTTAGTCACCTGATTGTTGTGCACTATAATTCTCAGAACCAGAATTCACAGGCCCGCCAGTCTGTCTCTCATTAGCACCCCAAACATTATTGTTATTATTATTATACACTGGCCAGTTAGCCGCAACAAGTTGTGTATGATGTTGGTCCTGTGACAAGTTACCTTGATCAAAGAAATTGTGGACCCTATCACCAACTTCGTTTCCAGGCATAGATTATTCTAACTGCAAATCTTCAGAAGCTTACATGCATATCAAAACAGGGCTACCTAATACAGAAACAAAAACTGCTCAATATAGAGATTACAACAATTTCAATGGCAACTAACTGAATGTTCCATATCAGATCACAAAATCACATGTGCACTACACACATCTTTCGTGGTACATTGAGGTATATATCTATGCAATTGTCATATCATCAATACCACTTGAAATCTCAATACAGATCCATCACTAGAGTACATGAACAGAACCATAACGCAATAATATGAAATACAGAAAAGGCCACCAAGAGTATGATGTGTGCTTGCACAAGTACTTAAACTCACAAACATACAAAACACCTGGAGAGAGAGTGACTGGTAAGATAAAGCTCTCACTACCTCAAGAAGCAACTTCAATACTGAAATATTCAAGTTTATGTATGTATATTCCAATCTTCCTTGAAAGTAAACAGAACAATACTTCAGAAAGTTGGCATTTTCTCCAGAAATTTTACGCCATCCAAAAAATCCTTCTCACACATTCATAAAGCCATTTAAAGCCAAAAAAATGAAAATTACAATTTCCACCCTTCCGTCATTGTATCTGGCTGGTTAGACAACCTTATCAGTTTTGCTCTTCAAGTCATTATTTATCATATACCCAACTAAACTGGACCAAAGATTCTAATGCTAATTGCATTACCTCAGAGAATTATCATCAAGAGGATAGCAATAAGTATGACACGCCAAAAAAAGTCTAAGTGAATAGGAAGGCCCAGGACCTAAATCCTTTAAAAGTTATTAGATTGAAATCTTCAAAAGGTAGCAGGGCACCAAGAATATAACCCTGTATACTAGAAGAATCAACTTGCTCCATGCAAAAAAATTTCTAACACCTATTCAGGAAAGGAAAGATACCTACTCTGCCAGGATTACATAATACTCCAGCAAATAGCTACCATACATAAACTCCCTAAGATCATTTACGAGCCCTTTGTTTTGTGGATATCAAAAAAGGGAAATTGGTCTAAAACTCTGTTTCCCTATGTCACTGTTTGGTAGGTGATTTTAACCTAAATTTCCCTGTTAAATTCTTGGGGTTCCATTTCCCATCTGTTTTATTTCCCCTCCCCAACTTGGAACTTGCCCGTTACCCCTTTACCCTCCACCAATCCTCTCTACTTCTCATCTCTCACTCCATAGTCCAAACCCATTCATCCCTGAAACTCTGTTGAAGATCCGGCAGATCCCCACGATATCTCTCATCAGCCCAAACATTTTTTCATTTCTCCCCCTCTATAATTGACTTTCTCTCTCTCATTTGTTCCTTTATTTCTCATTCTTCTTCAACTGATATCGTGGAATGACAACACTTTGTCGTTTTCCAAAGGTGCAACTCCAACAACTATCAAATCTCCAACAATTAAAGCTATCTCTTTCAGTAATTCCCCTCTGAACTTTTCTGATTTTTTTTTTATATGAGTGTTTAACTTACATGTGTTGCTAATGTAAGGGTCAAGCTAGTATTCCTATGAAGTTATATCATTTTTATTTTGATTTTAGATGACAGTTGTTAGAAGTTGGATTCCTAATTTTGAATGGTATAGGTGTGTGACAATATCATTGTTTGTATTAGGTTGGAATTAAAGAGAAAGGGAAAAAGTTTTTATCGCTGCGTTAAACCAAAGAACTTCACTATATTCCTTTTATGGCATGGACCAATCAGATTAGGAAATTTTGGGTTATTCCTCTCTTTTCTCCTAGACTCCCTTGCTCAATTCCTTTCCCTTTCCCATTTGTGAACAAAACAACCCGATGAACATGGAAACGTTGTGCTCTCTCAATTCAGAAATAAATTCACCATTATTCCTCAAACAATTTCTTTTAAGGCTCTGTATCTATCAATACTCTTCCATACACCATCATTGACTGCAAGATAATAGACCAAAAAAATGTGTTCGGAAAGACGGAAACTATTTGTAGAGGGGACCCAACTCAAAATCCTTTGCCAGAACTTGTCTACCAAAAATGCTAGTTCTAAAATGTAATCCCAAGGACTCCCAACCATTTTCTCCCCCTTTACATACACGTTTATTTTCTTCCATATTGGAAAAAAAAGCTTTAACATTCTAACAATGCAAGAAAGGTAACACAAAGAAGGCAATCAACTCCCATTGCACTATTTAAATAAAGACTGAATATTTCGCAAGTTATTTGTCCCCAAACGCAAAAGTAGCTAAATAGTAATGACGTAATGTGACAGCCACAAACAAAAAACTTGATATAAATTCCGTACATATGCATTATTATATAAATAACAACCTTTTTAACAATATTTTCAGTTAATTACCTTATATAGTAAATTAGAAGCTTAACTTCTTTTCAGCAATTAAGAAAAATCATCAGGTGTTGTGTCGTGTCCTACAAGTCACGCTATAATTAATCAGTTAATTATATAACTACCTAAACCTATAGTAACGTGGGTTAATTCTCCCACTTTGACAAAGCATAAGACTGATTCTGTTAAGAGGTAGCTAAAACTAAAAAATCTAGATTTTAGAGGTAGAATAATTATTTTAAAAGGCATCATTTAGACTAAGAGTTAAATTATTGTTATGAAAAAGCTACCAAAATCAGCATTAAGGGAGTTATGGTCTAATTTTAACAAAAGTACCTATCATAAATCGAGAAATAAGTAGTATTTTACTTATAAGCTTTCAACCTTCTCAAACGGATTCAAATTACCTAAAAAAACACTGATCTTTGTTTAGTAAAAAAAAGCATCAATTAAAATTCACTGGCAAGTACAAAATCCAAAGGCATAATGTTGAAAACATTCCCTTCTTTCACTTATATGCTGGGATTCTCTACAAAACCTCAATCACTGAAAAGGTAAGCAATTGAACTAGCATGCTCGACTTATTTTAATTAATTTAATACAATCTTTTAAAACAAAAAAAAAAGGCAAAAATTACTAGCCTCTGTGTGTGTGTGTGTGTTGGGGGGGGGGGTGAGATGGAAGAAAAAAATCCAATCTATTCTAAGGTTACTAAAACACACTTCAACATACCGCAATTATAGAAAAGACAAGTAATTTAAGTAAGAGAATCTAGTTCGAAGATAAATTAATTGATGTTACAAAACTTAAACACTGAGAATGAGTCACTTGCCCACGTGCAGCAAAGCAAACTCCAATGTATACTTCTCCGATTATATTATCCAGTAACCAATACATGCCACAAGATACTGGTAACATAAAAGCTCTTCCATTTCACTGAGATCAAAAGAGAGGCCATGCTCTAAGTAAGTGCCTTAGTGGCGACTGACACATAAACCTAAACAATCCCCAAAATTCCAAACAAACCCCAAGTTAACCTAAACAATCCCCAAAATTCCAAACAAACCCCAAGTTATGCACAACAAATAATTCCCACAAATGCTCTCAGCTTCTACCCTCCCTTAATCATTTACACCTTCGCTAACTAAAGAGATTAAATTGTACGTCTAGGCCTAGTGGTTAAAACAAAGGGCTTGTGTACGATAGGTCACAGGTTCAAATCCCCATTTGTATTGTCCTTGTGACTCATTCGGATCAAAAACATACAATCAACTAGTACCAACCAGACTAAACCCTGACTTTCTGCGGCTTCCGGGTCTGTACCGGAACTAGGGCAGGAGGGGAACCAGCCCTAGGCCAAGGGAAAAAAAGGTCCATTTTCATGGTTTCATCCTGACATTAAAGAGTTACACAAACCAAACCCTGCAACACATTAGCAACCAAAATTGACTCAATTATCAAACTAGACTCGAAAAACAACGCTAAATTCTTCGAGTATTTACAACCAATAGTTCAATTATCAAACTTCGAAGAACCCTAAATTGAGTATATACTGACAATTAAATACACGATTAACACTAGATTGTCAAAATTAAAATTAGATGATTAAGGAAAAGGAAACATCTTACCTTAGAAGATGCTCCAATGGAGGAGAGAAAGCTCAGAAGGCGCTTCAATGGAGAATTTCGAGTACGCTTCAATGGAGGAGAGAGAGAGGAAGGAGTACTGCGAGAAAGTGCAAAGCGTGAAATAGATCTAAAGGGGAAAAAGGAAAAATAAGATCAGGAATATAAATGAGACGCCTATAATATACTTTCCAAAAAAAAAAAAAAAAATGAGACGTCTCTCGTATTGACGGTAGAGGTGTTAAAAACCGACTTGATATGAAACTTTACTTGCATTAAGTTTGATTCGAATTGGTAAAACAAAAATATATGAGACGTCTCTAATATTGAGTGCAGTGGTTTCAAAAACCGACTTGATATGAAACTTTACTTGTATTGATTTTGATTCTAATTGGTTTGGCACGAGAACTTTCAGATGCGAATCCATCGTAGATTCGTACATAACCAACTTGGAGTTTAGCTATCTCATAATCTATCTGAAATTAATTAGACGCTTAGACAATTAAATTTAATTTGGTTAACTTCCATGTATGAACGGCTACTTATCCAAAACTTACTTGAAATTTATTATTAGACCCAAAAAGTCAAAACTACCTGAATTTACCAAAGTTGTATTTACCTGAGCTATTATTTATCAACCTTAACCTACTTTACCGAACTTGTATTTACCTGAGCTATTATTGATTAAACTGAACTTAGCATTGCTTTTTTTTTTTTTTTTTGTAAGTAGATTTTGTTTTTAATAATTTGCATTCAAACTCGCATATTTGTATGTCAAAACTTAAAACTAAGGTATAGTTGTGTTGACTTTATTTTCACTTGTTTAAAAAAAAGATTAATTTTGTCTCGTTGGGTGAATTCATATAAGTCCGATAACAATAAGTTTTGATAAAGGTTAATAAGGGAAAACCGATTTCAAATTACAATTAAAATAAGTTTAAATAAGATCAGATAATTTATAACAAGTGAAAATCAAGTGAATATATCAGCTTTAATTATTCTAATTCTTATCATCTCTCAATTGATAAAAATTCTTACAATATTTCATTCAACATAACTTGATAATACAATAATTTGTAAATAATTTGTGGTATGTTAATTTATGTAAAGTTAAAAGTGTGAGCATTAATTTTACTTAAAATACAAAAGGGGTGATATTCTCAAATTATTGAATATGGAAATATGAAATTCTTTAATTATCATTATATTGAATCTCTCATGTAGGTTAAGGGCCTGTTCACATTTACTTAATTTCAGTTCAATTCAGCTCCAATCAGTTCAACTCTTAATTTCCCTCTCTCATAAAATATTCATTTCAGCTTAATTTTGTTCAGTTCAGCTCCAATCAGTTCAGTTCAGCTCAGCTTCAATCAGTTTAGCTCAGTTCGGTAAATGTGAACAGGCCATAAATAAGTATTTAGTCATTTGAAGATTTGCTAATTTTCAAATCTAACAAGCGTAAACCAAGATTCTAGCCATTTTCTATGCATTGCAGAAGGGGAGACATACACTTCACATCCAGCATTGAAATCCAACTACACTGAAGAAAGATCATTCCGTTTATAAGTAATGCCAACCTTTCTCCTTATAGTCACATAAACATTATTCTTATTGAGGCTACCCTAGTTAACCTCCGTGATAAACAAATTCCGTTGATCACAGAGTAAAACCTTTACCTAAAGTAGCGGTGTTGGTATAAGCCACTACTTCAAGTAGCAATTTTAGTCATTTTCACCGCAAAATTTACACTTTTGTCTTCGTGATATTTTGTTTATCACGATGATAAACTTGTATTTTTTTTTTCTTATTCTTGATATCATTAATTAATAATATATATGTGTAGTTTATTTTCGTATGTTTATTGTTGTTATGTGCTCATAAGGATAGTCATTGAGGCACATAATTTGGCAATAAAAAGCAAAATATATGCTTAGGTCCGTTTTATACTTTGCCAAAAAAAGCTTAAACTTCCAACCTTAAAGATATTTGATCATTATTTGTAAACTAAGCTTTGTATTTTAATTGATGTTCTCATTTTCAAACAGCTATCGTTTCCATATACACCTTAACAACTACGATTCACGAAAAAAGTATAAATAAAAAATTCACTTGTTTAATCCATATTTGATTATTTTGGTAGTGACAATGGCAACAAGAAAGGGTGGAGGCGCCAACACCATGAGAGTGATGGAGAGTGTGGTGGTGGAGCAAATACAATAGATGTAGATATGTAGAGGGAAGTTTTCTTATAAAAATACAATATTTTAACTATTTTACCTTTTGGAGTAAGTCACTTAAAATGATTCCTCACATGTTGGTAACTGGTTTGAAATGTCAAGCGTGTCACATACCCCTATATGTTCGGTTTAAATTATTTTTTGATTTGTATTTTACTTATATGAAAAATAAAAATAAAAATAAAAAAAAAAAACCCCATTATTTCTCCCTCATATTATCCTCTCCCTAACTCTTTTCTCTCCTATTCCCCTTCCATGGTTGCTAGCCAACAACCACCAATTCACTTATCAAAACTCAGTTTTCTTAAAATAGACGGAAAAAAAGGAGTACATGATAGTAATTTAGTATATAAAACCTTACTAAAAAGCGAAGTGATGCATCAATTGAAAAATGGATGAACGATTCCTTTTTATTTTTAACTTATTTAGTTTAGAGTGTTCCCCTGTGTTTAGGATAAATTTGTATAAGATTATCTTTATGATATCTTTACCTATCTTATAGTTATCTAATATGATTAGGGTAGGTGAGATCTTGGGATCATATAAAAAAATCCTCAACCTGGATATACACAAATTTTTAATGCTTCCACAAACACACAAATGTAGATTATTTTTTCTTTTCTCAAAGTTATTTTTTTAAAAAATCTTTACGTAACCTTGCGCCTCCCACCAACAGTAGCTACCGCAAAAGCCGCCTCCATCATTGGTGGAAATCGCATACACTATCGCCTCCCACTACTGGCGTAATCGCATCTGCCAACCTACTCCATGTGCCGCACTCTATTTCCACCTCCCAATGACCAACAATGATTCTTACATTGCCCCATTGGTTTTTCTACACATAATCACATAGATTTTGTTAGGTGGTGGTATTTCAGAATAAGGTCAACTTTTGCACATCTCTTTTGCTATCAAATTGGCTCCTCTTATTGTTGCAGCACTTGGAATCTTTGTGGAGTATTAATTCTTGTTGCCTGGTTTCTGTTTTGAGAATTGATTAATTTCAAGTGGTAGAATTTAATCTATTCTTACACAATTTTATTTGTTTTTCTTCAACTGTGGTTTCACGTAGTAGTATAGTGTCTTCTCCCCGATGATGGTTTGATCCCTTAACTTATTCTTCACTGCAACTTGGCCCAAGTATATACGTGACTCTTCTCCTTCTCCTCCGGCCTAAAAGCGCATATTTCTACTATACGTAGGTCGTGGTTGTTGCTTCTCATCGTCATCACCGACACATGCATGTCTACTACTTCTCTTTTGATCATGGGTTATCATACTATCCTTACCGTTCGATGCATGATTCAGATCAAGTCTGAGCATCTGATTTTCTCTCGCTCTGACTGAGGGGCTGTGATAGAGAATATTCATAGAATATTCTTCTCCTATGTTTAGGATATATTTGTATATGATTATCTTTATGATAGTTACCTAATCTGATTAGGTTTCTCATTGTAACCCTATAAATATTGATCAATAGAAATCACTCGAATGAGAGGTTTCGTATTGTCTGACATATCCTTTTACAAGTTTTTGTAAAAAAAATAAATTATCTTTACTTATTTAATCTTTATTTTCCTTCTTACTAAAGTAATTCTCACTTATATCCGCGCATTTATACTTTGATTATTCAAAGAATCTTACCCCTTTTTGCTAATTTGGATATTGTTTCAATTCAATTCACCTACCACATTCTCTCTCTTAAATTTCCGTTATTCCTTATCTTCTACTTCCTTTTTCTCTCTAGCTCTATTACCATCTTCAACCTCCTTCACTATAAGAAAATAACCTTTTCGTAGCGATTATTTTAACCTCCTTACCTTTCTCCATATCTTTCTATATTCATCATCATTATGAAAATTTCTCGAGGTATTTTACCTCAAATTTTAAGTGTCGCCTCACTAAATATTCTCCTCTTTTAGATCCCACATTAATTTTATGATATAAACATCCCTTGTCCATTGTTAAACCATAAAACAATGATTGACCCCTTGTTAAATTGTGGAACTCAAAGGTTGTTCGCCTCGATCTTGAGGTGTTTCTTCACTAGATGTTATCCTCTTTAAGATCCCCACATTACTTATGATTTTTTTTTTTCATTCATTTAAATTCCCTTAATCAACAATTACCCCTACGTTGAATTTTTTGAAAATTCAGGGTTTCTTACAACTAATTTTATGCAATTCGTCATAAAATCCTACCTTTTTTTTAATCAGGATTACAATTAGATGGTCTGGATTGCAATTTGCTTGAATGTGGTAGCATGATGATGTGATGATGTGACGATAGCTCTATGCCTTAGCTTCCTAATTTTTGGTTCGTCAATTTTGGAATGCACATGCTTAATATATGCGTTGCTCGTTTGAGTAATAACTTTATAGTAAGATGTTTAATGTTTAATAGTCATGCATGAATCATGTATATATTAACCAACTTGTTTTCTTATCACCATGACCCTCGGGTATGGTTGAAAATTTATACATGTAATTTAAAAATTTTAAGTAATCTTTCATCAAATCTCCTTTTTTTATTTTATTTTTATTTTTTATTTTTGTTTTTTTTTTTTAATGTAATGGTATGTGTACTCTAAACAAAGTCGTTTTATTGCTTCAGCTTTGTAGTACACTGATTAAACCTACTTAGCTGCGTTTGTTCGTTGATTGTCATTGTTACTACTTGTGTTTGTTTTGCCGTAGTTAAATTAAATAATTATTTTCCACCGTATAACATTGACAAACTCTTGGAAATAGGTATACATTTAAACACTAATCATGCAACAAGTATTTTAGATTTCTACTAAACAAAAAAAAAGAGTGCATAATACCACTATATTATTTTATTTGTAATTATCTATTATTCAATTGGAAACAATAATTTTCTATCATCATTCTTCAAATTGAATGGGACAACTTCCTAGTTGTCAACGTAGTGAACGGTATTTATTCGACGACCCCGTGTCAAATTGATCACTAGATAGCAGTTATCAAGATCCTATTTCACAAATTCCCCCATTGGAAAATTCAATTCGGCATGTCTACATAGAAGCAAACAGAGTAGCAGATTGGATTGCATATGTTGGCCATCTTGTCACCGAAAAATTGGATATTTCTTTTTGTACCTCTCCAGCTTTGTACCCGATTCTTACCTTAGATGCTTTAGGATCGCCCCTCGTAAGGAGGGGTCCTAATTCTTTCCTTTTTTTTTTTCTCACCTTACCAAAAATAAAAAAAAAAACAAAGATCCTAATCTACCTGATCTAGGTTGTAGACTGATTTTATTAATCTACTCCAAGTGCGATACTAGTACTACTTGTGTCTAATCTTTGATTCTTCTTGAATTTAAAAACTCCAACCTTTAGATAGTCTTAAAAATAATACGGAGTAGACCTACTTAGACTCCGTTCACTTCACCTTATTTTTACTAAACTGAAATTATTTTTACTGAACTGAAATTATTTTTACTTAATTGAAATTAATTTTGCTGAATTAAAATTATTTTTACTGATTCTCTATTATATTTTTTCTTTAGAATTTTGATGTTTACTGAACTGAAATTATTAACTGAATTGAAATTAATTTTATTAAACTGAAATTATTTTTACTGAATTGAGTTTATTTTTACTGAACTAAAACTATTTTTTACTGAAAATTGTTTTTTTTTTTAAGGTGAACTAAACAAGATCTTACTTAGTATTTCACTTAGGGGTGTTTGGGAAATGGGAATTGTGGGTGGAATTGGGAATTTTAATCCTAATTGAAAAATTAAGCCATGTTTGTGTGGTGGGAATGAGAATAAAAAGGGGATTGAGAATGGGATTATTTATGGGTGAATTCACACTATTTTATTACCTAGGGAGGGTAAATAATAAATGGATGGAATGGGAATAGGGGTGAAATAACATTTTTGCCATTACTAAAAAGAATAAAATAGTAATCTTAGTAAAGGTATATTTATAAAATTGTTATTTATCCCCTATATATTTCCACCCACTATCCAAACAAGGTATTAACATATTTTCATGTATTCCCATCAATTTTTTTCCAATCCAACCTTTTAATCCCTAAACTCCCATTCCAACGATCCCAATGCCCCGTTATTTTATAAATTTTTTCTATGAGATTTTTATTTCGGGACCTACAGAAATACGGTGTGTATACTTACGGAATACACCGTAGACTCGAACTCGAAGTATACTCCGTAGGATCATCCTCGTACAAGTTAGAACCTTCGACTTCATTGTAGGCAGCAACCAAAGTAGGAGAGAGAGAAATAGAAAGCGAGTGTTTCTGCAAATTCGAACCTAATCGAACAAAATTCGAAAGTAAATTCTGAAAGATGAAGGATGAAGGAGAAAAACGGCAACAAATGATGCAAAATCTCTTCGGAGTTAATTCCGATGATGAAGAAGAAGAGGAAGAAATTGATTCCGAGCATGAATCTAATCAACACCGCCCCAATTATGTTTCCGTAAGTTTTATTTAATTTTTGAGATTCAATTTGATTGTTTGTTCGTTGTTTTTATGATTTCTGGATTTGATTTTAGGTTTAGGGTTTGATTTATTGATTTATGTTTGTTAATTGTGCGTTTGATTTGGTTGGGGCAAAGGTTGAGTGTTGATTGAGGTGAAGTAAACACAAATACGAACATGAACACAAACAATCAGCTATTGGAATAGTAATGTGTTGAATTAGGTTTTTTTTGGGTGAAATAATGTGGGAATTTAATTTTCCTTTGAATTAGGGCAATGCTAGTGAAATGATTATTGATTTTTGAAAAGGGAAATCATGTGGCGAAGGTATCATATAGTCATACTAATATACACGAACACGGACACAGATGCGACCCGTGTACTCGAAATGGCAGTTATCGAAATAATAAGATGTATCAATTAAGGATCTTTTTGGGTGAAATAATGTGGGAATCAATATTCCTTTAAGGCAATGATAGTAAGCTGAATTATATTGAAAAGGGAATCATACAGTGAAGATATCATTATACTGATAGAAATGTATGTGGGAACTGGGAACTACTGAGCTCACCTCTTATGTGCTTTCACAAGCTCATTCAATGGTGGTAGGTACCCATTAATGTTTTGTATAGGGCTTTATATCACGGAGTTCATTTGTGTTGTACCGGAGTTCATCTTCGATTTGTACTAGAGTTTATCTTATTTTTGTATTAGAAGTTTAGACCTTATATCTTGATCCCCTCCAAAGTTCATATATGGCTTTTGGTATACTATGCTTTTTACTTATCATTGGCATGTGAATTGAGATTGACAGTAAGTAGGACTGGATAAAGAAGCTTTTTTATACTCCTTTCATATGCAGTGTTTGTAATATTTATTTTTTCTACCAAAGCATTGTAGAAATGTTCTTAGTGCTTACGGAAAATCTTGTATTGGTATGGATAGGATGAAAATGATGGAGG
This sequence comes from Chenopodium album, assembly GCF_948465745.1. Lineage (NCBI taxonomy): Eukaryota > Viridiplantae > Streptophyta > Magnoliopsida > Caryophyllales > Amaranthaceae > Chenopodium > Chenopodium album. The sequence goes on along the minus strand of NC_137853.1, from coordinate 34,178,639 downwards.
TGCTGAACAAGAGGTCGAACCTGAAGCTTATGTAGAGGGGCAAGGTGAGGCAGAAGGCGAGAGTGAAGGTGAATATCGTGAGGAAGAACCAGAAGTTGGAGAAAGTGAAGGTGAGAGAGAACAAAGTTCTCAAGAAGTAGAAGTAGGTGAGCAACATGAAGAAAGTGAGGCAAGAGAATCTGATAGCGATGATAAAGAGGATTATGCCCAAAAAGTAGTAACTAGTAGAAGAAGGGATGTAGTGGACAGTGGATCAGAAAGGTCTGAAGAACAAGAACCCCATTACATTGACCCCGATGATGAAGAAGTTGGTCAGACTAGAAGCCACGGGTAATTCAAATACTTCAATTTTAATCAATATATTTTTGTGTTTGTCCAATTACATTGTTTACCGTCTTCCAGATGTTTCTTGAACTGTTGCTTTTGCTGAATATCTTTTATTTCGGATAGCATTGTGGATAGATAAAAAGTTCTGAACAAAACCTCTTCTGCTGCTTCTTTCAGCGGAAAGCTTCAAAGGCAAATGAGTGATCATGTTATTATCTTTCTCCACTCTCTTTGTTATGTCTTGTGATTCATGCTAGTTATCCCTATTAAACTGCCGTCTTATTTTGTTTTCTACATAAGAAGCTAACTTATTATATCAGAAGCAATTTGATTTGAGACATGGTATTCTCATGCCGTGGTTTCAAACACAATAATACTTGCATGGAATATGGATAGATAACCTGCTAGCATATGCTGTAAGTCGGATTCATGTTTAGGTCCAATCTATTACAGGCTATAAGCTATGGTTTAGGTATCTAAAGATTGTAACTAGGGGCAACTGGCATAAGCCATAGTCTAATCGTGCTATGATTTTACACTCAAAATATTTACATAATTATAATAATTATTATTATTATTTTCAATCATCATCAAGTCTGGTAACGATGGATTATTTTCAATCATCATCAAGTCTGTTATGGATTGAGAATCATGAGATCATATGTTTCAATGTGTCCCACCTCTTTATGGACTGGGCACACAATGTACTTTATATAAGTTATCTAATATGATTAGTGGATGTGAATGATGTGGCGCACTTGTGAACAATGGGACATTTGATAGGACGTACAATGGAATAGAGGACCTCTATTGGGAAAACTTATTTTTATTAAATGCTAGTGGTTTTAGTAATTTTCAGCCTTAATACTTGTCAGCTGTTGATATATGAATATATGATTGTTTGCGTGATTGATACAATAGAACATATTGGGTAAATAGGTTGTCGACTTAACTTACAATGGCATCAGCTTATTCCTTTTCTTTTCAGGTAGCCACTATTGCTATATATACTATCACATCATACTGTATTGTATACACCTGTTACAAGAAAAACAGAAGTTATATTGCTCCCTTCACTATTGAATCAGTACTACATTAAGCAATCAACTTTGCATATAGCAGCTCGACCAAAGCTGTATTTGATTATGTGACTAGTTTAAGATTTATTCAAATTTTACTTTTAAGGTGGACATATAGCACTTGAGAAGAAAGACCCAAAGTGTGAGAGAGAGGTAAAACAAGCGAAAGAGAGAAAGTTGCTTCATTGTTTGTGATATTTCAAGAGCTGGAAATAACTTTTCTTAGATTGTTATTCTATTTATATTCTCAACATTTAAATTACGAAGTGTAAGTGGTACAAGAGAGTAAGAAACGCTTTGTTATGACCTTAGTCAGAGAAGGAGAGGGGAGACTATGATATAGTGTAACAAAAGATTGGAGTTCAAGTGAAGGCCTGAAGGGAGGGGTGTATTTCCAGTGGCGAGGATTTTAAAAGGTAGCTTACTTATTTACTTAAGGATTTAAGGGGGATGCTTGTCAGGGAAAATATGGATGGGAAATGAGACACATTTATCCCTAACCATGTGTTGCTAATTATGATGTTTAAGAAATGACATTTTAAAGATCCAAATCCCGGGATTACTGGGTTAGTGGTGTTTGACCTGGTTGAAATATAAAATACTTTTTGAAACACTATCCTGTATTCGGTTATGAAGTAGTTTTCATATTTACTGAACAAAATATTTAACAGGGAATCTCCTGAAGAGGAGAGGGATATGACTCATGTAGCTCAATCAACTGCTGAAATTCGTGATGTATTTGGAGATTCTGATGAAGAAGAGCCAGCAGATTATGGTGTTCAGCATGACATGGAGCAAGTAAGGTTTTAGCTTTATTATCTTTATTTGGTTGGGATTTTTAACTGCTGCTGCGTCAGCATGTGCTCACATGAACACATAGAGGTAAAACATCTTTTCTTCAATTAATAGAGATCCCCTGTTGAAGAAGAAGAAAGCTATGAGAAGAATTTGAGGCCAGATGATTTAGTGCGTGACGAGGATGCTCAATATGGGTCAGAAGAAGAAATTGAAGCTAAGCTTAAGGAGAAACCTGTTGGCCCCCCGATGGAGTTAGAAATTCCTTTGCGCCCACCTCCTGCAGACCCTGAGAAGGTATTATCCTCTCCTCTCATTCCATACGCAAGGCCTGAAATGTTTTGTATTATCCTCGGTGGTAATTGTTGCATAGTAATTTGTTTTTTTTTTTTTTGGCAAACATGATCAGAGTTTGGTATATCATGGGCGTTGATCAGTGGATTTTTTTTTGCATGGTTTGATAAATTATCATTGTGATGGGATCATTTTTGCGAATCATAGTTGTTATTCATTTAGATTCTTGAATATTTTGGATTAATTGGATAAATCATCCTTACTAAGGGGTTTGTTTGTCTTGTATTATTTCATCTTGTTTTATTTTATTTCAGAAAAAATAGGTTTAGATTAGCTTGGATAAAATAACATAAAATAAGCTCAAATCAAATAAAATAAGTTCAGTTAAAATAAAATGTAATAAAAAATAAAATAAAAAGTTCAGATAAAATAAAATAAAAAAGTTTATCCAAATAAGCTCAAATAAAATAAAAGAGCCTATTTTTCCAGCTTGTGTTATTATGGCAGTTTTGTCTGCTGTTAATAGTTATTTTGTACCTGATGTGTTGTAGCTTGAATTTTTTCACAGATGAACATGATTAGGGTTTCAAATATTATGGGCATTGATCCAAAACCATTTGATCCCAAGACATTTGTGGAAGAGGATGTCTTTGTGACTGATGAATCTGGTGCCAAAAAACGAATTCGTTTGGAGAACAACATTGTGCGTTGGAGAACTGTGAAAAAGCCAGATGGAACATTAGCTGTAAGTGAAACTTCTCTATTCTTATTGACTATACCACATGGATACCTTCATATCATACTTAGCTAATAATCCATTTGTTATGTTACCTTCATCCTATTTACTTTTTATGAGGATAACTGATTACACTATGTGTATGTGTGTGCTTACTTTATTATTATTATTAAATTTTTTTTTAGTTGGTTTTTTTTTTTTTGGGGGGGGGGGGGGGGGGGGAGAACTGCTTGAAACTTGTGGAGCTGTAGGGGACTAGGGGCTATCTGCTCTAGACCACTGATGGGAAGGTATAAGCTCCATTGAGTCATGGACATTGACCGCGGATGATGGAAAGTCTATAAGGCATGTGATTTAGTCCATTATGTGATCCAGAATTCCGGATACATTACTGAGTATTGAAAATTGTCCAATAGTCACTTCTTATGCTGTCCTGTTTGCCTATCTAAAACCCTCTCATGGTGCTATATATTGTTTATACAGTAACATTATAATAAGTATTTAGAATTCTCTTTTTTTTTTGTTATAGGAGAGAGAAAATGGGACTGTGTGCTATATATAATTATTGGAGACTGGTTCTTTCTGTAACTTGTAGATAACAATATGTTGAATATATAATTATATTGTTATAGAGATTCAGAACCAGCTAGTAAAGAATGGTCAGCTGTGTCTTTGTGAAGTGCCTTAGCTCCATTTCAAAATCACTAGATTGTCATCATTTAGATCCAGAATCTCCTATTTCTTCTGTTTCTTTATTCCTATTACTTTCCTAGTTTATACCTCCAGACTTATAGAGTTCTGGGTGTATCCTTTGGCCTTGTCAAATTTTCAAGTTTTAAAAATTTGTTAATGTATAAATTTATTGCTGAGTTGCAGCTCTGATACAATTTTTGATCAGCTTTTCAATAAACAATGAAGAACATTTTAGAAGACGTTAGGAATTGGGATGTAGCTTTTAATAGTATATGAGTATATCACTTAATGTTATTTCTTCCATTATTAGATTTTTTTTTCCAACATCGTGATTGCCCTCTGCTAGTTACAATTGGTTGAACTATGTCTTCTACTTCCTTTGTTAAACAAAATTGTCTGGTTCCTTTTTTCTGTATCCCAATGTAATTTACAGTTTTACACTATCCTTTTATGGGTATTTTTTGTTTATCTGCTTCAGCTTGCCTTCACTTTCCCCTACTTTCCTGTATATACTTTAACAGTTTTTATTATTTTTCCCTCTCTTGTTGCCCAAAAGCGCCAATGCAAGTTTTTATGGGATGGAGAGAGTCTTAATATGCTATGCATCTAGCCTATCTAACATTTATATGTCTTTCTCAGTATGAGAGCAATGCACGCTATGTGAGGTGGTCAGATGGCAGTCTACAATTGCTGATCGGGAATGAGGTTCTTGACATATCTGTGCAGGATGCTCAGCATGATAATGCATACCTTTTCCTTAGACATGGCAAGGTAATATTTGTTCCTCCTTTTCTTCCTTCTCCCATCACTAGCTTGAAATTATTCTGATTTACATAGTTGGTCACATTTTGAACTCTTGGTCTATTTCTTCATATATTGGTATAATGAGTGCAACCCAACTGATCAATTCTGTTGGTCTATGGTTATTTATTAAATAAGTTAGAGGATATTTTAACCAGAGTTTGAACAGTGAACTGTTCTGTGCATGACTTGTTGAACATATTGAGACTCATTAATTGTGGAAAGGAATCAAAGGATTTAGATAGAAGCAGAATACTAAAAAAAGTTCTCGCATTTCTACACAAGTAATCTTTACTTTGGCAGAATAAATTGATCTGTTCCAGTGCATATGGCTCTCAGTTTTTACGTTACACCTTGCGTTATCCTTTAGTTTCCATTCACGTTTAAGTCTTGTACACACCTTAAGGAGCAGGGCTATATAGGGTGGGAATTTGCCCAATTAGCCTGTCCATGTTTGCTTAATTATTTAGATTAAGGGTTTGAGAGAAACCCTAATCTACCTAATGAAGGCAATGTCTATCACAACAAGAAATAAATAGAGTGTCTAAGCTGAAGACCATGTTCGCTGCTCCAGTTGGTTGTTTCCATTCTCCCATGAGCATATTTTCGTATCCTAGCAGTTTCTCTCTGCTCCGGTGCTCCCTCATGTAGTCATGTGGCTGTTGTTCTTTTTCTCCCCCTTGTCTATCTCCTTATTCGATTGAGGCTGACATCTATTGTTTTCTTCTTTTTATTTAATTATTGTGTGTGTGAAGTACGAGGCAGTAACCTAACTGTAGCTTTCTAGCTACTAGGGGCTTGCCCGCAGATCAATTTTCCACCTGCAGCCAGGGGTGTGTGTGAACTGTGAAGAGGTGTTGCTTTCGTTTTTGGATTTGATATGATGATTTAATTTTGGAGAAGCAGTTAGCAGATTTATTATCTTAATTGTTGGGCAGCTGCATACCAATTTAACCTCTAACACAAGCCTATATCTATCATTGCTGGGTTTATTTTATCTTGATAATTGTGTTTTGGATATATTTGTGTCAGGGAATTCTCCAATCACAAGGCAAGCTTCTTAAAAAGATGAGATTTATGCCATCATCTCTGACATCAAATTCTCATCGCTTGTTGACGGCACTTGTGGACTCAAGGCATAAAAAGGTCTACAAGGTTAAGAACTGTATAACTGATGTTGATCCTGAGAGGGAGAAGGAGCAAAAAGAAAAGGTAACTGGTATTATTGAAAAACTTTTGCTTATAAACCGTATGGTTGTGCAGATGTTAAAGATGTGTCTTTGCAGGCTGAAAGTCAGACGATCAAAGCCAATTCGATTCTGAACAAGAAGCGAGAGAGAGTGAATCGGAAGTACGCAAAATCATCAGATAGAGGTCGACAACTTTCTCCTGGATTTTTAGAGGATGCACTTGAAGAGGTTCTTTCTCAATCGTCTCTGTCTATAATGTGCCAGCATATGATGTTAAGTAATATATAATAACTTTGAGGTCATCTTGTTTCAAATACTTGTAAAAAAAACTAGGAGCTAGTCTATCTCTTTGCTGAATGACTGTAGTTTGAAATAAGGGAATTGCTCCTTTTGAGTTGACTGCGTAGTTTGCAAGAATAACAAACACTGTTGACCTTGGTATCTTGACAGGATGATGAAGCAAATTATTATGATCCTCGTCGCGATAGGAATCGTTTTGAGGATGAGCTAGAGGCAGAAGCTAGAGCTGAGAAGCGCATTATTAATGCCAAGAAGGTAGAGTTGATGTTAATGGTTCTCATTTGTATTATGTATCTAAATAAATATAAATATACATACTGAGTGATCTCTTCTTGATGGTATTGTTCTTGCTTCAAGGCTCAAGGGCATAAAGACATTCCCCGAAAATTATCAAATGCTCCAAAAACTTCTCGACGCCCAGTGGATTTCTCTGACAGTGAAAGAGACGAGTCCGAATATGAAACTGATGGTGGGGAAGAGGAAAGATCTCCTGAACGTAGAATGGAGGATTCAGAGCCAGAATGGCAAGATTCAGAGGATGAGGAGCAAGGGGAGGCTGTTGGTGGAGCTTCAGAAGAGGAGGCTGAGGTGTGTAATTGGCCTACTTATTTTTTATTTTATTTTATTTTTTTCTCAGCTGAAATGATTTTGAAGATGATTTGGAAATTGTGATTTAGGAAGTTGATATTATAAAGTAAAATTTAACTGTGCATATAAAACGGAGTATAATTTATGATGTTTTAGGCTGTAATGCTTAGACAGCAAGTCAATGTAATATAGGAGTAATAGGACTAATTAAAAAGTTGTCATGCATACACCTGATAATAATCATATTTCAGAATGTTGCACTGCAAAATCTTTTTTCATCCATTTATGATTCATGCATGAGGTTTTCAGTTTCATCCAAAATTCCTTTATGCATTTGTTCCTATATTAGGAGCCAAAACAGATGGCCAAGGAAGCTAAAGGTAGCCTTAAACGTAAGGAAATAGATTCGGATGAGGAGTCTCCTCGTAAGAAGCCTACAACACATCGCCGGATGGCAGTTGTTTATGAGAGTGATGAGGATTGAAGTCTTTACTGGTCAAAATTCAAAAGTGAGTATCATCCTTCTATTTTAGCAAGCACGTATTTCGTTTTTGTGAACTGAATTTGACATTGCTGAGTAGTCTGTTTTTTATGACATTTATATCTTATTTTTGCTCTTTGTCAAAAAAAAAAAAAAAAAAAAAAAAACTTATTCTTGATACACTTTTGAGGACCGAGGTAATAATGACACTTGAAGAATTAAGTCAATTAACATTTACCCAATAACATTGATGTGAGCAGAACAGAACATTACTTGAAAAGTTTTGTTTCCTTATACCGTCTTTTCTATTTAACCCTGATTCCCGAGAACCTTTGCTATTTTAGCCTTTGTATGTTGTCATTACTCTGATTTGTTTTCCGGTTCATGTGACATACACTTTCTCTCTCTCTTTCTGCCTGCTTGCTGAGTTGAGATGCTCTAGATTTAAATTTTCTGGAGTACACAATTCATCTCTGAACATTGTGTAGTTTTTTTAATAAATAAATCATTAGCAAATATTGCCTTCTTATTGATTATTGAGACGATGAAATGCATTGTTTCTGATCTGAGCACAAAATCTGCATTTATTGTAGTTATCCAATACATATCATTTTAACTTGCAGTTTACCAAATTTTCAGTTCAGATTGCATAGCAATTCATGTCCTGGGGACAATGCATGGTGCTTATCTCGATTCCTGTGGACAATGCAATTTCAGCCCTTATGTAACTCAATATGTGGAGAGGGTTCTGAAAGGAAGAAAGAGATCGAATAATTATGGTTCAAATATGTATGTGTTATTTTTCTTAATTAGTGGCATAATAATACGAATTTTGGCTTCATGTTGATAAAGGGTATATAGATTATTTGTGTAAAATTGTGTTGCAAGTGATAGCTGATTAACACAACTTTCTTCAATTAATTTAGACTTGTTTAGGATGTTTTTACATAAAGGAAGATATCATGATGTAATCATTTTTTCCTTAAAATGAAAAAAACGAAATTTGTTACAATCTTTCACGTCACTTTACAAGTTTATACTTACTTTTGCTCCATTTTGTCAATTTTTGGTAGTGGCCTCCTACTGAATACTGGCCTCATCCTTTTTTTTAAAAGAAAAATTATTAATAAATTAATTTTTATACTAGGTTAGAATCTGTGTAATGCACGGTTTATAAAACTTATATTTAATTTGTACATTTTAAAAATAAATCGCTATTATATACGAATATAAATAAGAATTACGTATATTTTGTAATTTTATAATTTTTTATTTTCATCAAAATTATGATATTGTATCTGTTTAATTACAGTTGTCTAATGTATAGTTTAATGTAGGAGGTCATTTATTAGTGTGCTATTTACAATTGTTTCAATTTCCTAAGATAAATTGATAGGTTTTAGTTGTAATGTAGAAGCTTCCAATATTTAAATTTCAAAAATGTAAAATATGATAACTCTACTGAAAAAAAAGATGACATCATCATTGCATTTAGGCGGTAATTTTTTTATTGAAAAAATGACATGTGGACAATGATGATGTCAGCAACTTCTGTTTTAGTAATAGTTAATAAATTACCATTAGGGTGTGTTTTTGAATGCATCATTTAGGAATATAATATTATTTGATCAGAAGTTATAGACTCATTTGGAATTTATTGTACATGATTGTTTAAACCTAATTTAGAGAGTTAATTTTGTTGGACCAAATTGAACTTTAAACTTATCTGTTTAAAGGGAAGATGACATACTTGTTTTGCAAATAAGCTAAGAAATACACGTCCCTAAAAGATAAAAATAAAATCTATACTATATATTATAAGGCGTCCCTTTTAAAGAAATGGTGCCACGTGACACTCTTCAAAGTATGTGTGTTATGTCACAGTGCCACGTCATCATCCAAAGTATATGCGCCACGTAAGCTAGCCACTTCAATACATACCAACTATTATTAATGTTTCAAGTTTCACATAAAATTACATATTCCTTTCATTTATTAAGTAAAATAGAGGTAACATAATTCACTTATTTTTCACAAAGATTATAATATAAATACATATGATGTAAAATACAAAAAAAAAAAAAGAAAAAAAAGTGACATCCGATGTAACGTCTGAACCACTACACACACTAACTATACAAATAGTCGAACATAATCTATACTTCTATACTTTATTAGTATTTAAAAAAGCAAACCACAAATTTTTCATATGACACATGGCATCACAAGTCAGTGAGTCACTCATTACCCCATATGCCACATGTCACCCCCCTTAGTATTTATGTTTAAGTCTTTATGCATTCTACAACTTGCAAATTTAAGTAAGAAAATAAAGTGTTTTATTTCTACCATAATAAAATAATGTTCAATTCATTAGTACACATTACATAAACGTATGAATTATAATAAAAAATTGTCTTTTCATTTCATACACTTTAAATATAATTTAAACTAATATGTCATTTCATATCCCACAATCTTCATGTATATACACTTCGTATCTAACTAAATTGAGTAAATTCCTTCATCTTCTTTGAGTACTTTATATAAAAGCATACTTACATGTGAAAATAATTAACCCTAAATAACAACCTGTGCATTGAACGGGCCAAAAAGCTAGTTGTTAAATTAAAGCAAGAAGTACACAAAATAGCAATCTGGGGCATCGTCCGGGATACGCATCTATACTTAGTATTTAAAAAAGCAAACCAAAGAAAACATGTGTTATTATTCTATTACACTTCCTTATCTTCTTTTTCAACTCAACGTGCCACATGTCGTTTTACATTTTTTATTTTTTATTATACAATTTTTCTTAACTCTTTCATTAAACACTTCACCTTCATCTCCCCTCTTTAATTCAACCTTTTTAATTTCTCTCTTTGATTTTAGTCCCTCCATCTTCTTTCTATTAAGTCTCATTTCAATTAAAGTCCCACAATTTTTATTTCTTTAATTATGTTTTCATTTACATATTACACTCATAATTATTTATTGGTATTTTCTCACTCATCTCTCAATGCAATTTTCTATGAACAAGCCGTGCATTGCACGGGCCAGAAGACTAGTTATTAGGTGAAAGATATTACGGAGTACTATGTGTATATCGAGGTGTTCCAAACGGAGGGTTGTGAGACAAATAAATTATGTCTCACAAGGGCAATATACGCATTTCAGACGTCATTTTAGAGATGTCTCATTGAGCTCTTAAATCATACCACTGGAACTTCAGTGGTACAAAATACACTCCCAGTGGTATAAAATATAGTCTTAGTGGTACTCAAAAAGATTCAACTAGAGTTTCAGTTGAACAAAATATAGACTCAGTGGTAGTGATCCTGTCAAATTTTTGTCCGTTTTGCACGTGAAGTGGAGCCCACATTACCTTTTTCACTCTTCCTATCTCTCTCCACATTTCTCTCTCTTCATTGTACCTTTTTAATTTTTTAATAGTTGTGAGACATTTTGTTTTGTCTCACAACACTCCCTTTTTACTTCCTCGTGTATATCAATGCCAGTATGCCACATGTAGCCTATAATAGATGCAGATCAAATAAAACTTTACATAAATTTACAGTGATTTCCTACAATACATAAATGTATACGGTATTTCTTTATTTTGGTGAGTTAAATTATATGGTTAGTGACGGTTGGGATATTTCATCCATTTGTCAGTTATATGGACACGTAGTCAGCTAAAGACCGATGTTCTAGAATCATCTAGAAATCTGCCCACTGATTTTAATTCCTAAAGTAGCAAACATCTGTTCCGGTTCAATCTAGGCTTTTCCATTTCAGTATTCGTTTTTTTATTTACTTTTTCTTTTTTTTTTTATATTTTTGCTGGGGTCCAATGTTAGTAGTATCATTCTCTCTAATTGTAATACTTTAGTGTATTAGTGTTAGGAGGTTATATTAATGTCATTATAACAAGATATACTTAGAAATGGGATATTGGTTAGTGAAGGAATTAGATTATTTAAAAGTAGGGAATATACAAGGGCCAATTCACCAGATTAGTAAATAGTAAAACAGACTCATAGCGTTAATATGGGTAAAAAAAATAACTTTGGCGATAATTTGGTAAAAAAAGCTAACTCTGAGAAACAATTTGGTAAAAGTATAATATCAGACGACATAAAGATTAAAAATAATTTAATTTTTCCCTAATGAGGGCCTGTTCACTTCAACTTAATTTCAGTTCAGTTTAGCTCCAATCAGTTCAGTTCGGCTCCTAATTTCCTTCTCTCATAAAATATTAATTTCAACTATATTAAGTTCAGTTCAGCTCCAATCAGTTCAGTTCAGTACAGTAAATATGAACAGGCCCTGAGTGTGTAGTCGTGTAGCAATGAATGTCATGACAAAAGGAGATACTCATACAATATTCAAATTAAAATATATAGAGTAATTGTTTGCCAAAAAATAAATTGGAAAATTAGCTTAAAATAATATTAACTATCAACGGTGTGTGCTAATAAACGAACGCAACTATTTGTTATTATCAGTACCACTTTTTGTACTGTATCTGCAAAATAAGTACGCCAGTCATTGAAAAAGTAATTTGAAGAATATTCCATCTATATTTATTATAATTTTTTTTATTAGTAATTTTACATGTTATATGTGGCTAGCCACACTATGAGCCCAACAATTATATAGTACTATATGGGTGTCGCTTAAGGGAAGTTTCGAGTTTGAGCCTCACCGTATGAATAAACCAATTGTGTGACTCGAGTCGAATCAAAATGTAGTCGGAGCTGAGTTTTGATGAATGAATGGGATGGAAAAAAAAAATAAAGTACTCCCTTTAAAAAAAAAAAAAAAAAAAAAAAAGCGCAAAGTAATCATGAAAATTCTAGTAAATTCTAGGAAAATCATCCGACTTCCAGACTCCTCTCTCACTCCTCATCAAAAACCCCTCCATTTCTTGCGCTCATTCACTCACAATTTACGAACAAAATTTCTCAACAATAAAAACTAAATCAATTGAAATTCACATTTTCTCTCTCATACTACGCTCTTCAATTTCGATCGTTTTCTTCTTCAATCAAAGATTCACATTCAGTTCATCTTCAAATTTCATTTCAAAGCTTTTCGATTATTTTTCAAAGGTACTTGCTTCTTATCCTGCACTTTTCTTTTCGATTTTTAATTGTTTATCTTCTTTGTTTTTTTTGCATGTTTGATTTCTTTTGAATGTGTGCTTTTATTTTGAATTTTGATGAATTTTGTTTTGTTTTTGCTCTGTTTTTGGATTATAACTTCTTTGTTTAAATACTTTGATTTACATTTTATGTGATTGAATTTTGAAATAGTGTTCTGAGTGTTATTTTTATCTTTGTTCTTACTTCTTAGTATGATTGTTGGTTGTAGAATTGTAGTGTAATAAACTGAAGAACTTCAATGTTAATCATTTGTGTGAAATTAGGGATTTGGTAGCTTTTAATTACACTGAGAATTTATTTCTTGTTTCAATTTGCTTTAATTTTGTGGGCTGTGTAATTTCTGTAGAATGCTGGAATTATTGTTATCTTGACATTATAATTATCACTGTTTATGATTTTCTTGGATTTGAGCCAGAATTAGAGTGTTTGAGTTGGTTTAATCCTGAAATTTGATTTCTGTGTTGCAGTACGACTGATAAATTAGTTATACAGAGGATTTATATCGCACTGTTAGTTAAATGATATTACTGGTATAATTGGTTGCATTTTGATTGAAAATTAGTACTTGTATTTAGTAATAGGGATTATATTACTGGTGTTAATGATTTGTGAATAATGGTATATGAGCTGTTATAATCTGATTGCATTTGGTGTGATCTTTGGTTTATGGATTTGTAATTTGTTAGTGAATTATTGAACTTACTATTGTGTGCAATGCGCGATAGGTGATCGAATATGAATCCTGAAAAGTTTACCCACAAGACAAATGAGGCACTACTTGCTGCTCATGAATTGGCATTGAGCAATGGACATTTACAGATTACTCCACTCCATGTTGCTGCCACATTGATTGGGGAACCTGGTGGTATCTTTTACCAAGCGGTGTCACATGCTGGTGGCGATGAGGCTGCTAACTCGGTGGATAGAGTGTTCAAGAGGGCTATAAAGAATCTTCCTTCTCAAAGTCCTCCACCTGATCAGGTTCCAGGTAGCACTAGTCTCATGAAAGCTATTCGACGTGCACAGTCTCTTCAGAAATCTCGTGGGGATTCGCATTTGGCTGTTGATCACTTGATTTTGGGGATTATTGAGGATTCTCAAGTCTCTGATCTGCTCAAGGAAGCTGGGGTTGCTATGGCTAGAGTGAAGAGTGAGGTTGAGAAGCTTCGTGGGAAGGATGGGAAGAAAGTGGAAAGTGCTACTGGAGACACCACTTTCCAAGCCCTGAAGACTTATGGGCGTGATTTGGTTGAGCAGGCTGGGAAACTCGACCCTGTGATTGGTCGTGATGAGGAGATTCGGAGGGTTGTAAGGATTCTATCAAGGAGGACTAAGAACAATCCTGTGTTGATTGGTGAACCTGGTGTGGGTAAAACTGCTGTTGTTGAAGGCCTGGCTCAAAGGATTGTGAGCGGTGATGTTCCGAGCAACCTTTCGGATGTCAGGCTAATTGCATTGGATATGGGTGCTCTAGTTGCTGGAGCCAAGTACAGGGGTGAATTTGAGGAGAGGTTGAAAGCTGTGCTGAAAGAGGTGGAAGAAGCTGAAGGAAAAGTCATTCTCTTTATTGATGAAATCCACCTTGTTCTAGGAGCAGGAAGAACTGAAGGTTCCATGGATGCTGCAAATTTGTTTAAGCCTATGCTTGCCAGGGGTCAACTTCGTTGCATTGGTGCAACAACCCTTGAGGAGTATAGGAAGTATGTGGAGAAGGATGCAGCATTTGAGAGGCGTTTCCAGCAAGTGTATGTTGCTGAGCCAAGTGTTCCTGATACGATTAGTATCCTTCGAGGGTTGAAGGAAAAGTACGAAGGACACCATGGAGTTCGAATCCAAGATAGAGCCTTGGTGGTTGCTGCACAACTATCCGCCAGATATATTACAGGTCGTCATCTGCCTGATAAGGCTATTGATTTGGTTGATGAGGCATGTGCAAATGTTAGAGTTCAGCTAGACAGCCAGCCAGAGGAGATAGATAATTTGGAGAGGAAGAGAATGCAGTTAGAAATTGAGCTCCATGCTCTTGAGAAGGAGAAAGATAAAGCTAGCAAAGCACGGTTAGTGGAGGTTACTAAGGAGCTTGAGGACTTGAGGGATAAACTTCAGCCTCTAAAGATGAAATATATGAAGGAGAAGGAGAGGATTGATGAGCTCCGTAGACTGAAGCAAAAAAAGGAAGAGCTCATTATTGCTGCACAAGAGGCTGAAAGAAGATACGATCTTGCAAGGGCTGCTGATTTAAGGTACGGAGCAATCCAGGAAGTCGAGGCGGCTATTGCTAGATTGGAATCTAATGCTACCGATGTTGAATTGTTGACTGAAACTGTTGGGCCAGATCAGATTGCAGAAGTGGTGAGCCGATGGACTGGTATTCCTGTCACAAGACTTGGTGAGAATGAGAAGGAAAAGCTAATTGGCCTGGATGAGAAATTGCACCAAAGAGTGGTGGGACAAAACAGGGCAGTTGCATCTGTTGCAGAAGCTGTTCTGAGATCTCGAGCTGGACTAGGGAGACCTCAACAACCAACTGGTTCTTTCTTGTTCTTGGGTCCAACAGGTGTTGGGAAGACTGAACTTGCCAAGGCTCTTGCAGAACAGCTTTTCGATGATGAGAATTTGCTGGTGAGAATCGATATGTCTGAGTATATGGAGCAACACTCTGTGGCCCGATTGATTGGTGCTCCTCCCGGGTATGTTGGCCATGAAGAAGGTGGGCAACTGACAGAGGCTGTCAGAAGAAGGCCTTACAGTGTTGTATTATTCGATGAGGTTGAAAAGGCCCACACTTCTGTCTTCAACACACTCTTGCAAGTTCTTGATGATGGAAGGCTGACAGATGGGCAAGGACGTACTGTTGACTTCAGGAACACAGTGATCATCATGACATCTAATCTTGGTGCAGAGCATCTCCTTGCTGGACTTTCGGGCAAGAGCACAATGGAGGCAGCTCGAGAGAGAGTTATGGCAGAGGTATTTATCTTGGAACTCCAAATATTGTTTTGTATGATTTAAATCTTTTATCTTAAATTAGAGAATTGATGTATTGACAATGTTGCATTGTTGTTGACAGGTGAGAAGACACTTCAAGCCTGAACTGCTCAATCGGTTAGACGAGGTTGTAATATTTGATCCTCTATCACACGAGCAACTAAGGAAGGTTGCTAGGCTGCAAATGAAGGATGTGGCTAAACGTCTTGCTGAGAGGGGTATTGCCTTGGCAGTTACGGATGGTGCTCTAGATTACGTCTTAGCAGAGAGTTACGATCCAGTAAGTATTTCTGATGTCCTAACTATATTTCCTTCTTCAATATAGTACATGCTGTAAATGTTATGTACTAACTTTTAAACTTTCTGTTCATTAGGTATATGGTGC
Organism: Chenopodium album; assembly: GCF_948465745.1. Lineage (NCBI taxonomy): Eukaryota > Viridiplantae > Streptophyta > Magnoliopsida > Caryophyllales > Amaranthaceae > Chenopodium > Chenopodium album. The sequence continues at coordinate 34,162,814 of NC_137853.1, read as the reverse complement.
AAGGCCTATTAGGAGGTGGTTAGAAAAGAAAGTTGTCACAGAATTGTCGAAAATGCTCATCAAGGAGGAAATTGATGAGAATTCCACCGTCTTCATTGATGCTGGGATGGATGGACTTGTGTACCGTGTGGAGCAAACTGGTGGGATGGTTAATGCTGCAACTGGACAGAGAGCTGAGGTCCTAATTCAAGTCCCTAATGGACCACGAAATAACGCCACACAAGCTGCAAAGAAGTTAAAGATTGAGGAACTTGAGGATGACGACGATCAGATGATGGACTGAAGAGCTCAAGCATGATGATGAAAGCTTTCCTTTTTATAGGCTTTTTTTTTTTTTTTTTATTAATTTCATAGATTTGCAAAATTGTCTTCTAAAAAGGACTTTTATGTAACATTGTTCTATCTGTTAATGGGTGTTAAACTGTTTGTTTTGGGTTCAAGTTGTATATAGGACAGCAAATGTAAGGGGAAAATTCTGACTCTTGTGAGTTGAAGTTTATGCCCTTTTGTCAGCTTTAATGAAATTTTAATTTTCCCCTTTTTAATCTTCTCAATATTTCTTTTAAAATTATTTGCAGGCTAATAATTACTTAGTTAATGCAGGACTATTCTTTCCTCGATATTAGATATTTTTTGATAGGTAAGAAGAATTATTATATAAGAGTGAAACCTTTTATAAGTCTATTTGACCCGAGTTAGTATACACTTTGAGAGGAAGGAAGGGTAAAAGAAACTCCACTCTTGTCTTTACAGTGTCTGTTGTAGGGATTAAAATTCTAATTTCAACGTTTCTTTTTTACGGGTTTACCATTAGATCAAAATTGTTGGTGATAGTGTTGTTAATGGACACTTCTCCTTGTAAAAGAAGCAGGAATCAACGTTGTTTGCTGTCAATGTCGAAACAATTGATTTAATACGACATTAGAATTAAATAGGCTACGTCATACGGAGTGGAGTGGTAGTTAGAATGTGTGGACGATATATGCTCACTTATACGGAGTATCATTTTCTCATCTTATATGAAGAGCAATTAAATTTATTTATTTATCCAATCAAGTTTTATTAGTAGGGACAATTTCATGCGCCTAACTTTATTAAAATTTTAACTAACATGTATATATGCATTACTAGAAGTACTTGTATATATGAAAACATTGAATAAAGTAACAAAGTTGTGAATTGTAATAGAAACGTAGGTGATTTTCGAAAAAAATGTTAGTTAGTTAAAGCAAAAAGAGAAGGTGTCACTTGGTGGGTTAGATTACGAAGTCAAATTGAGTGTATATGTAAATATTATGTTTTAATAAGAGGGTAAAATAGTGAAATAAAGTGTATACGAAAAGTGAATATAAAGAAATATCTAAACAAAAAGTGGGTAGAATAAGATAATGAAAGTAATAGTTTAATTCTGTTTTAATTTAATTTAAATATTCAACAGACTAAGCTTGTAATTTGGATTAGTCTTTTAAATTATTTCATAAAAAAAGGTCTTGTAAGTTAGAAGTTTGAAAATTCTTATATTCACAATCGATATTTACTGAAGTTTTAAGAAGTTAAAAACAATCATATAATAATGTAAACACGCGTATAATCAAAATCAAGTTATTTACCTGTTCTCTTACGTTGAAATTCAGTTCAGTTCAGTTCAGTTCAGTTCAGTTCAGTTCACTTCAGTTCAGTTCACTTCAGTTCAGCTGAGTTCAGTTCAGTTCAGCTCAATTCAGTTCTGTTCAATTCAGTTCAGTTCAGCTCCTAATTTCCTTCTCTTATAAAATATTCATTTCAGTTCAGTTCAGTTCAGTTCAGCTGAGTTCAGCTGAGTTCAGTTCAGTTCAGCTGAGTTCAGTCAATGAGAACAGGCCCTAAAATCGAGTACTCACAAATATAAATAAAATTGACACAAACATATTCGAGTTTGGTTCGTTTATTAAACGAGTTTATGGCAAGCTTTTTTTTATGCACATCAAATGCTACCCAATTAAGAAGTATTCTCCATATTCTATACTCATCTATTGCACTATTTTAATTGTATATTTTTGGTGTTCACGTGGCAAACTCAATGACTGTAAGATGGACACGATGAATTGAAGACTATTAGAAGGAATATGGAACTCACAATACAACAACTTCCAGTCACTCAACTTGGCAACAACTTCCTGTCAAAAACAAATCTTGGCAACAACTACAACTACTAGCTACTTCATTTTTTTTTTTTTTACTCAAATATGCAAAAAATCTTGCAATTAATAGCATATTAATGATATTATAATTGATAAAAAAATTTTGAAACTGAAAAATTACATATGAAAATAGTTTAAGCTGTGACTTGAATAAATATCTAATTTTATACAAGATGCAAAAGGTTTAAACTTTAACCACTTCAAATTTTTTCTAAAAATTTATATGAATCCAATCTAATAAGTTGCACTCCATAGTCCATATTAGTTTTAATTTAATTGCATTTTTTATCCTCATAATCTTCGTAACTCGTTGCTGATTTTTATATTAATCATAAATATAATCCTTGTATAACAACAAACAACCTAATCACTAAAGTAGCTATTCAGAACAATAAAAAAAATTGCTCAGTATTTATTTACCCCCAAAAAGATCTCACTAGTCCCTTCACTATATAACAACCTTCCACATGTACACCAAACTCTTCACAAAAAAAAGTACCTCACTTTCTATCATTGTTTTATTACTTACACAAATATAGTACAAGTTTCATACATTTTCCTCAAAATAGTAAAAATGTCACCCTTAGAACTAACATCCTACACCATAGCAATAGCCATATTCATCTACTACCTCATCACCACCACCATCACCCGGTACCGGTACCCTCGGCCGCTTCCACCGGGGCCGAAGCCGTGGCCAATAGTGGGAAACCTCCCACACATGGGGCCAGTCCCACACAAGGGACTGGCTGCCCTGGCTCAAAAATATGGACCACTCCTCCACATGAGACTAGGGTACGTCCATGTGGTGGTGGCGGCTTCGGCTTCGGTGGCGGCACAGTTTTTAAAGAGCCATGATGCAAACTTCTCAAGTAGGCCTCCAAATTCAGGAGCAAAGTACATAGCATATAACTACCAAGACTTGGTGTTTGCACCTTATGGTCAAAGGTGGAGGTTGCTTAGGAAAATTTCTTCACTTCACTTGTTTTCTGCTAAGGCTATGGATGATTACAAACCAATTCGTCAGGTTCATTTTAAAATTATTTAAGATTTTTTATGTCATAATATTTGATTTTTGTTAAATTATGTTAATTATTTTATGAAGATTTTATTTTTATTAGTTGTGGTACAACAATTAAGGTGCCACATTAAAATGTGGGGTTTATTTTGTTTTATTTTATGTTATGAAAATTTAGGTGAGTAGGTGAAACAAAAATCAAAATCATGCTTGATCCGTAGTAATATACTCTATTTGTCCGGAATTAATAACTATTTCATTCATTGTATATTGATCTAGTAATTTAGTCTAGTAACATAGCTTATAAGTAGCAATATACTCTATTTATTCAGAATTAATAACTATTTCATCCATTGCAAAAAAAAAAAAAAAAAAAAAAAAGTAATTAGTTTAGTAACCTAACAACTAATTAAAGGGGTACCACAAATAATTGAATTTCTTTACAAATGAAATCTATATAAAGTGTGATATCTTGTACCATAAAAAATCAATATAATTGTTACATTATCATAAATGTTATCTTATGTATTTGAAGAATTATTCATGTTAATTTACATGAGTTTAACCTTTTGTTTGGTCCAATGTTTGGAACATACATAGGAGGAAGTGGCAATACTTACAAAGGCACTAGTAAAGGCAGAATCAAATGAACAAGTTCAACTAGGACAACTTTTGAATGTGTGCACCACCAATGCCTTATCAAGGGTGATGCTAGGAAGGAGAGTTTTTGGCGATGGCACGGGCGAAAGTGATGAAAAATCAGAGGAATTCAAGGATATGGTGATGGAAGTCATGACCCTTGCCGGAGAATTCAACATCGGCGACTTCGTGCCGGCTTTAGAATGGCTAGACTTGCAAGGGATTGCTTCTAAGATGAAGAAGTTACATAAGAGGTTTGACAATTTTCTTGGTGCCATTTTGGAAGAACACAAGGCTAACTTAAAGGGTGATCATTTTGGTGGGGATTTTTTAAGCACTTTGATTTCTTTGAAGGATAATTGTGATGGTGAGGGTGGCAAATTGACTGACACTGAAATCAAGGCCTTGCTTTTGGTAATGACCTCTACAACTTTTATCTTTTATTTTTGTCTTTTCCATGGTAGCTTTATGGCAAACTTACAAAGAGAAAATACTTCAAAAACAAATACACTAATAACTATGTTTTCCACAAAAAAGTTACATTAGGTACTTTTGTTCTATTTTGCATTAGAAGCTCCAAAAAAATATACCACTAAAACATACGATTTTAGTGAAAAGTACCAATATACCTGATATGTATGATGCTCATACATACCGGGTATGTACTTAGAATCACTGCAAAAAGACTCCTATTGACACGTACGGATGTGCTTGCACATTATTGAAGTGGCAATTAAAGCCCCACGTCGGTGGTAGTGCAGTAGGTGCTCTAGAAATTATTAACGTCATTATCTCACAAACAGCCAAATTGGTTAAAGGTCACACCAAGTCGTTTTTTGAAGAGATCTTTTCTTGGCTCGATTTCATCAGTGCTATCACTAAATAGTCACACAAGAATACAAGATCAACCAAAATTAGTAGTATAATTTCCTACAAACTTCAAAAGTGAAATTTTTTTAGATGCTTGGTTGGAAAAAAAACATGAGAGTTTAAGCCCTTTATGATCTTATCTTTATCCTCTCTTAGCTTTTGTGAATTTACTGTTCTTATTAGTTACATAACATAAATTTCTAATTTCATTTTGAACTTTAAATTTGTGGCAGAATATGTTCACAGCAGGGACAGATACATCGTCAAGTACAACAGAATGGGCCATTGCAGAACTAATCCGCAATCCCAAAATCTTGGCCAAAGTTCAACAAGAGCTAGACTCAGTTATAGGTCAAGACCGGCTTGTTGATGAATCAGACCTCCCTAACTTACCTTATTTTCAAGCCGTGATCAAGGAGGTGTTCCGGCTCCACCCATCTACTCCGCTCTCCCTCCCTCGAATCTCAGCCGAGCCGTGTGAAATCAACGGTTATTATATCCCCAAGAACACCACCCTCTTGGTCAATGTATGGGCCATTGCACGTGATCCAAATGTATGGACCGACCCACTAGAGTTCCGGCCTGAGAGGTTCTTAAAGGGTGGTGAGAGGCCTAATGCAGATGTTAAGGGTAATGATTTTGAGGTTATCCCATTTGGGGCAGGGCGGAGGATATGTGCTGGGATGAGCTTGGGAATTCGTATGGTTCAATTATTGACAGCCACTTTGGTTCATGGTTTTGACTGGAAGTTGGCTAACGGGCGGGTGGCCGAAAAGTTAAACATGGAAGAGGCTTATGGTCTAACCTTGCAACGGAAGGAACCCTTGATGGTCCATCCACTACCTAGGTTGCCTGCCCATGCCTATAAAGCATCAGATTAAAGTGATGCTTCAGTATGATAATTTGTAGAATTCAAGCATTTTAGTATTTTACATATTGAATTTGGTTATACCTAGAACTTGCACTTGTTATGTGCATGTGAGTGTTCCTTGTACCTTCAATCAAATAACAATATGAATGGCAGAATGAGGTATATATGCTTTGCCTACTTGATTTGAGGAGTTCGACTCAATTATCGAATCGATAAAATAATAACATGATTCACAAAATGAGGTACAAAATTACAGTATAATCCTCGTCTTATTTGTTGATAGAATTAAAAACATAGACAATTCTACCTCATTCTGAAATTCACATTATAAGTCTGTAATAGTGAAAACAATTGAGTATAAAAATTGCAGATTGTAAAGAGTAGAGTATAATTATGTAAGAATGGCCAAAATTTCATTTCATAGATCATTCGATTTTGAAAATATGGTATACACTCTACAGGCAAAGAGCACTCTTCATTTTCTTGTATTTGACATCTCAGTACTGTATAAAGCATAAAAACAGTTCTGACCAATGATAGAAAACCATATATTTACAGCTTAACTTAGATGCATTTTCCATTTGATGACTTTGGTAAAGCCTTTTGGGATTCTCCTTGACGAGGTCTTCATCAGACATACAGCTTTTTTTTCATTTGTTTTTTTTTTTGGTACATACAACTTACAGCAACATAAAACTTGCCGAATGAAAATTCCAGATCAGATGAGAAATCCATACCCTTATATCAGAAAATACTGACTTAAAGCAGGCACATTGGCTCTTGAAATTGGAACCTATCTAGACTCCTCACAGCTGATCTTTGAGAAGTTCTTCCAAGGAGTACTCCAGATCGTAACCAAGATAACAATCTGAGACCAAGATGAGCTTCAACCCCTGGATAAGTGTAGAAAGAAATCAATTCAGATGAAATAATTGCTGGCTATCATATTATGGCATGATATTCTCTAGTTTGATAAAATTAAGGTACCTGGCATATGACTAAATCTGACGGAAAATCTATGTTCGTAACCAGGTGGTCAGCAAATGAAACTCTCTTCAATGCATATAACTCAGAAGAGACAGTATTTCCGAGTACAAGCCACCACGCTTCATCTTTAACCTGTTAGCATAATTTCAGTTTGTGTTACGGGTAAACTTGATTTTAGAAGTACACAGTAGTTACATTCTGATCTTGTGAAGTTGTGATGCGGGTAAAACTTTTAAGCCTGAATCTAAACTAGCCCACATTTCATCCAAGTAGTAAAAATATTATATTAGAACTGACAAAGCCTGATATCATATGGACTGAAGAATCCACAGCTTAGAAATCCCAAAAAGAAATATAGATTCAGCAACAAGGCTGGCATTTATCTTAGGGGTTATATATATTTTTTTATTAAAACAAAAAGCAGTTTTGATCAATTCAAACAACAAATTTACATTTGGGCAATACAAATCACCGTCTCTAAAGATTTACCTTGGGGAATCGAGGAGTAAATGCTCTTGGTGTCTTTCGTTTGGCATTAACATTCTCCAACCTCACATTAAGAGAACTAGAACTCGCCCTTTCATTCTTTTTCTTAAGTCTTAATTTCACATGTATGCGAGGAAACCTTTGCAAATCCTGAAGTAAATGAATAAAATGTAAGTCATACATAAATTTGGAAAAAGATGAACAGAGCAGGAACAATAAACAAAATCATATAAGTTTCAACAGTCTTCAAGTAGAAAATAAAACATTGTGCAACTTCACACAAAATACAGCAGATTGGTGAGAGACAGGAACATAGAACCACCAAACACATATTACCCATCCTCTGCGGCTTAGATTCCAAAATCAAGAAAATTTAGAAATTATTAGGTTTGATTCATGAGAACTTATCCCATGCTATACACAAAGTGCAATGTTTTGAGTACAAATATCCCAAGATAAAAAGAGTAGAATAACTATCAATGCCTCTATTAATCAGTGAGGACTACAGCTTCTCGACTTACTACTAGCATTTGATAACAACATCAAAAAGTGTTGCAGTAAATGAGACAACTGCAAAACCAAAGAATACCTAAAACAATCCCGACCCCCAGGAACAGATTCTTGGCAACCTTGAGTTGATGCCACTTATTCACAAATGCAATATATTAGGAAAAAAAAAAAAAGAAACAAAAAGATAACTGTAGCTTCAAATCTTTCCAGAGAATATTTTTGGCTCTACACAGTAATTCAACTCTGAACAGAACATTTACCTTGGAGAGTAAGCACAAGAAGAAAACAGAAAATTTCAAACCCAATGTCCTCTCTTCTGTATTTCTCTCTCATAATTGGCCAAATTCCTTTGCTTTTCCATTTGTACATATAATCACCTACACACTCAGTTACTCAACCACTAATGTTTGCACACCTCAATATCACCCACACTACAATATAGCTAATAAGCCCGCACAGTTAACAATAATAGGATGCCTTAATGCTATGTTCAAGATATGTCCAAAATTCAAAAAAAATAAAATAAAATAAAATAAAATAAATTGTGAGCAAGGGAGAAATCCTCTTTCATTGCTTTACCTCGTATAAACTTGAAGCAGGGAAACTTCCAAGTAGACCTTGCATAGTCGCCCTAGGAACATCCAATAGTTGCTGCACATTTGCTATTCCTTGTCTTGTGAGTGTAACCATAACATTGTTGTTCAAGCAGGGTAACATTTGTAAAGCAGAACCATTGTCAAACCACAACCCCTGTTAAACCACAGAAACGTTTAACAGTAATTCTTCGCAAGGAGTAAAAGAAGAAATATATCTATTGAACACCGCAGGAAGGTCACAGTTAATCATTAAACATAAAATGCAGTATGAGGATTTTAAGAATGAAAAGTTTCAATGACACATCCCTTCCAGACTTTACTATTTAAACCATCAGATTTTTTTTTTTCTTTCTTTCTCTGGGGAGGGAATGGGATGGCCACAGGTCCACAGCTAGGAAACAGTTCTTGAGGCCTTAGTCATACAATTTTAAGATGCGTACTAGAACTCCTTACCTGGAGAAGAGCTAATATCTGGAAACATACTTCAGGTATACAGAAAAACTTCCTAGTAAACTTCAAATAGAATTCTGACAAGCTCATGCATATACACACACAAAAACCATTTGTACAGACAAAACCATGCAGAAAGCCACAACATCAACAGGAGCATTCATTAGTAAGTCAATAAACAGAAATCTAACATAATTAAAGATAAAGAGAAGCTGAAATCAAAAGTCCCGAACATCATTGTTTATTGGGTAACAAGCTACCTATGTCAACTTAAATATAATTACAACAGTCTGCGTATAAAGCATGTAAGCACATATAGGCTAAACTTATGACAAAAAAAAAAGACAGATATATATGGGAAGAAAGATACCTGCATGACCATCTGCATTAGATGCATACAATTAAGTGTGCTAGAAAGCCATCCGCTGTTGGCACATACATCTATCATGGCCTGAATTATACGTATACTCTGATCCAAAACAGACTTTAGATCTGTCACATAGTCGCTGACTGGCAGCTCTAACTGGGAAAAGTGTGCCTGTATTCAAAGTTTCTTCACTTATAGTATATTTCAGAATATCTAAAGTCAACTTCACAGTATAAAGATGCAAAGAGGTGACATAATAGATAATGTGGATAAAGGGAATGACCTGAAAGAGCAAATTTGCTTTAACATGTGGATCATCAAGACGATTCTTATCCACCTTGTATGGAAGCCTTTCAGCTAATGTTGCATTGTGGTTTTCCTAGAGAGAGAAGTCTTCATAAGTAGCAGCTTTAAGTGTTAAATTAAGGAAGACTAGAGACCTAGAATGACTTGTTAATTATTCATAAAGTTGAGTGCAGCTGGCAAAATTTTCAATTTTAAGTGATTGTTGTTGATTAAACATAATTATTTTTGCAGATTAGTGACACCCTCTCAAAGCCTTGGTACTCATATTGATAAATGAAATAACATATAGAAAACCGATTGAATATTCATCACCGAATAAAATTTCTTATTGCATAAATGATAATAGTGAGAGATACATTACCAAAAAAAAAATATGCTAAGTTTTAGAGCCAAAATTACTTATGGCAAATAATGCATTTATAATTTTACCTCATTATGCCGCACAGGAAGCTCATCATACTCTGAAGCAGCAGATAATATATGCAATGAAACCTAGGAGAGAAGGATCTCATTAAAAGAAAAAGATGGGAGCTGAAAACAAACAATCACATCTATAGCTAACACTCACTTCAAGCGAAAGGCCTGGTCCAAGGTTGGAGCCAAACATTGACACGGTCAAATAACTAAGGTAATATTGAGATGCAATCGAGCCTAGAATCATAGGTTCCACACTATCCTCAACCATTTTTATACAACCACTGTCTTCTAGATCCTCAAATGTACTTTGCACCAACCTGCGACAGAGAGTTAGAAGGATGACAATACTTATACCAATAATGCCTTTATAAAAGAAGTCATGGAAAAAGAAATGAGCCACCAATTCATTACCTCGATAAGTAAGAGCTCACGACCACTGGATTGATATCTTCCAAACCATAATAAGCTGGATTAACCGTCTAGATTGAATATAAAATGTGAATAGTTGTTGCAGATAAAATGACACAGATGATAATATGACACAACCAGAACGTGAAAGCCAGTAAAATGACACAGATGATAATATGACACAACCAGAACGTGAAAGCCAGTATTTATTATTTTTTTCCCGCGGGAGGGGGGGGGGGGGGGAATCCGGTATTTTCTATTAGGGGTAGCACTGTATGTCACATGAGACGGTCTTGAGCACAAATTAGAGGTGTAAAAAAAAGGTGATGAGAAAATCATCGGCTTAATTTGTTAAGTCTTGAAGGGCAGTCCTAAGATTAAATCCTATTTTCATCTCTATATATTTTACACTAACAACACACACTCATCTTATAGATAAACCATGGCAATTATGAAATAAGTATACAAAGTAGCAAAAAAGGTGCATCTTAAGATCTTTTTATTCTGATCATTCTTTACACTAGCTTTAACCAGGCAAAAAAAATAAGTATTCAAAAGAAATGAACATATTGGCACAGTTACCATAGGCCACTAGGCCCACTAAATAGATCTGCCAGTAATTCCATGTGGACTGCATTGTATCTAACAAGTAGCCTATTAATGCACTTTCTGTTGAAGAGAACGACTATTACACTAATGAAAACACGAATCCGGCAAAGATAATAAAACTATATAGACATAATTGTTGTTAATTTGTTATAATGAAGTGTATAATTGTCCTTCGAGTTGTAAGATAGATATCAACACTTCAAACTAAAAGAAAAAATCTGAGTAAAAAAGCAAACAAATGAAGAAACGTATTATACCTAAGAGGACAAACAGACAGTTCAGCAACAGTAAGGAAGCAAAGAGTAACAATAGCTTATCGAGGATTTAGATATTCAATTTATAGATAATGAGAAACTCCAATGCTTATCATCACAATCCAAATGCAATAAAAGTTCGTTAAGTAATAAGTAGAAATTTACCAGCCTTCGGTAAAGATAAGTCCAGGTTAAGTAGTGGATGGCATCCTCCTTATGGCAAATCGTGCCAGACACAATTTCTGCATTGAAGTGGTTGTGCAAGTGCTCTCTGAGACTACTCTCAACTGGAAAGGGTTCATAAAGGAACTGCAAATAGAAAAAAATACTTTTAGCAAACAGATTCAAAAATGCATTCTCATGATTCAATTTCAAAGCAATATGTATACAATACCTTTTTGTAGAAACTCTTTTTTGGTTCATGAACCAGAATAACTGCTTTCCCATGCTGGTCATATTGAGGTCGACCAGCACGACCCATCATTTGCAAGATATCTGTTATAGGAAAATCAACATATCTTTTTGATTTCCCGTCATAAAACTCTGTTCCCTGTCATTCAACAAAAACTCATGATTTTCAAAGGTGACACTCAGGAGATGAATGGTATCATAGAGGAAACCTAGAGATGCAAGAAGTAGCTGCAAATGTAAAAATAAGAGCCATTAAGTTGAATAACTCATTTTCATCATCATATTTTGGAAAAAAATTGTGACATTCAGCCCTCAGCTGTTGACTCAACTGTAAAGTGAGGATTATGAGTACAATTTCTTTTAGTGAATTCCTATACATGCACCAACCATTGAAATAGGTAAAGGGAAAGGTTTATGCATAACCTACTAAGCTTCCTTTCTAAATGGGAGTGCATTGGATTCTCTGCTGAGTCGTTTCCCTAATAACCGGTTGCATTCACAATTTCTTTGTAAGTTAAAAATAAAATAAAATAAAATAAAAAAAGCAGTCGCAGGTATTTTAATCCTAACCTACTTTATCATTAATATTGCATATCCCTTCTCTCTTACCCAATAAAGATTGTATACATAATCATCTTCCACAACCCAGCCACTTAATATTAACAGACTGCAATCATTGACACACAAACATTAAAATACATAGTCAGGAAGCAATGGTAATAACCTAGGACCAGATTCAGGCCATATGAAAGAGAATAGGAAAGCTAAACATCAACCTACTCCTAAACGCAAATATCCGTCAGTATGATTATGAACATTAATTAAACAGACAGAAAAGAAAAAATTTTCCCGGTCCTTACTAGATCTGGTTTTGATAGGGTTAGGACAATAAAAAAAAGGGTGTTAAATGGGTTTGGCTTTAAAGGACAGGGTTTCCCAGTAATTTTGTAAATGCAAATAGTTAGGATAAAGAAAACTAATTTTGTAACTCTCTAGTCATTTGCAATTATCTTTGCTCTCCATTTCATATTTTCTTGCTTGTTTAATGACCTGTCCATAATCGACCCATGCAGAGCTTTGGCCCAAACCATTTAAACCCTTTGAAAGGTTATCCTCTTATGTCTTGACCCACTAACAACCAAGTCTTGTCCCACCATCAATACATCCACCACTTTTTTCCCTCCTTCAGCTTAAACTACAGAAGTAGACTCTATATATATATGTATATGTATATATAAAAGCTCCATACTAAAAGTACCAGGAATTAATAGAATCAACAAAGCATATCTGTATAGGCCAGAGGGAAAATGATAGTAGCAGATTAAAAAAAAAAGAGAGAAAAAACTTGCATATATCATAGCAAGTTTGAATACACTTTATAGTAGGCTAACCTTTATAATAACAAGATGTGCAGGAAGATTCACACCCCAAGCCAATGTACTAGTTGACACCAATACCTATCAAGGAAAAATCAAAATACTTAGAAGTATACGTTATGGAGCTCAAACCGCTGCAATATAATCAAAACATGAGCAAGACAGGGCAAATGGGTGCTATTTTAAATCAATACTTGGAAATTTTATATCACACCAAAAAAAAGCTTCCAGACTAAGTCAGCAGATGAACCTGAATCTTATTGTTTCCAAACAATTCTTCAACTGCAGATCGATCCTTGTCGTTCAATCCAGCATGGTGCAAACCAATTCCAAACTGCAAGGTGTGCCTTAGGTTTTGATCTGTTATCTGGGAAAGAATCATCTGCAGTGCCTCTTCTGGTATATTCAAGAACTTCCTTGGATGCTCATCAGATGCAGCATACTAAATACAAGTGAAGGGCAAGGACAGCAGCAAAAATGTCATAAACATCCATGAACGTAAAAACAGTGATCAACAAAAAAAATAAAATAATGGGAAATAAACAAAACCAGTCCAAAGATACTCCTCTATACCTGAATTAGGTCCAAAGCAGTTAGTCTAGTTTGTCGACGCGAGGAAACAAAAATAAGAACTGGCTTTGTAGGTGAATGTGAACAGATAGCAGCATACGCAGGCTTATTCATGCTATTCATTCTTGGACAATAGAATTTCCCAGGGTATCCCTGAACATGAGAGGCAGAGATATCCATTCACCTTTTTGCAATACTCAAACAAATATCTTGTAACACAAAAGCAATAGGTATCTAGAACTAAAAGACAATAACCGAAAGACAAATATTTAAAGATGTAAACTAACTACAATCGTGAGCTAAACTATTACAAATTTACAAGTGATGTTAAAACAAGTGCAATTTTTTGACAAACCTAAGACCAAAGATACACCCACAGTGTAGCACCACAAAGAAGCAAGCAACCCAACTCTAACCTACAAAGACGTTAAGATTAAAGATCTATTTCTATAAAGCTGATTTTCGGAAATTTAGCAATTACTTTTTAGCCACAATAGCCAGTCAAGCAGCACCAATGTTACATGGTACCCAGTATGATATGACTTGTAGTACACAAATTGGAATGTAGAATACAGCTCGCAGTTGATAAGGTCTTTTTTTTTTATAGTTTTAACATCATTTATGTTGAATTTCGTCCTAAATTTGCAGAATCCATCAGATATAGAGTGAAGAATAATGTATGCAGCCAACTCTTGGCAATAAGGAAATTCACGAATCATGATATTTAGAAGAAACACCCCTTTAAGAGAGTAATCACACATATCAGTAATCACACATATCTTAGACTTTAGGAGCATATGTAAACAACACTATGATCATTATACCTTAATAGTCAGATATTAAGCCAATTGAAAAGAACAATTTCACTGACCTGGATATGGACTTCAAGTGGCACAGGTCGCACACTCGGCTTGAAATTATAGAGTCCCACTTCACCGACACCCAGCCAGTCAGCCAAATTCCTATATGGTCCATAGTATGAATAAGTTATCAAGTAATACTACTTATTTAATTAAAAAATCACAAACAGAGTTTCAAAGTATTATTTACATATTCATAAAGTATGTAAAGTAGGAATTCATCTATTTTTAGCCACACTTATAACTTATAAGTATATAAATGATTCAAAGATGTATTATTTTATTGCACCAAGAAGATACACAAATTTGAATTTCATTAGCTTATGTAGATACCATTTTATTTTTGTGCTTCTATGAGTTATTTACAACTTTGGATTATGTGTTTTTTTGTTAAAACTTCATCGATGGTGATTATGCAAAGTTTATGAAGAGAGTTATTCACACCTTATTTGTATATTGACAAGTGCCTGAAACCCTAAAGGTGGCTGCAGGAAATTAAACAAAAAGAAAGAGAAGGAAGAAGAAGAAAATGTGGTTAAGGTATAAGCAAGGTTGTTGGCGGGAAAAAGGAAGGATAAGGCTGAGTAAGACATGAAAGCAATGGCGGATCATCCAGGGGGGCCATTAGGGGCCTAGCCCTGGTGAAGCCCAAAATGTTTTAGGTGATTATGAATATAGCATTATAGCCAAGTAAAAAGAATTATGTAGGAGTAGACCCAACTAATGTATATGGCTTCTTATATTTCTACGACTGCACGCCTAATAGTCTAAGACCCACTTTTGAGTAATTTTAGTTTCCAACCTACTTTATCTCCTATTATCTAGAATCTCTAGTTATTCAGATTAATTTTTTCTTAACCCTTGGATGTACTAGATGTAATAGCAAAGTTTAGACTTATAACTACGATATTTAATCTTATTGATTTGGAACTTGAGAAGGTAAGATTTTTGGGCATTGAGTGCACTTTTGTATCAAACATTAATCTTTTACGTAGTATTAAAGACCTATTGGTAAGTTATACGAGTGTTTTTTTTTATTTTTTTAAAAGATTATACAAGTGTTTTATACTTATTCAATTATTAATTGGTGTTCTAGATTTCTAATGCAATGAAATCTGAACTTTTTTATTAGAAATTCAGCGTTTTTTGTTGTAGTATTAATGTTATGATTCTTAAAATGAAATCTAGAATATAGTTTATTTGGTTTTATTTTTAATAAATGTGGCGATATGAATCTTATTTATTTTTATTACTCCGGTTGTACTTTCGTAACACATTTAGTTTGATCGGCCCCTCAAAGAATTTTTTTCATGATCCGCCACTGCATGAAAGGAATCAATTGTGGCTTGCAGACTTGCCATGCAAGGGGAGGGGCTTCTAAGGAGAGAATGTGAATTAAGAGAGGTTTAAGTCAAAGATGCAAGAAATAACAACAGCAAATATATCGGTAACTAGTCAAAATGGGTGGGGGTGGGGAAAGCAGCTTTCAAAGCAGGTAGGCCTACCGATGGGGAAGAATGAAGTGGAGGAGGAGATGCAATAAGGGAAAAAATGGGAAAAAAATTGTATTTTACAAAATCGAGTTCAGAAAGCACTAGTCTACTGCAGCAATGCTGGCCAAGGTGGATCATAGACCTAAATTTGGTAAAGTGTTAAAATGAGTGGTTTTCAAGGTTCCTGGGCTTAGTGGCAAATACAACATTGTCATTAATCTACAACGAATTATAAGGCCCCTATATCAGATCTCAGATGTAACCCTAACAGTTATAGAATGTGGAATAAAATTTTCAATACTAGTAGCTTTTTCCTCAAGCAAGATGTGTAGCTCTCTGAATAGCAATTCACAAGTTTCTGGCACTTTTGAAGTTGTATATGGAGTATTTAACAGAATATCTAACTCCTCACGTGTCAAAGTACTATATTATTATTACCCTGCTTCCTCTTTGTCTACATAAACTATAGATTTCATTGCACAGTTGTTGTAATACAATGAACACGAACAAGGGTAATTAGACAATTTTAGCACAAATGCACAGTCAGGAAGGAAAAACTATTACAGATATTCCTAAGGAAATAATAACTTACCCTGCATTTGCTAAAGCTGTTGATAAACCCACAAATCGCACTGAACGTTCTGTCTGTGATGATATATATCTCATCCTTGAGACAATGACCTAAAAAGCACAATCTGCCATTAGCAATATAGAAATGATAGTTGCATTACTTGCCTAAAAGATCGTCAAACAAAGCAGATTAGACATGATTATAATCTGAAACAATAATGGATAATTCTCAGCAACGTAAACAGATAAAGTTAGCTTCAGACTAAAGAGTGAGATCAATACAAAATATTACAGAGACAATCGTTGTAACAGATGTGAAAAAGATTCACACAAATTTACATGGTTCGCTAAAGTAGCTACGTCCAAATGCAATGAACAAAATCGAACACAAATATTAGAGGATAGGCTAGGTTAATAGCCTAAGGAGTTTACGTAGAACTCCTAAACAAATATAAAATAAACCAAAAACTAGGCCCAAAACAGAAAACCATGACGAGATCCCCGTTATCGTAATGTGAAGGGCAGTGACAATTTAAACACATATTCTAACAACAACTTTCTTGAGCACAAGAGTAAGAAACCAACTTAGTGGACTGGCTAAGACTGTAGCCTTTCACCACCATCTAGGGATCAGAGTTCAAATTTCGGTGACTGGTTGTTACAGTCTTACACTCTTTAGTACGGTACAAAGTTTATAGAGCATAGGCCTATAAGCCTTTGGGCATAGGTAAAGTTAATTTACAGCCCCATCATGCCTACCTGTGCGACCCTCTATTATTTTAAGAAGTGGAAAGTGGGATGAAAAGGATATTTTCAATGAAAAGGATGCAGAATAATTGTTAATAATCCAACCAAACATGACTGTCCAGATGTTACCTTTAGATTACTTGCAAGACCAAAGTTAGTTTTCCGTAAGACCATAACGCTCATAGCCTTATACAGAATAAGTGTGCAAGGATGATATGGTAAACTATCTAGTATCTTAATTTGGGGGAGGGGTATCCCTATTTGTTCTCTTTAGATTATTGAGGCAATCAGTTTACTCTTTAGGTTGCCATTAGATTTTTATTTATGTGAACAGACAAGATTATATGGACTGGAAGCCCTTATGATCTCCCTATCCCTAGTGGTATGGTAGTTTGGTTCACCTTGAGCCCTTCATAGTTTTAGCACACATGAGGAGCTCTGAGGAATGATCACTTTCCAAAAACAAGGCATGGGGCAAAGTCACACACATTGCAAATATTAACACTGCTATGACTTTATACATAATTTGCAAATATACACTATATAACATATTAGTATTCAATCAGTAGTAGAATTAGTGGAAGAGAATGAGAATAAAAGGGATAGAGGAACCAAACAAATAAGACAGAATTAATAGGGGGTCTGATTCATCATTGCAAATCTGACCCATCCAAGTGACAACATACATGCATTTGAGATCAATATTACCTCAAGAATTGGTCCACGATCAGCTCCAAGTAGGTGAATCTCATCCAGAATCATAAGCCCTACCTACAGATCAAGTTATCAAACAGCTTAAAGGTAGCAAATACACATAAAATCATTAGCCCTACCTACCTACACACACGCGCACATTTCAATGTACCATTGAATTTCAACTAATAAAGGATGGAGGCAAAAAAGAGAGATTTTAACTAAGAGAAACCATAGCAAAAGGTGAAAGGGAGAACCTTTTTAACATAGCTTCGAGTGTGCCAGTTACGGCTGATTCCATCCCACTTTTCAGGAGTAGAAATAATGATATCTGCTGACAAAAGGGCCATTAAGTCTGGAGTATAATCACCAGTCATTTCAACCTGATCACACGAAATGTCATTGAAATTATTAAACCGTTCAAAAAGAAATAAGCAAACAAAATCCATTCTCCAAATCAACTAGAAAAATATCCAGTGTACCATCTTTTTCCCCAGCTGAGTGACAAGTCGCCTTTTCCAGTCTTTCATTCTTTCTCGGACTAGGGCCTTCAAGGGTGCTATATAAATAACCTGCAAGAATAAAAGCAGTGCATGCTTATTGATGTTAGACTAACAACGAAAACCTGCCACAAAGTCAGATTAAACCTTTGTCCAGGTTAAACAAAAACAGTTTGCCTCAAGACATTTCTTATAACATTTACTAGAAATCGATAATTACAACTGTCCAAAACACAATTAATACAACATAAAAAGCAAATTCAGCATTAAATAAATAGAATTATCGGTAAATAAACTTCAAGAGCTGTGTGCAAGAGCATACTCCCTCTGACACATGATATTCTGCACAATTTGGCTTTAATGGTCTCCAAGACACACTTTTGACCATCTTTATCTTTACTTGTGTGTCATTATTATATTATAAATTTTGCTAATTTAAAGATACGCATTGAGTTTTATTTAACATAACTTTGGACAAATTTGGAGATCAAATGCAAGAATAAAGCAATAAAATGATGTTTGATTGATTAATTTCTACAGAATATCTCGAAAGTTTGAATAATCCTTCTTATGGCTGTTTTCCAGAATAAAACATCATTTATTGCTTTATGCTTGCTTGCATCTAATCTCGAAATTCTGTCCAAAGCTATATTAATTCATAACATTAAGGCAGATCTAACAAGATTCCACATGACTATGAATTTCCCAAAACTGATGAGAAATTACGGTTAAAGTTTGTAACATGAAAATTAAAATATGCACATTAATGCAGAAAGAAAGGGTTAATATACTAGGAGCACGACAATGCCCTTATTTACACATTCCTGAAGAAGGTAAAAGAGACAGGATCAAAAGTATGACCAAAAGAAAACTATTATTCCATCTTTCTAGAGTTCTAAGATAAATTATATTGTACATGAAGTCTTGCATGGCCTAACCAGTAACTTCATCAACCTTTATCACATATCTGACGAAAAAATGACTTGTATATATATGCATTGTCTTAACTGGGTAACAGATCCAAAAACCAACCTTCATATCAGGCTGAGAATTGAATAGGTGAAACATTGCAAGCTCAGCTGATATAGTTTTTCCACTTCCTGTAGGAGCTCCTAAGAGAACATTGTTGTCTGTGTGATACAGGACATGAAAAGCCTACAAGAACCGTTAAGGTACCAAAAAATAAGCATCACAGAAACTTTTACACTATATTGTAGCAAGTACAAGAAGATGCGGACCTGTGTCTGAATTGGATTGAAGTGCGAGAAGCTGTACAAGGATTCATACATACTATTACCAAGCGCGGTTATTGGAAGAGGTTTTAAATCAAGCAGTTCTGTATGGGAAGTGTGAGACTGGAAAACAGAAAAAAAACAAGTGAATTCCCGAATAGAATATACAAGTAACGTAACCAATTAACAGAGAGGTGCAATTTACAAACAAACAAACATAGGAAAAATTAAATTTTAAAAAAAAAAAATCTTATTCTTCCTTGTACTATAGCTTATAGATTACCTCAGGCAAAGCAAGATTGTGAAGAGATATAGTGTAAAAAGATTCTGATTGAAGCCAAGAGTCAGAAACAGCACGTATATAATATTGTGGTGGATGCGGTTCAAATATTGGCACGGTAAAAGAAAGCTTTTGAGGATCCGCTCTTGCTGTTCTCTTCGAAAGTGTGAACAGCTCTGAATGATATATATGGTCATTTTCCGAATCCTGTTCAATATAAGATCCTCAGTAAGTGAGAAATACAAGTTGCCAGCTAAAACAAAATCTTCTTATTCGGTATCTTTACAATGCCCAAAACAATCACTAAATACGATACTCTAAATTTGCATTTACGAAGTCACAGCACGTCATAAGCAATCTCAATGCATTAGTAGGATTCCAAATCTACAAACTTTCAGGGGAAAAACAGCCCAACATATAAGATCACATTACAATAGTTCCAGAGCCACCATGCCTAGGGTAAAACGAGTGTTAGAAAATATAAAGCAAATGAATGATTAAACTTAAAGAAGTCTACACTCATTTACCAAAAAAATCAAATCAAATCTCCGCTTTAAAAGAGGAGGAACTTCAACATATTATAACGGTTTCCCCAAGCTTCACCTGAGGGCTTGGTCCTTGGTTTAGGCAATAACAACTCCATACATCAGCTTCTCGTATAATGCTAAGAACTCTTAAGTAATTCTTAAGTGGATTTGCTGAACATTATACATGAAAAAAGGAGGATATTTGATCACAGCCTCTTAGTCTTTAATCTTGGGGAATAAATATCGTAACAAGAAGTAAAAATTCTAATAAAAAAAATCCAGTTCCAGCCACTTCAAACCAGCTCTACTTCCCTTTTCAATATCTTACCAGTATTCCCCCATCCACTTTCAACAGTCTCTGCCCCCCTCTCATTCACTCATTTGATCCTTAGTTCTCTTTCCTCTGCTTGCTACTTGACATGTTTGTATAGCATAATGTATATGTATACTAAGGGCATGCTTGGATTGGGGTTAATACATTAAGGGGGTAATAAATGTCAAACTAGGCAAAATGAATGTGAAAGTAGGGAAGAAGGAGATAGTGATGGTATGATTGTAAAAAAATTATGCAGTTATAGTATGGTGTGAGGTGAAGAAAGAGGAATCAATACCCTCATTTTGGGGGTAATAGTTACACTAGGGGGAGGGTGGGTAAGTACTACCCTCATTATGAGAGTAATAATTCCTCCATCTCTCTCTTTTCCTCATGGCACAACTACCTTATTGCATTTGCAAACACCATGTCTTCTACCACAACACCTCTAATTACTTTTGTTTTTTCAAGTTTGACTTTTATTACCCCCTTAATGTATTACCCCCAATCCAAGCATGCCCTAAGAGAAATAGGATTAAAATTCGGTGGGAAAGCACAATATAGATCGCTCCCATGTATGTTGCATTGTTGCCAATACATAATAAAAATTCACAACAAAACAACTCACATGTTGAAGGCCAACAGACCAGAGCCATATATTACACAACATTGTGGGTCTAATAATCTTATAGAGATCTAATTACACTTCTTATTATTATCAGGAATATAACTATTGATAGAACGAATTCAAAAGAAAAAGAAAAATCAAGCAAGAAACCTTAAGCCAATTAAAGATTGCAATCATACTTTAACAAGATATAAGTACAAGACAATTTAATTTGCTGTTTTATCTATGCCATAATGGTAATGGAGGATATAAACATGCATACTTCCCCGTGTGAAGCCGCCTTTTTTTTAATAGAATATGGGTAACATCCTCCTAATTAATATTAGAGTGTTATTTGTTACTGCAATCATTATTATTGTATATTTTCACAGTCCACAATAGCTAAAGGGTAGTTAGCAATGATTCCTTCTTTTTAGGCTACCATTCCCATTTTAACTTCTTCCATATGGTAACAACTGGAAAATCCTTACGAATTATTCAATACTCTTTCTACTCTATAAGAAACTCCTCGTTTAAGTCACATATTGTGACAATCAATCTATTATATACGGTACTTTCTCATCATCTAACACATTCCTTTACTAATATCAATAATTACATTTTGTCATCAATCTAAGTAAATCTCTTCCTTAAATATTAAGATTAATTTACAAATCTCTAAAATAATTCTTATTTCCACTTCTTTCGGTTGATATACTTGGGAGTTTTGTTTTCAAGCTAGATAAGATGACATGGATTAGAACTTTAAAACACAGAAAGATGCTAATTTTAATTGTTACCACAAGCAAGATAAGTATCATCCTTAAAAACGTCTTTCCTTTTCTGTAATTAACTAGTCATTTGGTCAGTTGGATGCACAGGTTACTTTTATAAATTATTTTGCTTGGTTGGAAGGAGTGAGGAAGGATATGAAGTGCATGGATTTACGTGAGGATGAAGTTTTGGATCGTAAGGGATGGAGGAGAAAGATTTATGTTGATGACTACACGGAATAATCAAATTTGGTTCATGTTAGCCGACCCCACTTTTGGGATTAAGGCTTTGATTGATTGATTGATTGTGTCTTTAAGAAAACGAATCATTTGGTTACTTAAATTATTCATTTTACGGAATGCCTAGATTCTAGATTCTTTAACCGTTTAATGTTATACAATCCATACTTAAGCTTGTGGGAAACTGAAGGAAATATTGTTGATTAAATGTAATTAATTAACTTTATTGATTATAAAAAGGAGAGACATATAGACTAAGTATAAATGTAATGTTGTGAGTATAAAAAAAGGAGTGATATCTAGATTCCTTAATGTTAATAATTTCTTCTATTTGTTATTAATCACATAAGTAAAAGGTTTTCGAGTGGGAATAGATACTCCTTTACATATTCACCTTCACATGTTTCATCTTTAAAAATCTAAAAAATAGATGAGAAAAATGGAGAAAAAATAGCAAAGAAGTGAAGTCACTTAGGTAAATGAGGAAGAAAGTGAAGAGAGATGCAATAAAATCAATGATTATACATGCAAGTCGGCAAAACAAATGCAAAATCTCTATTACTCCAACATATATTTTATCCCGAAAGAAAGTAGCTCTGAGATTTTCAGCATAATTAGATACATTAATAATAAAAATAGGATCTCGAAGCAAACATAGCACCTCAACAAGAATCCACCACCGCTGAGCAGTTCCATGAAAACGATCCTTCCAAATGAAATCAGGAGTTACAAGTAAATCAACCTGGACAATAATGACAATAGCAAAGTCAGAAGGATTATGTCAGCCAGTAGATGGTGTATCCAGTAGCTAAATCCATGACAATATGGAGTTAATAGATTTGGTCTTAAAGAGGAAATATAACTTATGAAAAGAAAAACTAGAATAACCTTTAAGACAGTTCTTGTGATAGGACTGACAGTGGCTGATAACAGGACCATTGGAAAAAATGACAAATATTGCTTCACTGTCTGCAAATGCAGTAAAGAAGTTATTCTCAACATCAAAAAGTTCACATACAATCACAAGGATTACCTTCCCTCCAGGTACAAAACGAATCAGAGCTCCAATATCCTTTTCTTCCATATCATAAAGGCGATCCAGATCAGCCCCTCGATCTTCGAGCTTCCTCAAGATCTGAAATAAATAAAATACATTAATCAAAAACTACTTTAAACTGTTAAAGTGTAAAAGAGTAGGAAAGCTCCCAAAAAAACCTCTAAGGAGATATCCCTATCAAATTGTCTGAGTGGATGCTGATGGGGCCAGATTTGACGATCAACAGCCTTACAGTATTCTAACATGAACGCTGACATCTCAGACCATCCTCTCCGCAAGCATATCTCAAATAAAGCACGCATAATACGAGCCAAACTTGCACTTATATATGCAGCATCAGAAATCAATGAGAAAGCCTCTATGGATCCACGTGATATGTATAACTGCAAATAACAACATAAACAGAACAGTCCATAATCGTACTAATTATTGTATTCAAAAGATGTAAGCCACTCCATCTCTAATAAATTGCAACAACTATAATAAACCAAGACGGCCATCTGTTGATACTATAATTAAACTGGTAAAAAAATTATGCTAAAAGAAGAGTAATACTGAAGTTATGGCAGATGAAATATGGCAAAGGAAGCGTAAAAAGAAATGCAACACAATATACTTTGATGGAGGGACTGTATAAATTCAGAGAGACCAAATGTACCTGAATGAGGATAGAAATTTTCCCATGTTTACTGGAGGGACCACCTTTAATTTCTAAGGGGCATTCACGTGCTAAATTTTCTAATTCCATTTGTTCTTCATCTCTTACAACAATATTTTCGAACTCAGAAGAATGTGCAACCATGTCAATAACCTACATCAGTATAAAGTATGAACCAACATAAAAAATTAAAAATTAAAAAAAAAAAATTTATTATCATAAACTGAAGATCCTGATGGCACAGGATATAATGAGCAGTACATCCCAGGTCGATTATCCACAAAATAAATAAAGAACCAAATACGAATGCGTATTGCTTTTGTCCTAAGGAACCTGATTGTCTAATGTAAAAAAAATTCTTAATATGCTTTAGATCTAATAATAGAGAGCCCCATAAAATAAACTGAACTAGCAACCTCAATAATATTAGAACTTTTTCACCTAAATCTGATGCAATGAAGGAGATAAGTGAAATATCAGCTCAACAGATTAAATTGGTTAAGGAAGCCATTATCTTGATTAATTACCTCACTATCACTCATATGTCGCTTCAACATTTCATTGTAAGTTTCCACACTGGAATAATGTATATAGAAATGACTTGCAATACGACCAAGCTCAGTACAGTAAAAATTGCCACTTTTCTCATCAAAACGCATCATCTTTGCTTTATCAAGGGCACGAGCAGCATCAGTTATAAAAGACCTTTGTTTTAAACCCAAAGAAGGATCCGCAACTATCTGTAACAAATAAGAGAAAATTTATGAGAAGTTCCTAGAGGGATATATAAACCTTATTTCTGGGCCCAGTGTCAATAACAAGCAGACGATAGGTGATGAAGACGTGTAAGTAGACACTACTACAAAACTAACTTAGTTACAGATGATAGCAAACAAAAGGCTTGCTTCTTTTCCCGCCATGAAGGAAATCAATTGTTAGCTTCAGAAAATAACCCTCTGAAGGACTAATCTCAGCAAAGAATATACAACAAAACGAGAACAACAAATGCACTTACAGTCATAATTGTAAAACATTACCACCACCACTTGGAAAAAAAAAAAAAAACATGATTGCTTGGTTTCAAACTGTAATGAACTGGCTTACGGAAGGAAAATGATCGGGAATGACTTTATAAGTCTGTTAGCCAAAACTTGCAGAAGAAGGCAATACATATGTGTGTGTGAGAGAGAGATGCAGAATATCAAGCCTCTCTAAGGCCTATTACACTATCTTAATTTACTAATCAAATTATTCTTCTTCCCTTAATCTTCTTCATCTTCAAGTTTCAAGTTCACTACACAAACCTGCAGAAATACAACTGCATTTCCAAAACTTAAGACAAAATACACGAATATATAAACTAAACATATTAAAGAATACCTCATCCCATCCAATACCATATGCCAAAGGATTCATCTTCATCCTTATAAATAGATAGGTATACCCAAGCCAAGCACAAGCTTCTTTCACATTTGTGACAGTACCCAGCGCAACCTCAGCATTCAGATTATCTTTCAAGGAGTTGATGAACTGCCAAAAGAAAAATTAATATAAGCCCTGTCAGAAACTCAGCCTTTACATTTTTTTTTTTTCTTCGCCGAGAAATTTCTTTTTCTTTTAGACAAATCTAATTAATGCATAATGCAGTGTACAAAAAGAAGATGCAAGATGACAAGGAACCATCTGCATCAAAACAACATATATAAAAACAACATAACAACATGCCTGGCCGCCAGCCAATCTAAAGATCTGGCCAAAGAATGCCATAGAAGCATCATTTAGTCCCAAACAACAGCCAACAAGTTACATCCTATCAAAAGCTAGCAAACTACCAGGTTAGATCACCCAAGGTATCCTGATCCACACCCATGAAGCATATTTTCCTTACCAGGTATTGAACACACAGATTAAGATTGAGTCATGGACACACCCACAAATCCCTTTTTCACATCGAAAAATTATATCCCACAAGTAAAAAAAAAAACTCACAAGAGCACATGCTTTATTAATTCTCGACCCATAATGCACGTAGAACAAACATATTATAAACAATAACTCAAACTAAATAAGTAAAATAATTTAAAACTCCCCTATTTGTAAAAGAGTTGTTGGTAGTTAAGTAAAGCTTATTGTAAGAGCTGAAATAATATAAAACTTCCAACATTGAAATTAAAAAAGAATGAACAGAATACAAGAAATTATAATAGAGACATTTTGGAAATTTTAGCATGGGAAAGTTTCATAGAAATAAAATACTCTTAACAACCGACATCCAATCTCAAACCTATAACAATCAAACCATGAATTTAAATGACTAGATCCAAAAATAAATCATCATGTCCGCCAGAATACTCCCTATTTCACTCCACGACAAGGATAACATTGCGAATTCTCAAGATAGCACTTCACCAAGGATAATAGAGAAAGCTTAAAGCAGTCTTAATCACTTTACATAACAAAAAGATCATCAAAAGACTACCTGACTTTCAATAGGGAGTTGATTAGTAAGTAGCCTCAGGTAATGGGCTAACTTGTCATGAGATGTAATGATAATGCCTTCACCACTTTTGTCAAACTGAGGCCTTCCAGCACGCCCAAAGATCTAAAAGTACATCATCAATAAGAGTATTAAGAAATAGAAGCCATAAATAATACTTCCTCTGTTCTTTTTAAATAGAAATGTTTGAAAATTTACACTATTCACACATGCTCCTTTGATAGACTTTTGTGATTTAAACATTAGGAATAAATATGTTCATGAAATTGTTAGATTTGTCTTATTTATACACTTTCAAGATACCAAATTAATATAATATTTACCTAATTGGAGATATTAAGAGTATAATAAGTGCATTGGCAAGCATGAAACTTCCACCGTTGAAATTAAAAAAGAACGGACAGAATACAAGAAATTCAGGTAACTAAGCCACAAGCAAAAGCTAGAAGAATTTGCTCACCTGCATAACATCAAGCATGCCTAAGTCCCGCCAACCACCAGCCTTTGGATCATATATTTGTGTGCCCTAATCAGTTAAAGCATATACATGTAAGCTTGAGTTGTTGATCAATAGAAGGGTATGCAGAGTATCCCGAACAAAATACCTGCCTTTGATTCAGGGTTTTCCACAGTCAAGGAATAAAACACATAATTCGCATTCAGCATTAGCAAACAAACAAACAACCGTAACCAATTTTAATCATTTTGACCAAACTCTACAATCAGATAAATTGATTAGAATTTTTGAAATATTTTCATCCTGAATGGCAATTAGTAAGAAGTTTTATACGAGAAAAACTATTTGTAATGAAGATTCTTCTCAAAAAAAAAAAAACCCAATAAGTCAGCAACATACATAAACAACAGATGCGTAAGATGAAAAAGGGGGCTTATTTGTGGACAGGACAGCGCATGATCAACGATAAATCTCTAGTTTCACTATCTTGCAAGCAAGATGGGACTTTCAGCCAAACTAATTTTCCCAAATGGAACAGAAAGCAATGGACAAGCATTTCTGATTCTTGCAAGGGAAAATGATTAAATATTCAGTGATCCATTGATAAAATACTTGGAAGGGTGAAGTAAACGTATAGGCATCTGATGTTTCAAATCAGGATTAATGAACGTTGAAGAACATGCAATGAATGAGAAAAAGGGATAAAAACACTCAACCCGGATT
This sequence comes from Chenopodium album, assembly GCF_948465745.1. Classification (NCBI taxonomy): domain Eukaryota; kingdom Viridiplantae; phylum Streptophyta; class Magnoliopsida; order Caryophyllales; family Amaranthaceae; genus Chenopodium; species Chenopodium album. The sequence continues at coordinate 34,135,262 of NC_137853.1, read as the reverse complement.
AAAGATTGTTGAGAGATATTTCATCAATGAGAGAAATTCTGAATCATGTACATGCTTATTAAGAAAGAAGGGACAAAATCACTTAACCCACTCCATTTGAGAGGACATTTACTAGATGCCAACCTATGATTTCTAATAGTATGGGTAGATGGTTAACAAATGAGCGGCTGACAGGATTATTTCAGCAGGATCAACTTGTGTTACATTTTTGCTGCAAAACAAGAGCATTCGTATGACCCATGCCAATAATTTGATGCAATGTGGTAATATATGAAGAAATTGTTACAGGCATACCAAACGTTGCAGAGCACAACAGAGATACAATCATAATTTTTAAATTTAGGCTATGTACAAATAACAGTAGAGCTCTGACTGCAACAATTGTGTAGTCAAAGGAATACATGTACATATGAGCAAAGGAATATATTAAACAACACAACTGAGACAAATTGTGCCAGTAATTCATTGCAAAGCTTTATTTTGCAATTCAGCATTTCAACCCTTAATTTCTATTATAAAATTAGTAAAAGGAGAAAGAAGTGTGTAACATAAACTTCAAGATATTGTTCTTTCAACGGTCATCATGCAAGAGCACACTACATAATACACAGCAAAATGCAAATGAGCATGATCAAGGATGATGTTGCAGTTGGTAGCATAATTTTACAGAGCACTACAGGTTTTATTATCCTAATTAACCAAGTCAATATATGGCTAAATGAAGCCTCATCTTAGAAATGATAATGAAACCAATGTGAGCTAAAATACACATTATTATATCAATAATCGGCATCCATTAAATACAACAAGCATAGGGCATTTCTTATACACTATTGGTCTTCCAGGTTATTAATTTTTTTTCCTCCCTAAAACTATAAAGTTTCACACACCGAAATATGAGAATAACATGATATACAACTGCAGCCCCACTTTTTGTGGGCGATACTCAACTTTATAAATAGTTACCACCTTCATTACCAATATCAAAAAATAATCCACTTTGATTTCTAAAATTTCTATAGGCAATAGAGAAGAAAAGAACAAACCTTGATCACAACAGTGTGAGCAGGTAAGTTAACTCCCCATGCCAAAGTTGCTGTGCAGACAAGCACCTGAAGCAAACATCATCCATGAAATAAACAGAGTTCAGAACAGGAAATGACCAATAAAGAAATAAAGTCTCTCAGTAAGACCCCTATCAGAACGAAGCATTCCAGCATTTTACCTTTAGCAATCCATCAGAAAAAAGTCTCTCAGTAAGACCCCTATCAGAACGAAGCATTCCAGCATGATGAATACCTAACCCAGAATCAAAGAGTCCAACTAATTCTCTGTTTCTAGACTTCATAACCTCCTTCTGAAATGTAAACAGTTCAAAATACATCAGTGACATGCAATCATGTTAACAAAGAGTAAGAGAAAAAAAGTTGAGGTCCTTGCCTTTATCAAGTGAAATTGTGGATGTGTCTCATTCTGAAAAAGCTCTAGATTATTGTCCTCTCGGGCAAGCTCAACCTATTGTAGACATAAAAAAAAAAAAAATAAAAAAAAAAAAAATTAACAAGAAAACCATGAAATGTCAAACAGTAGGCCAGCAGGCATTCAACTTCACATTCGATATATGTTAGTACCTGATTAATACCATAATAATTACAACACTCATCATACGTCAAAATTCCTTTTATTTTATTATAATTCTTTATAGTTTAACCCCAAATTTTGAAACCAAGAACAAATACCAGGATATAGGCTTCTAAGCTTCTTCTATGCTACAAGTGGGAAGCCAAGGTTAGTTTTTCATACTGAATGTGCCATTGAAATCTAAAATAGTTCAGAAAAAAAATATAATAACCAGCTGACAAATTTAGCACGTTAAAAAGCACTATTCTTCTAATAACCAATCCTATTACAAGGTTAATTTTCATTTTCAATATCCTGATTCGAAAATTCTCCCTAGTCTCAATTTTACACTCAGGTTCCCTCTAAAGTCCAAGCTATAATATGGAGAATCTTTCATAGAAGTTACACTAACAATCTCCTAAAATCTGCTTATAGCTCTTACAATGTGATTCATTTAACAACTATCTTCATAATTCGTACTCAGTAAAATTGAGGCTGTGGTGATTGGCATCTTATTTCTTTTACGTGATTCAGATATTCTACATACTTAGATTGCTTCAAGGACCAAGATTGACCCTTTATTGTCATCAGTATTTTCCATTGGAGGTATTATACCATTCACCAAAGATCAGATCAAACTATCTAGGAAAGCCTGGAATCTCTAAGGAAAACTAATGAGGTGCAACTCACACTGAAAGTCAACACCATTCCTGGAAAGCCCCACATGCAATAGCACCGAAAGGGAAGCTAAATAAAACATCCTGACCCAAAGAACTTGACAACTTGAGAAACAGAAATGAAACAAGAACTATCATTAATGTCTATCTTTCGTTGATGAAGCCATAAAGAACAGCTAATTTGTTCATAATATATAATGAATAAAACCCTAAATTTGTTCAATGGACAGCAGAATAACTTATAAAGCAGATGTACCAGTCTTTCAGCAGTCTTCCCAGTATCTTTACGTGAATGGACAAAGACCATTGCTTGATGACCTTGCTTTAGGGATTCAACAACCTGCCATGAAGTTATTGGTGATAAACATTCACTTCAAAAGAAAAAAAATAGCAAAATTATGTAGAAAATATTACCTTGTAGTAGCAAATCTTGTTCAGCAGCTCAGTGCGAGCCATATAGTTTTTCTCACTTATACCAATGTACTGTTGTGCAAGAGGCACAGGACGGTAGGTAGAATCAAAGAAAAAGAGCCCCGAGTCCGGATTCACCCTCAAAAATTGTGCCACCTAAATGCTTCTTTGGTCATAATTATTCGTATTTAAGAAAATTTATAATGTTCTGTCAATGATAAAATCAGCAACAGCTAAAGGGACAAACCTCCAAATAATTAGGTAGAGTAGCTGAGAGACCCACAATGCGAATCATTGATTGAGTTGACTCGACCTATCAAAGAAATTAAAGCAGCTTTAATCAGTTAGAACAATTCTATAAATGATCTTCCACAACAGTGACAATAACACTCCTCCCTCCCCCCCCTCCCCCCCCCCCCCCCCCCACTATTCTCCCTACAAAAACAGAAAAGGGAGATCAGCCAGAATAACAAGTGGGAGAAAAGACTGACCCAAACAAGTACAAAACTTTCCGATCAAATAAATAAATTAAAAGACCAAAACACAACTCCCATACACCAAAACTTCCAAACAAGTCCATATCCCCAAATACCAAAACTCTTCAATTTTGCAACTGCCTATAGTTGATTTTACTTTTAACTAAAAAGCTTCAAGAATAAACTCAAACCTTTAGCCATCTACAATGGAATTTTACTCTGCAACTCTCAAACTAAGTTCCCCGACAATCACACTTAAATTCTGTAACTCAAAAACACGCCTCTAATGCCTTTGTGGTTTAGTCTCTCACTTTCCCTTGTTATTATGGATAAGTTTGTTTATACAATTGAATTATATTCTCTGGAATTATTTATCTGCTTTAAAGTATTTGAACTGTAAAAATGCTTGCTCAAATTGAATATAATGATATAACTATACTTAATTGTTACAGTTGTCCCGATGACAGGATGTTTTAACAATATCCTCTTATTGGTGAGGCAACTACTTTTTCTGAGCTAATTCAAAATTGATCACTATGGTTGTGGACTTGTGGTCGTGTTGTTGTTCCTTTAATTTCCTCAATCATTCAATCGTTTTTGTTTAATCCTTATATCAATGTGATTCAAATTTTTCTGAAGTTCGTAATATGATGATATATTCTAGTATGTATATGTTGTTCAAACTGGATTTAATTTTATATCTATTTTTAAAGAACACATTGAGAGTGTTTAACACACAACATAACTATAGCTTTATGACATACTATTGACTTTGTTAAAGAACACATTGGGATTACTTGAATGCACAAGGTAATTAGAATTTTATAATTCCTGGTATCCAATGTGTTTCAATATTTGCTAATTAAGTAATACTTGTATCAAAACATGATATTCTTTGGTATCTTAATGTTTAACTGAGTCTTTATATAAGGAGAAGTATGATGCAAGATCTGTGAAAAAGAAGTGGCTTATCTACTTGGATACCAACTGCTCAAACCATCGCCCAGTTCTATACTAATTTGGGTACCAAATACCTAATTAAAAAAGATCAGAAATAGCACCTTTTGACCAAGAAAAACCTTAAAACCTTGCTCAAATCTGTGGTAATTGGTAAAGATGATGGCACAAATAAAGAAGTTTTTAAGAAGTTGATTTGTTGCTACATTTCCTGTTTTGCTATCTCTTTGACACCATGAGAGAAAATCATACTTTGGTTATTTTATATCTTAAAACAGAATAAAATCGTCGAGTCCAAATCCAAGTGACAGATCCTTCTAAAACATGTCCCTGAGTCGCTGATTTTGAAATTTGAAGCATCTAAGAGTCGGATTTATGTCCAAGTGGGTGCATGCACTTACTTTAGTTACTCTTTACTGTAAAATGAATTAATTTTAATAGAGTAACACAGATCTTGGGTCAAGTAAGATGGGTGAAAAGAAGTTTAAAAAAATGCAAGTAACTTTTAAACTGCAACATTTACTATTATAAACCAAGTTATGGGGCAACATCAGGTTTAATCAACCCAATCACCCAACAATTGCTCTTCCTACATCCAGCAAAACACAATCTACTCACTCTCCTAGGTTTTTTGGGGGGCTATATTAAATAAGAAGATTCAACATATAGATTGAGGGTCTGGTAAGATATATGGCAGATGGAACCATAAGCCTAATTGGTTCATCCTTACCAGCAAAGTACCTCGCATGTCTAAAAAGGCTACAGTGGGCTCTCGTCTAGGACATGTAACATATGACAGTTTGTAAACTTCTTACAATGTTGTGAGCACATGGACCTGAGATATCCGACTAACCTGAACTTTTTGACAAAATACTACGAATAGTATACAATCCCTAAAGTAAGAAGAGATCAAGTTCGACAAATACATAAAATGACCGATGTTACTGAACTAGGGTATCTTTCGGTAAACATAAGCAATTTTATTACGTTCAGCCAATGCCATCCTTACTCAAAGGTAGACACTCACCACAACAGGGTAGATCTCAAAGAATTTCACAAGGAGGTTTTAATACAAGGTTAGCACCCTAAACATTCACCTCAACAGCTGCTGCATGCAAAACTCCTAAATCTGTGAACCTCTGATGATTCTAATCGTATGTCAAGATTCAAGAAGCTAGCTAGAGGAACAAGAACTGCAATCATAAAGTAGATTGCTACATATGAGTTTTAAATTGCTCTTAAATCATCATTTTCTATCGAAATTTTCATGCTCAGGGTAAATATCTACAGAACGAAGATGATTCCAAAATTTCAAGGATCTTACCTGACGAAGAGTACGGGCAACTAATGCTTCTATAACAGGACCTCTATCATCATTCAAAAGGTGCACTTCATCAATTATTAAAAGCTTAACAAGCATTGAAAGTGACATGTCGCTGCTCTTGCGCGTGATGACGTCCCATTTTTCAGGTGTGGTCACTATCATCTAATTGACATAAAGCAAAGAGATAAGCCATGTTAATACACCAGTACAACAGCAAAATAGGTTGAGGCATGCAGATATAATAAAATAAAATAAAAAGATAACCAACCTGAGTTGCTTCAAGTTCATTCTTAGAAAGTTGCATGTCTCCTGTAAGCTCCTTTACTGTCATATTTAATGGAGCTAACCGATGGCTAAATGTAGCTGTAACTTCAGCAGCTAATGCCTACAGAAATCAGGGAGGATCATCAATGGAATGAAAAAAATAGACGAAGGGGATACTTTAAAAAGCTGAGGGGAAGATGACAAGCCGAAAAAATCCAGACAAGTCTACCTTCATTGGAGCAACATAAACAATCTTGAACTCATTTTTGTGCAGGTAACCGTCCTTGAAATGCTGTCCAATCTGCCATTATTCATAATTGATATAGTGATTACAATTGTATCATATAATTTCCACAGCATTTATGGTTTTTCCAATATAAGAGTATATAAGATAGTGTAAACTTGATGAGAGCAATTTCAAGAAAACAATTAGTGATGGATGCATAATTTCCCTAACGTTCCACCTCAGAGCTATAAACTAAATCCTGTATATGGAAGACTTTAAACAATTTCAGAACAGAACATCACCACCCGCCCCTTTTAATGGTAAAAAACAGGACGAAAGAACTGAGGAAGAAAGCAAAAGGCCCATAAAAATAACATAATGGTGAAAATTTGCAATACATACTACTCCCTCTGATCCTAAATGTTCTTCCCATTTTGGTTGTGTACGTTTGCCAATACATTACTTTGACCATAAATAAATTTAGTTCTATATTACTACCTCCGGTTCAATTTACTTGCAACAAAGGACATGTTTGCAAAAACCAAGGCAAAAGATTGAAAACATGATTATGGAAAAATAAGAGTATATGCTTAACTATTAATCCAACCAAAAAAAAAAAAAAAACAAATTCAACCTTAATTAAATTAAATAACCCACCACCACCAACACCACCAAGCATCACCCAAACCACCCACCACCACCACCCAGCATCACCGAAACCACCCACTCACCCAATACCGAACACAGCACCACCGACGCACCACCACCACCCCACTCACCCAGCAACCCACCGACCCACCACCACCACCCCACTCACCAACACACCACGAACCCAACACGCCACGAACCCGACACCACGACGCCGCCGATCTACGACCACAAACCCAGCACCCCACGAAATCAACGAAACCTACCCACAAAACCAAACGCACGAAACCAACCCACGAAACCCGACCCACGAATCAACCCCACGACGCCGCCGATCTGCAACCCTCGCCGCTCTTAACACCACAAGGACACCATGAAAATGGGGTTGGAGGAGGAGAGAGAATATTAAAGGGGATGAGGGATTTATTAATTAAGCTTGGGGTTTAATCTAATGAAATCAAATTTGTAATTTAATAAGGTTGTTTAAAAAAAAAAAGGGGTATATTGGTCAATTACCACCCAAAACATAATAAAAAAGGAAAGAAACAAGTTTGTTGCGAGTAAATTAAACCACCCAAAAAAGGAAATTGTTGCGAGTAAATTGGATCGGAGGTAGTAGTAAAAAAAAATACAACAATTGGAATATTGATAAACAACATAGTGAGACGAATCAAATAAGGCCCAACATGACTATATTATGTTTTATATATTGAGAGTAGTTTAGAAGATTCTCTCACCTTATGGATAGGGCCGAGATTCCAAATGGGAAGAACAAAAGAATCAAAGGGAGTACAAATTAATACCAGAAACCTTGCTTTAAAATTTATAACATGTGAGTAATAATTTAAAACATCTAATTTAAATATTTTTACCCATATGTTGGATCTTTACTTTTTTTAAATTTTTACACATATGTTTGAAATCTAAAATCAGATTTTTTTAAATTATTACTCACATGTTCTAAATCTAAATCTGATGTTCCAAATGTTTACTCATATGTTTTATATTTCAAATCATATGTTCTAAATTTTTACTCGTGTGTTCTAAATTTAAAATCAGGTGCTAAAAGTTTTAAGTCACATTTCTTTACCTTAAATCAAATGTACCAAAAGAAGAAAAAAAAACATAAGAATACGAATAAATAAGATTTTGAAGCACGTTTCCATCGTCAAAATAAATACTAACAAAATGCTTTTTTTTTTTTTTAAGATATGCAAAATTGCAAAAATTATCTAAAAAATGCAGAACTTATCTAAAACTATCTAAAAACTGCAGAACTTAAAAGAACAATTTTTGAAAGAAATTCATAAATGCAATAATCTTCTAAATATCCAACTCACGACAATTTCAATCAAGCTTAGTAAATTCAATAGTAGAAATCAATTTCATATTTATGGTGGAAATTAATCTCTCCTCCGCCATTATCATCATCATAAATGACTGCGACATTCGTCCGTTAAACAAAAGGAAGCCTCTTAAACATAGCCGTAACAAGGTCTTATTCATCTTCAGCAATAGCTTCAGTGTTAGAAGGCCGACAAAACAATGATTCCAACTCGTTAATGTTCAATTCTATATCAAAGAATTCGCTGCCATTAGAGGCCGCCATTGATATTCACCTTCAAGCTTCGTAGAGAGAGGTGGGTAAATTTTTTAAAGAGCGAGATGTTAGATTATAGAATTACTGTATTACCATTACTATTTAAGATACTTCAGTAGTTGGAGCTTGTAATCTCTATTGGTTGTGATATCTTCTCAAATATAGTGCTCTCACATAGAGAACTATTCTCACCAGATCTTTCCCCTATATAGAGAAAGAAAATTTTTCTCTAAGATAAAATATTGGTGGAAAGTTCAGTTTTCCAAACTAGTGTACAAATGTATACTTGGTATTTATCCTTTTTCAAAAGATTCCATATACTGACATACATAGTATTAATATTTTTTTTAAAAGAAAAAAGGCAAAAACTTTTGACAGCAAAATATTTTAACAGTGTTGAGCTGTTGACATATGTGGCAAAACTGTGTCTACTTTAGTAATATATAACTAATTAACAGCTTCCAGTGTGCACCCTAGGTAAGAATAATGAAGAATGCTTCTAGCTGAAAACACCTAGAGAGTAAAATACAGTATGAGATGTCTGCATGATGTACTTGTAAACAAGTCATACCTCATGTAGAATAGAAATCATAGCTATATTTGTTTTACCAGCTCCTGTTGGGGCACATACCTGAAATTAAAAAGTACCACTTCAGAAAGATGTTGATTTATGCCACAAAATAGTACTAGGATAGTTCACTAACTACTCACTAGAATATTCTCATTAGTGTAGTAGACTGTCTGAAAGATCCTGCTCTGAATACGATTGAGGGATTTGTATCCATGAAAAGCAGCTTGGGCAAATTCATCTAATTCCTTTATCTCTATCTGCAGGCAGGAAAATGACCATTAATGGACAAAATCACTTATTGCAAGTTCGCAACATCCAAAGGCAAGAACATCGAAAGGGTCCATATTAAGAGATGAGAAGCATTGAATCACAATCAGCATTGAAGACTTAAATTAGGTTTAAAACAAAGGACCCGGGAGCAATGAAATAATTGAAACAGAAGTGTTTTGAATCACTTAAAGGCTTAGAATTTTCATCGCAGCAGCAAGGTAAATATCACTTGGAACAAGGAGAACAATTAAATCGGAAGAAGATGCAATGTGGTCTAAGAAAGCGACAAGACATTAGCCATCGATATCAGAACTTAAACTGTGTCTAGCCTGTTAAAACAAAGATTGTCATGGATATTGGAAGAAGAAGAATTGTGGTTTGAGCGAGATGAGATACTTCTTCAATACCGATATACCTGAAAATCTCTAATATTTCTAATTTTTGCCTGTGCTTGGATCAACTAAACAACAATATTCTGACCAAACCGATGTTTTTAGTTATCTACAAGTGGCAAAATTACAGAGCTAGCAGAAATCTTCAATTCAAAACCCCTATTCTCACATTAGATGATCTATGCAAATAACAAAGAAAAGCACAACATACAAAATATTTACAAAATTCGGAACACCCATGTCTTAGAAACACCCTGTCCTATAGCAATGCCCCTGTAGTAAAGTTTATAAATATTTTAATTGACTAAAATATGTAACTAGGAAACATTCTCAGGCTGTGTGACTATGTTGATGGTGTGTTAAAATAATAGATAGAAGATACAACATCAATTATATTTTCACCAGTAAAGATATTCCTAGAAATGCCTCTGACCCAACAAAGTAGCGCCAAACAGAAGCAAAGATAACTCCTCTTTATAAGACTAACACTTAAAGGTGTAGAGCACCTGTTCTTAAAACTCTTATCATTCCTCATCGAGATCCAAATCCTTCATGGTACAGTATAAGATCAATTCCCAAATTAAACCAACACTGAGAGTCAAACACACCAGTAAAACCTAATCATATAGTACTATCCTTTTCTCACTCTCATGTATCCTCTCAGCTTTCACATTAGTAGTCTCCCTTATCTCTAAACGCCCCTATGTATCATTATCCAAGTGTTTTGACATCGGTGCCCTTTAGTTAGTCAATACAGCATCAATTGCTTCAAAGTAGAAAGTATTCAATACTTCTATAATTGTTGATGGTGTGTTAAAATAATAGATAGAAAATTCAAAAATTTTCTTAGACTAATCTTGTCGTATGTTCTCCCTGATCCGAAAAGACAAAAACCAGAAACATTCAACAGAAGCTTTGTTATACTAGAATTGTAATTTATCAGTGAGAAGAAATGGATGCATGGTGGCAAGATTGATACCAGTCTTTCCCCAGGCTTCATTGGAGCTGTTGGTATTGGAGGAATAATGACTTCTTCATAGCCTTTGAAATGCTTTCTCACAGTTCCCTGTGGAAGTGCAGAAACACCTAATGACTGAGGTCCTGGTCCACTTCCAATCACATCATCAAATAGATTTTTCCTCTCACTTGCTTCCAGCAAGGACGAAAAACTTGTAGACGAAAAGTCATCTTCGATCCCTTGCCCAACTCCACGCTTGTGGCGTTTCTCCTCTTTGCGCCTAAGTTTATCAATCTGTTTCTCGGACTCAGTGTGCACAGTGACCTAAAAATGCACATATAGTCAAAAGTAATAATGATGTTTCTTCAGCAACTAACTTATACAGAATTATGCAGCAATTACCTGAGTGCCATAACTGGGCATGCGCGGTTGAGCATTTGAAGGTGACTTATCAGATCGTAAAACTAGCAGGCCATGACTAATTGCTTCAACAAGCTCTTTTCTATGCTAAAACCAACAAACACAGAGAAAAGAGTCGATTAACCATCTGCAAATTAATACACCAAAGGCCTTCTCTGCTACTGTAAAGACCTATTCTACCCATAATAAACTTAAACAATAATGAGTCTTGAACTTCAATTAGCCAAATTACCGATCTCACTAGCTGAATATGTTGTGCAGAATTATTCTGACACTATGCCACTAGGCACACTATCACTCATATTCGAAATTCAACTTATGGATCACTCGATATCTTGATGCAAATATATGGTTCAAAAGTTCAGGTCTTATGTTTTCCTTTCTACAACTAAATCATTAATGACAGCACCTAGCAAACAAACATTAATGGGCCAACAATCACAATCCCTGGTTGTTAAGATTTCCTTATGCTCGTCCTTTAGCAGATTATTTGCCCTCTTTTTTGAAATAATCTCTTCTTATTGTTCTTAATGAAAATTTTTTCCTTCAGTAAAAAAGCTTTTGCCCCCAGAAACTACATACCTAAGTATAGCAGTGAAATCAAGATGCATGTAATAAAAACACATGTGGATTTCGACATGAAAAAATATGGCAAGTTATAGAAACAAAGAGTCATTACACCTTACCAAGATAAGCTCCTGAACAGTCTCAAAAGCACTATCCCCAACAAGATCCAGTAGATCACCAGCAATCTACAACAAAAGGCAGTTATTGTCCGAACTACACTTCTACTAGTTGCAACTTTAAAAGCCAACAAGTAGGTGACAACAGATTAAAATTTAAACAATACCTCTTCCCCAGGTTTGTCAGAATCAAGAACTCGACAAATTGTCATGGCCAATTCATCTCGAGAAAGTTGTGAGCCACTTCCTCGAACTATCAGATCACATGAGTCTCTTAACCATTTTAAATCATATTTAACCCCACCGTTTGAAAAACGGTTGTTCACAGCATCAGTTGCAGGCCAATCGTTGTACACTGAAGTTGATGGAGCCAAGTCCTCTGACCCCAAAAATTCCTCATCATCCAAAGTAATATCCAGCAAAAACCGTGAAGGAGGTCTAAAATCAAGATCAAATCCAAATTCTACATCATCATCACCATCAATCAAATTTCCATCCAACTTTGGTGAAGCTGTTCTAGGTTGCAGACTACATAGTCTCTGAGCCATTTGAACTACTTTCCGCAAGCTAACTTCAGAAATAGAATGACCCAATAATTTTTGTAATTCAGACCTAAATCCATTTTCAAAGACTATCAGATTCACAAATGACAATAATATATTGGAGAATAATAACAATCTCTTTGAGCGTCTTTATCAAATAAGAGCAGGGTATAGCAAATCGGCATTAGGCTAACAATCAAATTCACAAATGAAATTGGCTACAAACCTAAAAATAAGAGCAGTTGGTTGTAAACCCCTAAAGTAAAGAGAAAAATCGACAGTAAAATTGAGATTTTGGAAATATTTTCTGCGAGAATTCTATCAAACCTATGATGCCATTCAAAACCACAGCTTATTAAATTAAATTTCAAAGGTGAGAGAATTAAGAAACCTATACTTCTTCTCGGCGAGTCTTCTACTATCCTCCTCCCCTCGGTCACTAAAGAGTCGATACACAGTCAATGCCACTTCACGAAACTCGTCCGACACAACTTCTCCATCAATCAAGTCAACAACCGCGCCAATAAACTGTTTATACGCTTGCCGCACTTCAGAAGAAGCTAAAAATACCATTTGCACACATATCAGGTCAAAACTTAATCCTCAAACCAAAATGATCACAACAAAAATAAATGAATAAATTGAAATCATTCAATTATAAACTAAATTTCTCACATTTACATCAAATTAACTGAATTTCGAAGCAAAAACAAGCTTAAAAATTGAAATATACCTTGTTCCCAATCAAAAACAATCTTTCGCGCTAATTCCGACTCGTCAACCGAATTCGCATTACTGAAACCACCAAATTCAAGTAAAATTAAAAAAATTGTAAACATAAAGTAAAATGAGAAAATTGATGATTGATTAAACAATTTGAAGAGAAATTAGAGTAGAAAAATTGAAGATTACTTGGTTGGAAAGAGGTTTTGGAGGAGAGTTTTGCGATGAAGATAAGCACGATCGATGTCGAAAGGGTCTCGGAGAGAGTTGGTGAGACGAGGGAGTTGAAGCACCATGGTTGATTGAGGTGCGCTGCTTTCGGAGTTTGTAAGAAAGAATGCGGAAGATTATGGTGGCAAATTGGCAATCGACGTTAGTATTGGGAGGAAATGCAATCGAGGACCTTTTTTTTTAGGTTCTTTGGTTTGTAGTAGAGTTGATCAAAATTCGGGTCGGGACCGGCCATAACTCAATTTCTCGTGCCCAAATCCGCAAAAAATGATGAGCTTGTTGGGGACTTTTCGGGTTGGGTTTGGGTTTTATAAGTAGAAATGTATTTTTAAGCTTGACTAATTAGTGAACACTAGAACCTAGTGTAAGACTATAGGTTGGACACCCAACACTTCCTCTAAACGCGTCGTTCCTCTAAACGCGTCGTTTAGAGTACTACCCACACCACTAGCTTTCATTTTATCTCTCCTCGCCCTTTTTTACATTTTCTCTCTCCACACCCATTTCTCTGAAACTTTCGCTCTCATCAAAAGCTTTAATTGCAAAATTGTTTTTAAATTATCACAAAACAATCTTCAAACACTATGAAATTCAATAAAACAAGGCGCAAAATCTGAAAAAGTTAGTTATTTTGTTTAAATTTGGATTGAGAAAGAGTATAAACCTTAGGTTTTACTAATTTTTTTGTTGCGATATATTTCGAAACATCAACCATGAAAAATGTAAATCAATGTAAGTATTATACTATAATCTTAGTAGTGTTTATTGAAAAACTAGTAAATTATATCAGTACATTCTTCAGTTTTGTTTGCAGAGTGAAGGAAACCGTTTCAGAGAAGATAAACAAATTACGATTATAGTTCGTAGTTTTTTTTATTACTTATTTAATTTTTTTATTTTTATGAATGTCCATTTTCATTAAGTTAAATGTTCATTTTTTTTTTATTTTTTTTTTTTTGAAAGAATGTTAAATGTTCATTTATATGTTAGTGTAACGTCATTCACATTTTAAAAAATGATAAATGTTAATTTACGTATTGTTAAATGTTCATTTTCATTCTTATTCATGATCATTTCATTTTTAACAAGTAAATGCATTAATTTTAAAATGAACATATGCATATACTTAAAAGTTCATTTTTATACTACTAATTAAAGCACCCAATTATATCATGAAATAGTTATTTTTACAAACTTAATAAGGAATTTCAATAAGAGTGGGTAGTTGTCATGGAAATGATTCTTACAATTACAATAAGGAGTGTGTGCTACCTTCAATAACAAGTACAAAATTATAAATTTTATACATTTTTCATTTATAACAATGCTCTTTAATTAAATGTTTAATTATAAATAATTGTGTGTTCATTTACAACTATTAATAAATTATGTTCAGTTTTGAAATATTATATGTTCAATTATAAATATTAATAAATATGTTCATTTTTAAAATATTATATGTTCAATTATAAATAATTGTATGTTCATTTACAATCATTAAATAAATATGTTCATTATTTTTGAAATATTAGTTGTTCAATTATATATAATTGTATGTTCATTTACAACTATTAAATAAATATGTTCATTATTTTGGAAATATTAGATGTTCAATTATAAATGATTGTATGTTCATTTACAACTATTAAATAAATATGTTCATTTTTAAAAAATTATTATGTTCAATCATAAAATTATACGAGTATATTGTTTATAAAAAAAAATTTAAAATTATACACTTCTCATTAAAATCAGAAGCAAGCTTTATCAATGGTGATTTGAGCTTCTTTATACTTTCTCTGCTTCTTAATCCTTTGCACTTTCCCCCTCTAACCCACTCAACTAATTAATTAAGCCACTATAACCACTGTTGCCTCATTGCCCCACGATTGCTATTGTCTCACTGCCGCCGCTACCACCACAACCACAATAACCACCATCATCTCACCACCACCGCTACCATAACAACTGCAATTTGTTTGTAATTGCTTAGGCTTTCAATTTGAGTTGATTGCTTGTGAGTTAGGATCATTAATTGCTTTTTTAGTTTTTTGAAATAAAGGATTATAAATTGCTTTATTATAATTGATGCCATGGAAATCTCTCCACACTTTTTATTTTTATATGAATACAATAATTTTTGCATGGAATTGAAACTCAAAACATTGAATTAACTTGCAACCTAAAATTTTGTTAAAAAATTAAAATTGCTAAGTTATAAAATTATGCAAACAAGTGATCAATTTCATTTGTTTTAGAGGGTCAATCAAGATGCATGTTACGCTAGTTTTAGATATTGAGACATCTCACATCTATATCAATAGAGCGTTGTCCATGTTATAATGCATTTAATGAATTCTATACACTAGTATTAATTTTAAATTATGTACAGTCAAAATTGTTTACTATATTAGTTAACATAATTTAAATTTAGAATATTAATTCAAATCAATAAAAAGAATTTCTCCTATTTTTAAAAATTTATGTACATTTGTTTTTACACAGTACAATTAAATTCCGTTTATTACAACTGCAACACTTTAACTAAAAATATGAGATTGTTGGAGAAAGTGGTGCAATTACTATAAAACTGTTGAAGTATACATATAGGGTCCTAATATATTATTTCGTCCTAGGACCTCTAAAATCTCAAAAACGGCCCCTGCGTTTGGTTCGTATGAGTCTGAAAAGGGTTAACTTATGGCGGCCGTTGTGCCGGTGGGTTACTTGGGTATGACTATACATGGGTTTGGGTTAGATGGTCTTTTAGGCATGTTAGTTGATTGTTAGATTATTCGATTAGATATGGTTGATTTAGTTAGTGTAAGCTAGGGGATCTCAATTGTCAACTACATAATATCCTACTCAGGTGTATTCTATTTGGTTCTGATAAACTTGATAGGCTCTTTAAATTATAGGCTTAGTAAGATAATATTAAATGCAGGGCACGTAAGATGATTTTTTTTTGTTTTTTGTTTGAAAAAAAACGGTCGTAAGATGATATTTAAAACTTAAAAGTAAAGTTGTACTTTATTCCAAAGAAAATGGCAACTACAAGGTCTAGTTATGGAAGATGATAAATTGATAATTGACAAGTCTCTTGAGTAAAAAGTGAATCAATTATTTTGCTATTACTAAGAATCGATCTATTTTGTTTTATACTACTAGTATTTTTTAGCACTCAATGACTCAGGGCCTGTTTACATTTACTTAATTTCAGTTCAGTTCTAATCGGTTCAGTTCAATTCAGCTCTTAATTTTCCTCTCACATAAAATATTCATTTCAGCTCAATTAAGTTCAGTTCAGCTCCAATCAAATCAGTTCAGTTCAGTTCAGTTCAGTTCAGCTCAGTTCAGTAAATGTGAACAGGCCCTCAATGCATGATGCATAATTCTTTTTTTTTTTTTTTTTTTTTTTTGAAAACCATGATGCATAATATTAAGAACCCATGTAATCAAACATTAAGAAATTCATCATTAATAAATATAGAAAAGAAAATACGCGAGTGCGCGACATACTTAAAACGAGTCAACCTTTGCATGATTGATGTGTTCATTTTATATATATATTTATCCCCGTCCCTTGGTCGTAATTAGTAGTGTTTTTGGCTCCTACGAGCCACTTTTATTACTAATTTGTGTTTTCCAGTGCTTTGGTAGTTTTGCTTGAGTTTTGTAGGAATTTGCGTACTTGGAGCATTTTCCCGGGTTTTTCGAGGAGCATCTACAAGTATTGAAAGACCGCGACCACGTTCGATAGCCCAAGACCGATTGGAGGTAGCAAATCGGTGACTAAGGGCTCAGTTTTGGAGTTATGAGGCGTTTGGGCCAAGTTGGAGAGCCCAAGGAAGAGCCTCGAGGCCTAAGAAGCCTCGCCCGGACCACCAGAGCACCGCCCGAAGGCGCGCCCGGCCGGGCGGGGCGGAGCAACACCTTGAAGGGTCCCGCGCCCGGAGCACGCGCCCGACCGGGCGCGAGAAAACATCTGAGGCAAAGGAGGCGGGCCCGGTCGGGCGAGCCACTGCCCGGCCGGGCGCGAGAAGGCATTTGAAGAGGAAAAGGCGGGCCCGGTCGGGCGAGCCACTGCCCGACCGGGCGCGTGTTTTCTTTAGGGAGTTTAGTTTTCCGTTTTGCTTTTGTTTTAGCGGAAATCTTCTTGCTTAGTATTAATGCAATTTTAGGAGACAAATTTGGGGACTTCTTCATAATTCTCTTACTCTAGTTTTTATTCTCTTCCTTCTCTCTACTCAACTTTCTCTCTCTAGACTTTTATTTTCTTTCTTGTTCCTCAACTCTATTGTAATTCCGCCGTCTTGGTACGATTTCTCTCTTAATTAATCTCAGTATTTTATTCATTCTAATTTTTCCCTTCATGTCTTGTTTAATTATTATGTTTTGCTTAGTTTTAATTATGTCTGAGTAGTTTTCCTTCTAGGGTTTATGGGGATCTAATAAATAATATGAAGGGGTAATTTTATGATTGTTGATTATTAATGCTTAATTGATTTCCTATTGATTGTTTATATGCTATGCAATTAGATTTGGCCAGGTTTGATTGTATGAGTTTAGCAATATTGATTCGAGATTCGAGAGATGAGAATTGATGTTTAGGCTTAGTTTCAATAGACAGATTAATTTATAAATGGTTAGGTCGAGATTCGAGAGATGAGATTTTTGATACCGGTAAATTAATTCTGTGATTGTAACACGTAGCGAAAGCCCTTTATGATCTGATTAATTAATGCATTGATGATTGATTATTGTGTTTTACCCTGGAATATTGTTTATTAGTGAACGTATGCCCTAGGCTTTATTATTATTGAATTCTTCCTTAATTATTCTCTTTACTCATAATCTTCGTAGTATAATTTATAATCACAACAAATATTGGTTACTTTAATAATTTAGACTATATTAATTAATTAGGAGTAGAAAGACTAGTTTCCCTGTGGATTCGACCCTACTTCCCTATCTGCATAAGTTAGTGGATTTAGGTAATTATTTTTGATTAGGTGATACGACTTTGGCCTGTCAAAATTTGGCGCCGTTGCCGGGGAAACAGTTTTATTTTTATTTCTAATTGTTTTTATAGTTTAGATTATTTTTTTCCCTTTTTGCCTCAAAGGACATTAGTTCTTTGAGGTAGTTCTAATATCTGTCTTTTTAGTTCTTTGTTTATGCCCAGGTGTTCCAGATCAGGTTACATTCCATTCGATCTTGAGATCGAACGCTCGTTTCATAGACAGAAGAATTTTTACAGGCAGATCTTAGCAGATTCTGGGAGTAATAATATTCCTAGAAATCCATTACCTACTTCTAGTGATTCGGAGCATTCTACTGATTCAGAACTAGAGATGGGTACACCACCACCACCTCCACCTCGCAAGCTTAGCGATTATTCGCAACCATCGCTGACGGATTTTCCACATCTTTCTCCTACGCCCGATCTCGAGGGAGTCCAGTTCGAGATCAAGCCCCAGTTCATAACGATGATAGAAAGAAAGCAATTCAGTGGAGCAAAGGGTGAAGATCCTAATCTTCACATTGCAGATTTCTGTCAATACTGCAATACTATTAGGCAGAATGGGGTAACGCAGGATCAAATCAGGGAGATTCTTTTTCCCTTTTCTTTATGTGGAAAAGCTAAATTATGGTTTAATGGTTTGAATAGAGCTGCACTTGGTATTACTAACTGGGAGACTCTTGCGTTGAATTTTTATAATAAATGTTACCCTGCAGAGAAAACAGCTTTATTGAGAAGCGTTATCCAGAATTTTGCCCAAGAGGCAGATGAAGCATTATATGAAGCTTGGGAAAGATTCAAGGATCTGCAGAGGGAGTGTCCCCACCACAATTTGGCGAAGTGGCAGTTGATTCAAGCTTTTTACAATGGTTTAGGAAATGCATCTAGGACAATTTTAGATTCCGCAGCTAGCGGTAGATTTATGAATTTAAATGTTGATGATGCAGGTCAGGTTATTGAAGATATGGCAATCCATAATTCCCAATATGGGAATGCTAGAGGTTTTGCTAACAAGGGCAAACATCATGTTGATTCAGTCACTCTATTGCAAGCCCAGCTTACTTCTATTTGCCAGAAACTAGATAACCTTACTACAAACAATCCTAATTCTGTTGCTAATGTTTCTGCTGTTTCTAATAATGCTAATGATGTTTTCTGTGAGAATTGTGGAAGTGTAGGTCATTATGAACAAGATTGCAGGAGTTCAATGGAGCAAGTTAATGCTTTTCAAACCTACAAGCAAAATAACCCATACTCCAATTCCTACAATCCTGGCTACCGGAACCATCCCTACCTATCTTACCGTAGCACCAATGTTCAAAATCCTCCACCTCCACAACAACCACAACAAGCACCCCCTCCACAGCAGAAATATTACCACCCTCATGCTAACCAGAAACCCCCTCCACAGCAGAAATATTACCACCCTCATGCTAACCAGAAACCCCCATCACAGCCCCCTACTACATCTTCTGACCCTGCTTTATCAGAAATTAGGGCAATGCTGACCAGTATGCAAAAACATATGGAGAGTAGAGACCAACAGATTGACTCTATTATAGCCCATAATAAAGTCATGGACACCCAAATAGCACAATTGTCCTCTACCCTTCAATCTCGTCAGCAGGGAGCTCTACCAGCGCAGGGAATTCAACCTACGGATCATGCAAATGCAATCACCCTAAGGAGTGGTTCACACTACGATGGGCCCCAGATGCCCAAAGAGGATGAACCTGAATTATCTAATATTGCTAATCCTGATTCCGTTGTACCAATTTCCCCTGCAGGGCTGCAGGGTAAAATTCCTGATGCTAATATTTTTGATGATTCATTGCAGGGTACAACCCCAGGGAAGGATGTACCCCAGGGGAAGAGTAGGGAAGCACCACCAGTTATCAAATTACCATTCCCTAATCGCCAACTAAAGACTAAGTTGGACAAGCAGTTTGGTAAGTTTCTGGAGGTTGTTAAAAATTTGCAGGTAACGGTTTCTTTTACTGAACTTATTACACAGGTTCCTGCATATGCTAAATTTATGAAAGATATTTTGACTAGGAAGAGGGCCTTTAATGAGTTAGAAACTGTAGCTTTTACTGAGGAGTGTAGTGCATTGTTACAAAATAAATCTCCTCCTAAATTAAAGGATCCTGGTAGTTTTTCTATCCCTTGTCATATTGGTAATGTCTTCATAGATAAAGCATTATGTGATTTGGGTGCTTCTGTTAGTGTAATGCCATCGTCTGTTTGTGCTAAATTAAATATGGGTGATTTAAAAATTACTAATATCACTTTGCAAATGGCAGACCGTTCTGTTAAATATCCCCTAGGTATTTTAGAGGACGTCCCTGTTAGAGTTGGTAAATTTTTCATCCCTGTTGATTTTGTTGTATTAGACATGGCTGAGGACACACAAATACCCATTATATTAGGTAGGCCTTTTCTCCATACTGCAGGAGCCATTATAGATGTTAAAAATGGTAAACTAACCCTATCTGTTGGTGATGATAATATTACTTTTAATTTAGGGAAGGTTTTAAAAGGTCATATGCTTGAGGAAAACTGTTGTTTGATTGATGTTATTGATATAATGGATGATATTTGTGATGATAGCTTGACACAGATTCTTGCAAGGGATCCCTTGGAAGAAATACTTTGTGGTAATTTGTCTGCAGATGATGCGAGTATCTGGAGCAAGGAGGTGGATATTATTGAGAAAGCACTTGCCATAGAAGAACTCGATGACAAAGAAAATAAGAAGGTAGTAAAATTAGTTCAGGAATCGAAACCTGCAGAGGTAAAGAAACCTGAACTAAAACCTCTCCCTTCTCATTTAAAATATGTTTTTCTTGATGAGCAGGAAATGCACCCTGTGATCATTAGTACTGCACTTGATGACCCACAAGCTTCCCAACTTCTAGAGGTTCTTCGAACCCACAAAAGGGCAATAGGGTACAGTATTGATGATCTCAAGGGTATAAGCCCAGATTTTTGTATGCATAGGATACACCTAGAGGACAATTACAAGCCCTGCATTCAACCCCAGAGGAGGTTGAATCCCAATATGCAAGAGGTGGTCAAGAAAGAGGTTATGATATTACTTGATGCAGGTATTAACTATCCTATTTCTGACTCCAAATGGGTAAGTCCTGTACAAGTGGTTCCTAAGAAGGGTGGGATGACCGTGATTAAAAATGATAAAAACGAATTAATTCCCACTAGAACTGTTACAGGGTGGCGTATGTGCATTGATTATCGTAGATTAAATGTCGCCACTAAAAAGGACCATTTCCCTCTCCCCTTTATTGATCAAATGCTTGAGAGGTTAGCTAACCATAAGTTCTTTTGCTATCTGGATGGGTATTCAGGATTTTTCCAAATTCCGATCCACCCTGAAGATCAGGAAAAGACAACATTTACATGCCCTTATGGCACTTTTGCATATCGTAGAATGCCTTTTGGTTTGTGTAATGCACCTGCTACTTTTCAACGTTGCATGATGAGCATTTTTTCTGATTTCATAGAGTCTATCATGGAAGTCTTTATGGATGATTTTAGTGTCTATGGTTCTTCATTTGATTCATGTCTAATAAATTTAGCTAAAATCCTTAAAAGATGTGAAGATTTATTTTATTTATAAGATTTATTTAAATATTTTATAAATGAAAATTTATTTTATTTATAATATTTATTTGTTATTTTTCATAATTTAATTTCAAAAGTTTCAAATTATTAATCTGGGTCGAAAATTATTTGAACAAATTATTTTATGCACCTTTATTCTACAATTTATGTCCAATCATACAAGCCTAACCCATTTGTTTACTTAATCGACCCATTATTTTTATGAGGCCCAATCTTTCTTTTTACCCTACAATAATTCTCTCCTATAAATATCCCATGAATCTTCAAAAATTTTCCACACAAAAAGGTTAGTCTTATTTTCATCCTCCTTTGTTTCATTATTTTGCTTAATGTTAATTTAATTGTTTTGGGTTTTGATTTTAGTATAAAGATTATATTTTTAGTATCAAATTATATTTTAATGGTATAAAGATTATAAATTTCAGATTATATTTATGTTATAAATTTCATATTTTATGAATTATAAACCTAGGGTTTCAATTTATTGAAAATCATGATTTTAGGGTTTTTATGAACAATTGATTTAGGGCTTTTATAGTAATGATGTTTTGAAATTTTGGTGATTATAACTACTGATTAGTTTAACTTAATTCCAGATTATTTTGAACACATAGATTCGTGTTTTAATTTTTAGATTTCCGTTCGTTAATATTAATCCCGTTTTAATCCCAACCAGGTTCTAAACTCATCCGATTTTGACAAAAAAGTAGTGTTTTCCATGTGGAAACCACGTTTTAAGAAAGACTCACTACCTTTGGTAGTGAGCACCACCCTCTCGAGGCCAAATTCAGCCTCTAAATATGATTTTCGGGCAGTTTTTGATTTTAACGAAGTTTTTACATACTTAAAATATTATCCTTGAGTTTGATTAATAAAATTAATTATGTTTAAAGTTAATTAAGCATAAATATATGTTTTTATTGAAGTTTCAAGTGTTGGAAATAGTTTCTAAGTACTACTTTTGATGTTTTATAAAGAGGGTTTAATCACCCATTAAAAAGAGAGATTTTAGGGGTTTTTATATAATTTTCAGATTTTTATTAGACTTTGAACTTGCTGTAATTTCATGTATAAGAGTGTATTTTAAGGTTTTTATGAAGAAAAATTTAAAGAACTATATATAAGCCTTTAATTTTAACAAAAGGAAAGGTTTTAAAGTGTTGTTTGATTTGGATTTTGAAGGTTTTAAAGTAAGTTAGTATTGCTGTAAATTTAATTGATTGGGTATTGATTGAGATGTTATTATTTGGCTTAGGAGAGGAGTTTATTGAAGGTGATTTCTAGTTAGTAAAGTGGCATACCAATTCGTTTGCTCAAGGTACGTACAAGTTACAAAACCTTGCTTTTAGGTGCATGTTTAAGGACGGATCGAGAACTTAGTATCATGTCTAGGGATGACTGGGTTAAATTGTTTGGTTATACATTGTGAATTTCCTTTGACGTGCACTATTCCTTATTGTAATTATTGGTTATGTTCTAATTATGCAAGGTGCGCTTAGAGGCAAAGGTATGTGATTGGTGAAATGACTTAATTATTACTCATTCATGATTTAATGAAATAGGATGAGTAAAGGAATGGTTCATGTCTTATAAGACAAGGTTAAGAGTTTGGGGTGCCTTATGCACTCAAGGTGTTTATACACCGAGGTAGTAAAGGAATAAATAATAAATGTTGCTTGCCACTAATAAATCAAGAATTGAAATTGAAAAGTTGCTTTACTTGATTGAATTGATATTGGATTGATTGTATTGTTATGCATATGAGTCATCACCAAGTCTAAACCTGTAAATCACGTAAAGTGCAAGATGGATGAGCAATAAAACTCTGGATTGGTGCACTTCTGGAGTAATGACAATCAGGGGTTGGGGTACATGGGGTATTAGCCGTGTACTTTTCTCGAGGCCGTCTGATCTACGAGTCTCTTATTTCAAATATTTTTCAAAACTAGGAGTTAGGTGAGATCTCATACTAACTACGGTCACGGAGTCGCGCCCGTGGTCGTTGGATGTTTATTGATGTTTCTGAAAGGAGGCATGGGGTTTTTCTTTTATTGATGTTCCAAATGGAGCATGGGTTGGACAACCTTGTCTATTGCGTAATCCAATGAATAAAAATAATGATTTACCTATTATTAATTAATGGAGTCTTAGTAATATAAATAGTTGAGTCGTGTGTTGAGTCTATAATTTAATGATGCATGATGATTGATTATTAGTAGCATGTTATGGAATTCTTAATTTATTTTGCAGCTTGTATGTACTCAGCTTTGCTGATTGCGTGCTTTGTGTGTCTTTCTTTAGTCATGGCCTTCGCCTTTCAATGACCCTGTGACGATCCAATTTTTACACTTGTAATATTGGGGAGCAGAATTACCACAGGTTCTTACACATGCAGCATTCATCAGGGTTGTGGGATCTTGAGTAGAGAGTTGGTTGTTTCATTTTATTTCTTTTGCAAGTTTGAATTTATTTTAATTCGATTTTATTCGACACTATTTCTTTTGGGTTTGAATTTATTTGAACACTGAATTTAATCACTTACTACTTTTATTGGGTTTTGAATAAGGGCCTTAATGGTTCCAAGTTGTATGACTTAATTTGGTTTCATTCGTTGGTTTTGAAACTTATTTATAACTGATTTAGTTTTTCCGCTGCTATTTTCTGATAAAGCCTTAACGTTTGAACACGTGGCGGTAGCACGCCAGTAATTCTCTTGAATATTGTTCAGGGTCCTCAGAGGTTTAAAGAGAGAATTATTGGGGTGTTACAGCCACACTTCACCTTATGGAGGACATCATGGTCCATCTAAAACAGTGGCCAAGATAAACGAGTCAGGATTCTATTGGCCCACCATGTTCAAGGATGCTAACATTTTTGTGCAGGCTTGTGACTCTTGCCAGAGGACTGGCAACATCTCGCGGCGGCACGAGATGCCTCAAACTGGGATTTTGGAAGTAGAAATTTTTGATGTTTGGGGTGTTGATTACATGGGACCGTTCCCTTCCTCCAAAGGGAACCGTTATATACTAGTCGCCGTAGATTATGTATCCAAGTGGGTAGAAGCCATTGCCACTCCTACCAATGATGCCAAGGTGGTCCATAGGCTTTTCAAGAAAACTATTTTTCCTAGATTTGGAGTGCCTAGAGCCATAATCAGTGACGGAGGATCCCACTTTCATGAGCGGAAGTTAGATACCCTCCTAAAGAAGTATGGTGTTTACCATAGGACAGGGCTAGCCTACCATCCCCAAACTAGTGGCCAAGTCGAAGTGTCTAATCGCGAGATTAAGGTCATCTTAGAGAAGGTGGTAGCAAAATCTAGGAAAGATTGGAGCGATAAGTTGGATGACACCCTTTGGGCATATAGAACCGCATTTAAGACCCCTATAGGTACCACTCCCTATAGACTTGTGTATGGTAAAGCATGTCATCTTCCGGTGGAGTTAGAGTACAAGGCATATTGGGCTATTAAGGAGCTCAATTTGGATGCTAAGCTAGCGGGAGAGAAGAGGCTTCTACAACTTAACCAACTTGATGAGTTTAGGTTGATGGCCTATGATAGTGCGCGAGTCTACAAGGAGAAGACTAGGAGATGGCACGACAAGATGATCCTTCCGAGAGAATTCAAAGAGGGTGACAAGGTGTTGTTGTTCAACTCTAGGCTTAAACTTTTCCCAGGAAAGTTGAAGTCAAGGTGGTCGGGTCCTTTCACAGTGAAAAGGGCCAACAAGTTCGGTTCTGTAGAGTTGTTTGACGAGCATGGTAATGAGTTCAAGGTAAATGGTCAGAGGCTTAAGATTTATCATGACGGGGCTACGATTGGTGCAGTTGAACTACTACACCTGACTAGTTCCAGCTCACCTTGAGAAAACTATGGTAAGTAGGTCGTGCGGGACCTAGATAAACCAGCGCTTTGCGGGAGGCAACCCGTATTTTACTTGTTTTTATTTTTGTTTTTCTTCTTTTTCTTATGAGAGGAGAGAGGAGGGAATTTAATGAGTTTTATGAGTTTTTTGGTACAGTTTACAGGAAAAGAGTTAGCCAAATTTGAAGAAAGTAGAATCGTCAAGCCTTACTCTCGGGCCCGGCCGGGCGGAGCTTCGCCCGACCGGGCGCGCGAGTTGTCGTATACGGACTTTAAATTGGCCCGACCGGGCGGAACGGCGCCCGACCGGGCGCGAGAAGGAGATCAAAACTTGAAGAAATTGGCCCGACCGGGCGGTGATGCGCCCGACCGGGCGCGAGAACGGGGTAGATTTTTTGTGGAGATCGCCCGATCGGGCGAAATGGCGCCCGACCGGGCGCGAGCAAACGACGCTTCGAAAGACAAGGTCGCCCGACCGGGCCCCATTCCGCCCGGCCGGGCGCGACATCACCCCCCCTCACCCGTCTTCTTTCTTCTTCTCCTTTCCTTCTTTCTTTCTTTCTTCATTCCTTTTTTTCACTCTCCTTCATTTTATCTCTCTAAAACTCAAATTTCCTCTAACTTCTCTCTAAGATTTCTCCTTCATTTTTCACCCAAATCCAAAACTTTTTACATATTCTTACTCCTCTCTTCATCCTCTACATTCCTATATCAAAATTTTACATTTTCCACAAAAATAAATTTTCGACCACCACTTCCAATGGCGGCAAAGAGGGCCAGAAATTTTCTCGGGGGAAACTCAAGCGGGTCATCCCAACAATATGACCCGGCTCTTCAACTTGTTCAGTGGCCGACGATCAAGATCGCGACGCCGGAACAACGGGAAAAGCTCGAGGTGCTCTACGGACGAGAGGTAATTCCCTCACGGTGGTTACACCGTCCCACTTTAGAAGCTTTAGGTATTTATGGTTTTGTTAAGAGATTTTTGAACGATATTGGTATGCGTAAATTTGTAGATATGCATTATTCGACTTACCGTGAATTAACTTGTGAATTCTTATCTTCTCTTGTTATTCAAAACCATAAAAGTGGTCCAAAACTAATTTTTAGGCTTAATAATAAAAACATCACTCTCTCTTTTGTGGAATTTTGTAAATTGTTTGAACTGGAACCGGAATTAAATAGACAATGGAATGCTGAGTTCAAAATGGAGGATGTGTATTTAGCTTTGACTGGTATTCCTCATGTTTCTGCACAACATGCTAGTGCTAGGCCTATCCACCACCCCGTCCCTAAAATGTGGCAAAGATTTGCCGGTGTATGTTTCCTAGGTAGGAATGAACCCCATAACTGTCAGACCAATGAACTAGCTGTAATTGGCCATTACATGTTTGGGTATGAGAAATTGAACATAGTCCGGTATATCATCCACCACCTAGGTAGGCATGCTACGGCCAGCAACCACCACACTACCCCTATCCGTCTTGGTGGCCTTATCACTAGGATAGCCATCAAGAAGGCCGGTTTTGTAGAGAGTGGACCCCACCGGATGACTAACATGGGACCCGACACCTACATGACCTCTAGGTACCTTGAGGAGCTTGGGTGGTTGCGGGTAGACGAGAACCAGGTCACCCATTGGTGCATTAGGACAGGGACTGAACAACCCTTGCCCATTTTTCCTTTGCCCAACCCAGACCTGACCGCCTTTCCCCCAGAGCAAGAGTCCTACACTTATGCCCTGTTAGTTGCCCATGCTAGGGGTGAGGATCCACAGCAGGCCCAGGCCCAACCACAGCTTGTAGTTCAACCCATTCCACAGCCACCATCACC
Source organism: Chenopodium album (assembly GCF_948465745.1). Lineage (NCBI taxonomy): Eukaryota > Viridiplantae > Streptophyta > Magnoliopsida > Caryophyllales > Amaranthaceae > Chenopodium > Chenopodium album. The sequence continues at coordinate 34,107,906 of NC_137853.1, read as the reverse complement.
ACCCCGACAGTCCTATTCCGTCCCTCACGGTGACTCTGACCCAGTTTGGGACTTGCAGAGTATTGGCCAGGCCATAGGTCGCATAGAGCAGACCCAGACCGAGTTCAGACAGATGATTGGCTCTGTCGACCATAGGCTAGGCTACCTAGAGAGGAACCAGGGTAGGGGGCTCTACCCTATTTATGATGATTACGCTCGTCGGGGAAACATTCCTGACGATGCTGTTTACCCAGACTGGTTCCAGCCCCCACCTCAGGGATACGATAGGGATCCCACTGCCCATGGTATTTACACAGACTATTCTTCGTTCCATGGGTACGGTCAGGACATTCCTTTTGGGGGACCGCCGGGGGGGACTTTTCATGCTAACTATTTTGGTAGTAGCTCTTTTGGTGCAGATGGTGCAGGTTCCAGTGGTGGAGCAGGTGGGTCCTCTCGGATGGACCAGGATGAGGAAGAGTAGCCAGCTGGGCTACTTTCGAGCCAATGAGGACATTGTCCGATCTTGGCTTGGGGGAGATTTTTGGATTTGGTATATATTTTTCTTCTTCCTTTTTCTTTAATTTTGTTTTTTTTTGGTGTGTTTTGTTAGTTTAGATTTATTGCCTTTTAGATTAGTTTATTGCTTTCCTTATTTGAAAAATACAAAAAAATTGAAAAATCAAAAAAATAAAAAAAATACGAACCAATGAACTGTAAATCATGCTTCCCTGTGCCCCATACTTGAGAAAAATTGTTTTGATTCTTGGTATTTGATTTTGAGCATTGTGGATTAGTTGATCATGATTTGAAGTTTAGTTACTTGGATTCCTAAACATGCGTCAATTTTGTCCAACTACTTGTGAATATAGTGCTTGACTAGTTGATTTGGTTAGGAATGTATGATTAGTTCCTGGTATGTCAATGAATTTGAGTATTGATTTGCAACTATGAGTAGTGTTTCATGACTCACTATTATGCACATGTGGAGGACGAAGGCATTTGTTCTTTTAGGTAGCCTTCAGATTTACTTAGATACATTTGTTCCCTTCTTGCTACCCATGTTGTTGCTTGTGCCCTTTTATTGTTTTTAGCCACATTACAAGCCATATTTGCCCCATTGGTTACTAGTCCCAAGCTTGGCTTGGGGGAGCTATTAGTGAGTGAGGTGAGGGAGTTTGTGGTGTGCACTTTATTTGCACAATTTGGGTGGGTTTGAGAAGTTATTTGTTCTTGATCATATTTTTGTTTTAATGAGTTTTATTGTGTATATATTTGAAAAAATAAAAGTGTGATAGGAAAAAAAGAAAAAAGAAGTTCAAGAGAAAAAAAAGTGAGAAAATAAAAAAAAGTGAAAAAAAAGAAAGTGAACTTCTAATGAAAAAAAAAAAGAAAAAAAAAATGAAAAAAAAGAGCAAAAAGAAAAAAAGTTTGATGTTCAAATTGTCTAAGTGAAGGTTTATCAAAAGAAAAGAGAAAAAAAAGTTGAGTTTCAATGAAAATATTTGAGTTTTGAGTTCAGAGTTTGTTTATTCACTCTAGTTTATATTATCATATTTTTTGGAGTGAATTTTGTAAGTATTGGGTTGGTTTTTATAATTGGAGTATATTTGGTGGATTTGTGTTGGAGGTAGTTTTGTTGGAGATGTTTATGATCATTATATTTGATCATGGGTTTATTAGGATATGGCTCCCTTTTAGCAAGGCTTTTCTCTCACATATTCCCAAATTTATCTTACCCTTTCACCCTAGCCTTACATTACAAGCTTTAAAAGACCTTTTGACCTTGTGCATAGAGTTGTGTAAATGTGAAAGTGTTGTTTATCAATGCAAGTTATGACTTGACATATTCCGAGTCGACTAATAGGTTGAGTGTATGTCTTTTTAAACACACGAGTGTTGTGAGTTTGGGAGGGCATTGTTCACATTAAAGGGGTTGGGATGGAGAGCGATCGAGTACATCTTTTACTCGCCACATAAATGAGAGTTGAGTGTGTGAGCACTAGTCTTGGATTCTATATGCTCTTGTGGTTTGCTCTATTTGACAATTGTTGGGGAGGAAGGGTGAGTAGATGGATAGGATTGGTTGATTTTGAAGCATGTTCACTTGCTTTGCCTTGAATCGTTTGTGCTTGATTTGTATATTGGGGTGAGGCATGTTTTTATCGTTCATTGAGGAGCTCTTTGCTTAGGGACAAGCAAAGGTTTGGCTTGGGGGAGTTTGATGTGTTCATTTTATATATATATTTATCCCCGTCCCTTGGTCGTAATTAGTAGTGTTTTTGGCTCCTACGAGCCACTTTTATTACTAATTTGTGTTTTCCATTGCTTTGGTAGTTTTGCTTGAGTTTTGTAGGAATTTGCGTACTTGGAGCATTTTCCCGGGTTTTTCGAGGAGCATCTACAAGTATTGAAAGACCGCGACCACGTTCGATAGCCCAAGACCGATTGGAGGTAGCAAATCGGTGACTAAGGGCTCAGTTTTGGAGTTATGAGGCGTTTGGGCCAAGTTGGAGAGCCCAAGGAAGAGCCTCGAGGCCCAAGAAGCCTCGCCCGGACCACCAGAGCACCGCCCGAAGGCGCGCCCGGCCGGGCGGGGCGGAGCAACACCTTGAAGGGTCCCGCGCCCGGAGCACGCGCCCGACCGGGCGCGAGAAAACATCTGAGGCAAAGGAGGCGGGCCCGGTCGGGCGAGCCACTGCCCGGCCGGGCGCGAGAAGGCATTTGAAGAGGAAAAGGCGGGCCCGGTCGGGCGAGCCACTGCCCGACCGGGCGCGTGTTTTCTTTAGGGAGTTTAGTTTTCCGTTTTGCTTTTGTTTTAGCGGAAATCTTCTTGCTTAGTATTAATGCAATTTTAGGAGACAAATTTGGGGACTTCTTCATAATTCTCTTACTCTAGTTTTTATTCTCTTCCTTCTCTCTACTCAACTTTCTCTCTCTAGACTTTTATTTTCTTTCTTGTTCCTCAACTCTATTGTAATTCCGCCGTCTTGGTACGATTTCTCTCTTAATTAATCTCAGTATTTTATTCATTCTAATTTTTCCCTTCATGTCTTGTTTAATTATTATGTTTTGCTTAGTTTTAATTATATCTGAGTAGTTTTCCTTCTAGGGTTTATGGGGATCTAATAAATAATATGAAGGGGTAATTTTATGATTGTTGATTATTAATGCTTAATTGATTTCCTATTGATTGTTTATATGCTATGCAATTAGATTTGGCCAGGTTTGATTGTATGAGTTTAGCAATATTGATTCGAGATTCGAGAGATGAGAATTGATGTTTAGGCTTAGTTTCAATAGACAGATTAATTTATAAATGGTTAGGTCGAGATTCGAGAGATGAGATTTTTGATACCGGTAAATTAATTCTGTGATTGTAACACGTAGCGAAAGCCCTTTATGATCTGATTAATTAATGCATTGATGATTGATTATTGTGTTTTACCCTGGAATATTGTTTATTAGTGAACGTATGCCCTAGGCTTTATTATTATTGAATTCTTCCTTAATTATTCTCTTTACTCATAATCTTCGTAGTATAATTTATAATCACAACAAATATTGGTTACTTTAATAATTTAGACTATATTAATTAATTAGGAGTAGAAAGACTAGTTTCCCTGTGGATTCGACCCTACTTCCCTATCTGCATAAGTTAGTGGATTTAGGTAATTATTTTTGATTAGGTGATACGACTTTAGCCTGTCAATGATTTGGGTACGAGCCCACCTTTGCCCCCTATTTTCTCATAATACAAGTCTCTATCCAATTTTCTACTATCCTTGAAGGGAGTTTAATTTACAATATTTTTTCCCATCATCCCATAGTTTTTTTTTTTTTTTTTTTTTTTTTTTTTTTTTTTTTTTTTTTTTTTTTTTTGAGAGAATCATCCCATAGTTTATTTAAATGTAGTTTAAAATTCTCATTATCTTAAGTCGATTTTCAAATCCTTTTTTAAAAATGAAATGATGAATTATGCACTTCTATAATGATTTCAATTCATTGGTTCCAACCTAGATCAATCCCTACTAGAAAGTACAAAAGAGAGCATAGTACATCCTTTGTATGTTGTCATAGGGTCTGTTCTTTTTACATTGGTTTCACTTATTTCATATCTCGAAACAATAAGTTTTGATAGAGGTTAGCCAAGTTAAAATTATAACTAAATTCATTTTAATAAGGTTTAACAAGTTCAAATAAGTGAAAAATCACACAAATGTAATACTAGTAGTCTTAGGCCCTGTTCTCTTATGTTGGAATTCAGTTCAGTTCAGCTCAGCTCTTATAAAATATTCATTTCAGTTCAGTTCAGCTCAGCTCCTAATTTCCTTCTCCTATAAAATATTCAAATCAGTTTAGTTCAGCCGAGTTCAGTCAATAAGAACAGGCCCTTAATATATACTTATACCACAAATTGGAAGATAACACTTGCTTATAGTCGATACTACCTACACATCGATGATTGGTAAAAGCATTTGGGGTAAACCATAGTGTTTCAATCCCACTGCTCGTGGGAGAGATTAGTTGCAAGTTTTTCCCAAGTAATAAAATGGTGAAATGAAATTTTTTTGCATGTATGTGAGTAGTGAGTATGTAATTGTATTTTTTATTTTTTTAAAAATATATTTTTTTTAAAGAATGTAATTGGGTATTTAGGTGTGAATATGGTGTAAAAAAGCTCAAAATTTTCTCATAATCAACTGTTCTTTTTTTCTTGTTTCTTTTTTCAATGAATCAATTGATGTTCAATAATGTTGGGCTCTTATATTTAGAGGATAAATTAAAGGAATGATGATAACTGGCATGTATACTTGCTTTAAGCTTTAGTTTTGTACAGCAATTACATCTCATTTTGTAATTTAAATCATCAAATGACTTGAAAAAGGAACTAACTAATTGAAGTCAATCTATCACCAAAGTTCATGCTTCATTTAAATTCAAATTAAAAAAGATCCACATTCAGATGTGACCCGTATATACTTAGGGCCTATTCTAATTTACCGAACTGAGCTGAACTAAACTGATTGGAGCTTAACTGAACTGAATAGAGCTGAAATGAATCGTTTATGCCTATGAGAGAAGGAAATTAAGAGCTGAACTGAATTGATTGGAGCTGAATTGAAATTAAGCTAAAGAGAATAGATCCTTATTCCGTTTCTTTAAGGCACAACTCACTTCATCTTAAAATTTTAATTTCTAGTAAAAATAATATCAGTCCAGTAAAAACAAGTCCAGCTTAATAAAAATAATTTCAATTCACTGTAATTTTAAAAAAATATATAATAAAAATCAGTAAAAATAATTCATTGACGAATGGAAGTACAAAGTTAGGAGAAAAAAAAGAAAAAAAAAACCGATAAAGCACCCAAAAAATGAGGGGTTAAATTTTGCTAAGGACCCAATGTACCTGTTTGTAATAAACAATGTCCCTCCCACGTCCGGCATTTGATAATCAATAAATTAATTTGAAATTTTTACTGCAAAGTCCAAAATACAATTTACAGTTCATAGTAGATGAGAATCCAAAGACATCACTTATCTAAACCTGCTGCACTTTCTTGTTTTTTTATTTCCAGTTTCTAAACTCTTTCTTTCTATTTTGAGCCCACAAAATTGTGAAAAGACAAATCATCGGAAAAAAATAAAACAAAATGAAAAAAAAAAATAAAGCACAAATTAACCTTTACCGACTTCCCATAATTACTGTATTTGGCTTTATTTTTTAATTTTCAACTAGGGCTAACTCCTTGAAATTGGGAAGATAAAATGGTAATTAATACGGAGTAATTAAATAAAAAATATGAAACTCAAAATTATAAAACCTGATAATTGTACAGAACACAAGAACATGTAAGACTGAAAGTTCAGTCAAGTGTTAATAATGGAGTGCTTTTTTAAAATAATAAATTTAAGCACTTTTGCCGTTTGATGATAATCTCCTAGGGACTGTAGTTTAATGTATGTATGAATTGATTTTTAGGATTTTGCTTGGTCCGTCAAAAAAAAAAAAAAGGATTTTGCTTGGTCGGTGACTTAAATATTTGTTTATCGTAATAATATAATGTTCATATTAATACAACTTTATTCAAAAGTAACGAGTGTGTGTAGTGTAAAATTAATATATAAAATTAATTTACTCATACTCTCATAGTAAATACAAAATACTATGTAACGAGATAAGATATGTAATAAGGTATAAAACTATAAATACTAAGAGTAAAAGTTATTTAACATTTCACTCAAATATGCATTAACAGTTTAACACTCATTTTCATTACGTATTGTATGCAACTTATTTCCAATGGATACGCAGTTTATAGTTTCTTACCTGATGTGCCTTATTGTGCCATACCAACGTGCTTCGTGCTCAAGTGAGGTATGACTAAATAAGCTACCGGAGTAAAAATTAGTTGTATTGTGCTAATCTCGTGCCGATCTTTTAAAAACGAAGATAATGCATTACTTATGAGGCTATGACCCATTAGCATGTCTCTCATGTCATGTCGGGCTTGTACCAAGCTCATGTTAAGTTGGGCTATATTCTTGCTTTTGTGTTATACAATCTGACCCTTATATTACCAGGGTCCTCTTACTCATGCTCCTCGGTAATATTTGTACATTTTTTCATTATCAATCGCTCACCTACTTTTTTTTCATTTTATCTTCTTATACGAGCCTTAACGATTTTACTATAATTTTTTTTTTCCTTAATTTAATATTTCTTACACTTCCTACCCTCAAACACAAGTTTTCACACTAAGTAGATTAAAAGATCAATAATTAAAGTATAAAAAATTTGAACCTTAGCATTGGTTAAACCACAACCTCAATTCAAAAATAGACAAGAATCAAGTTAAAAAATAGAAAAGGGAAAGATTTACCGAATGAAATATTATTGTTAATGTCAAAAATAGAGTATTGTATTGCATTATTATCGTTCATATAATGCCGTTGCCAATCTAATTTTAAAAAAATAACAGGAGTGTACTACAAAAGCAAAGAAGCCGACATTTAAAAAGGGCCACCACAAGTGTACCACCGTTTTGTGCTGTCACTCTCTCCTGCCATAAATATCACTTATTTATTTTTTATTTTTATTTTTATAATATACGTAGTAGTATATTTACCTTTAAATTATACGAGTAGGAAGTATGTTACATTTAAATTTTATGGTCTTCAAAATACGATTTTGATCATCTATCACCGGAGCAACACATTAGCAATAATAATTTTCCTAATAATTACATAAAAAATTAACACTTTAGCATATATACGGAATATATTGGTTTAAGTATTTCGTGTAAAGTTTAGAATAAGTTCAACAACAGACCACCGTGTGATCAGGATTACTCGGTCGATCAGGGATTACTCGATCAGTTAAGGGTAACTTGATTGAAAGTTATTTGGTCAATTAGGGGATACTAGATCGGGCAAAAGTCACCCCTAAGTATCTGTATCTTAAGTTACCCCAACCCCGACTATCTTTTTTTTTTTTTTTTTTTGAAAAAAACAGTAACCCCGACTATCTTAACTAAAAGAAAACCGAGAAAGTACCTTGAAATAATTAAAAATTGTATTTTGGGTCCTTAAAAATTAACCCTACCTCATTCCCAAACTATTTGCTCAAATACACTTATACACACATCCCTATACACCATCACTTTGGCATCCCATCACTTCCTCTCTACTTTAAAGCATTTCACCTCCTCTTTCATTTTCCCCTCATTTTACTCTCTCTCTCTAAAATCCCTACTTTCTCTCTCTAAAATCTCCACTTTCTCTCTCCTCAAAAGCATAAACCTCAGATAAAAAACCCAGTTTAGATTTTCTTTGTTCAAGCTTCATCAATGGCTGTGCATCTTGTTATTGGTCTGCTCATCTTATCTATGGCTGGTTACTCAAGTAAGCTCCTCACTTTTTATCCTTTGTTCCAATATATTTCCTAAAATAGTATCTTTTGTTGTTCTAACTATTTTAATTCTTGCTAAATATAACAATACTCTACTTTTGTTTCTTCAAATTAGTTCTTAATAATATTTTTACAATACTTTATTTAAATTTAACCTTATTTTAATATTTTACTATTACTACTAGAAATTGTGAGATTTTTGATAGATGTGGGTAATTTTTAATGTCTCACAATTAGTGTTACACGAGTCTGACCAACCGACGGGTCAGGGGTAATTTTTAATGTCTCACAATAAATTAACGTGACATGGGTCGGGTCGTGTCGTGGTGTACCGACTAACCCGGGTTTTAATTTAATTACAGGTGCAAGTTTTTGTGTATGTAAGCCAAATGTAAGCCCAAACATGATGCAGAAAGCAATAGACTATGCTTGTGGAGCAGGAGCAGATTGTAAGCCAATAAGTCCAAGTGGTCAATGTTACAATCCTAACTCTATTACAGCACACTGCTCTTATGCTGTTAACAGCTATTACCAGAAAAATGCTGCTAAAGGTGCCACCTGTGATTTTAGTGGTGCTGCCACTCTCACTAACTCTGACCCCAGTAAGTTCTTTCCACCTTTCTTGTCAAATTATCTCATTTTAATGTACTAGTTACATGATTATAATGTTTGTTTTGGGGACTTATTGTTAGTTGTCCCGTCTCTAAATGTTGTTCCTACTTTGACGGCGATTGTCTTACAAGAGTATTGTTTTGTGGGTTGTTTTTTATAATGATGTCAATTGTGGTATGGTAGAAAAATTGGAAATGAAGTGTGAATTTGGCAATTTATCCTTAAATTCAAGAAGAGTGGCTAGAAAAATGTGCAAAAAAGGCTTATTAGGTGAAATTCTTGTTATATGTGGATAACTTAGGTGTAAAATTTGAATCTAGTGGCTTCTATGCTATTATTACAAAAAATGGGGTTAGAAAGATATGCAATGTAAGAAATCTAGAGGTATCCTATGTTATTTCCGACTTTCGAGTCAGCAAAGAAGGGAATGTCGAATGTGACTTTCATGAGGTTGATTGCTGCATTTGAGTATTGTTTAAACATGATTATTGTGAGTGTTATACTATGGCTGGCTTGGACCATGAAGTATGTGTATATTACATTGTTAACTTGTTATCTTAAACTTAAATTGGTCTAATTATCTTCTTATTGGTTAATTTTTGATTGGGTTGGACCATAGAGGATAAAGTTGTTAACTTGTAATTAAACTTTAGTTGTCTATTTATCTTCATATTGGTTACTTTTTGATTGAATGTCAAATTTTGATGTAGTAGAAGATAAGGAACTTTTTTTTTTCCTCCTCCCAAATGGCGGTTGCTAACGCGATTTTTCGTTCGTTCTCTCTTTTGTGTTAATTCTTACAGGTGGTGGAGGTTGCTCTTACTCAGCTACTTCTGGGTATGTCTCATTTTCGTTTGATAATTTTAGAATACTGCTTTGTTTTTTGGGTTGATAATTTTACGTAGACTATCATTAGCTGAATCACTTGGTTGGCATGACATAAATTCCTTCTTAACTTTATTGAAGATTAGATAAAGAAAGTGGTAACACCCAATTAGAAAACTTCACATATCTGGTGTTGTTTAGCTTGGATTACGTGGATTAATATGATTGCTCGTGTAATTAAAGAGGGGGAACAACATTTAAAAATGATAATTACATATAAGGACTTTCTCCAAGGTGTCGAAAAAAAAAATATATACTTCTAAATAGGGACCGTTTAGAGTGAGAGATAACAAAACTGACATAAGTTGACTCGTCTAAAATTACCCCCTATATCTCTCTACCTTTGTGATATACGGGAAGTATTACCTCATCGGATAAAAGTAGTAGAGGGGGAAGGAATGTTTGGGATGCATTTAGAAGTCATGTGTGAATGGACTATGGTTTATTGACGTTAATGTCAAACAAAGATGTCTGGATGAGATGTAGCCATTTATCGGTCAAATATTTGGTAATTTGACCTTTCTAAATGTTTTTTGTTGCATTATTGATTTTGTAAATTATATATTTAGGAGATACGTTAGATGAGACTGAAATTTGTTTACGTGATTGTTTAGTTCATCTATTGTGATCACAAAGTATTGTTATAATACGTAGTAAGAAGCTTTTATTTCATCATAAAAGGTGCCTTAGGTGGAATGTCATTTTTATGATGTCTCTGTCGCTGTATTTGCTAACCCTGCTCATATATCCCCTTTCCGTGGTGGCCTTAAATTATGCATTGTTGTTTGATAAACTTGTCTACTATAGTTCAAAGGTGGTCCATTGAAAATTATAGCCGTTCAATTTGTTAATATGTTACTTTTTTCTTTGAGTCAAAAAAATGCTTGAAACCATCTCTATTATTTCAAACAATTGCCCTTTTTCCCCCTTGTTCAAAGTTTTGGAGCCCAGCTCAAAAGATTCTAAGCTCTAAAGCAAACAAAGCGGCGGAATACATCCACACAAAGAACCCTTTAGTTGTAGTATTGTGTTTGTTACTTTGTTCTTTAATTATACCATTAATTGGTTGTTTACATAGATAATAAGAAAGATTTGGCTGGTCTGGATTCGAGACTATATAGTTTAAAGAGGGAGCTATACATTTGATTATAGTATGAATCTAAATTAAAGTAAGAGTTTACTTTTCGTATGATATGAGTAAGACCTTTGCCTAAAGCCATCACTTTTTCTTATGGTGGATAGATTGAGCATCATCTCCTTTAGTATCATTACTATGATGAGAGCATATCTTTTTCAAACAGTTCTGGTACAGAGTAATCTTTCGTCGTCGCACTAATATTGCCCCATTTTTTAAACATGGCGTCTTCCCCATTTCCTCAATGACACACATTTCACAGAAAAGCATTAAACTTTACATGATTTTGAATCAATTAACTCGTAAAAGTGAATTAAAGAAATGAGACAACATTAGTGAGATGGGGTGAGTATGGTAAAATTAATCTTAATTAACAGTAACAATCTTAATCAAACCCAAATTTCCTTTTCACACTTGGTAATCACAATCATTTTGTCATTTTGCAATTTGCATCAAATCCTTCATGTATGATTACATTTTTGACTCACCTGTCAGTGTTTTAAGGGACAGGTGGCTTGCACTTTGATGAAAGATAACGTTTTCTACTTTATATCTAATGAGTTAAATACTTAAATGTGCCACGAAATTTGCTGTGTAATTTGACATAAAAAGACAGTTTTACCCCTCTTATTCATTTCCAATAATACCCTTGAAAAAAAGGTAATCATGCTGTGTCACATGGATGAATAAAGTGGCACAAAACTGTACTATCTTACAGTGATTTGTCAGCTTTCAGATAATGCTGGATTTTTCTATAGATGCAACTGTATATACTTGATGTTAATCTTTTTGTGGCCACTTCTTTTTCTGTCTTGGATATTTTAGATTCCTCTAAGTTGTGTCTAGAATGCTCTGTCTACATTTGTTAGGAACAAGATTATTATATTAGGTTAAATGGCCTTCATTTCTAAGACCTCGGAAATGTTAAGAAACTAAGGATTAAGTCATTCGGTTTTATGTTCGTGTCATAATTCTTTAGGCAGACTATCTAGTTCACTGCTATGTTGACGATTAGGAGACGTGTATAGTGTATCATTAAACATGTTATGAACTATGCCATTGTTTGTATACTCTTCAACCAAAGCGGAAGCAGGGGACAGTTTATAGTGTGGTTACTGTGGTATGAGGACTCGCGTAATTCTTAGTTTGGCCTGTAATATTGTTGTGTTTGATCAGTCTTTTGCACATGGGACATCTTTCTGGACCTTGGCATGTGTTTGATCATGTGGTATTGTCTTTGTTTGTTACCTTTAAAGTAGGAGCTGCTTACTTGTAATTTGGATCATACATAAAAGGCATTAGGAACCTATCATTTAATTTAACAAGGATCCTCTAAGCTACTTCGTACTCTGTATTAGGTTTCTTTTCTAAGTGATGACAAGGTTTAGTTGTCTTCCTTGTTTTAAAGGCATAAAAGTAGGTATCTAAATCTTTAGCAAATACTTGTATATCTTCCGGCCTTTGGCATGATTGAAAGCGAAAACATCTTTTCTCTTCATATAATTTATTCAAGTGACCGGACTCGGTAGATGACCTCTATGAAAATCTTATTATAGTAATGGAAAAAAGCATTGCCTTGTAATTAACTATGACATTGTTCTGTTTGACCTTGTGATATGTCTTATTGTACATTCTGGTAAAATTTCATCAATTTTTAAGTGCCTTGAGCAAATATGTGCCTAGATCTAGATGTCACTTTCAAGTGTGATTTCAAATGTTAATGGACTTGTTACTTAATTTTGTGAACCAGTGGCTCTCCTACTTCCGGCGGTATGGGTGGTACCACAACAGTGCCTACAACTTCTCCTACTACACCAACCTCAACCCCGATATCTGGGTCTGGCTCCACCCCCGGTGTAACTCCGGTTTCTGGTGGCACCGGTGGTATGGGTGGTACAGGTGGCACAGGCACTGGTGGTGTTGGCATGAACCCAGGTTCCACCTCCCCCTACAATACTTCACCAAACTCAGGGAACGGGGTACTTGGTGGGGTTGGTACCGGATTAGCTCCTACTGGAAGCTACGATGACAGCCACGCTGGAAACAAGCTTCAAAGCTCGATCCTTACAACACTAGCGATCTCAGCCATCGCGCTTATGTGGAATTGAAGGAATGCGGTTTGCAAGTAATGATGTAGTACGTGCCCATGTGCAGGATTTGTGGGGCAAGCATGTGAATTAGCACTACTTATTGGTTTTCAATCTTTTCATAGTAGGGCAAGTCATATGTATGATGCAATTCTAAGCTAGTAGGGTTATTTTGTATCTTCAACCCATCCTTCACATCATCTTTTAGGGATGCTTATTTCCTAGCTCTCTTTTCGCATTTTCGACCACGGATTATTAAGACGTATTATTTGTTCTGTATAATCTAGATCTAGTTAGGAAGGCAGAGAGAGACTACTAGTATACTACGTACGTATTAAATATTGTAAGCATCCCTGGGTTGTGTAACTTATGTAGGAAAATCTTTATTTTTATTATTAGTAGTCTTTTTTTTTTTTTATAAATGTTCAATTATTGTGTGTGTATTTAAATTATTCTGATTTCATGCTGTTTTTTGTTCTGTGCTGCTATCTTTTGTCGTAAAGGCTGTTTTATGGCATGGTTAGCACCATTAGTGGCGAGCATGGTGGGGAGTGGGGACATTATTTTGACTTGTTGTACAACTTGTACTAGTAGCTAGTAGAGGACTTGAGGGACTTTAAATCTCCAATCAAAATTTCGCATCACGCTTTGTTGTCTCTGTCACTTCCTCGGTCCCTCTTAGATTGCCTCGTCTTTTATGCGTTATTACCTCGGTTCTTAAAAGATTGTAACGAGGTTAATGTTAGTACATAAGTAATTGAGAAAGAGCGTTGATATGGTAAATTTGTATAAGAAAGTAGTGAAACAAAGGAAGTAGTACAAAAGATATTGTGAAGGTGTATGAGTTGAACAAAGTGTACAAAAAAGAGGCCACCCTTCCCCTTCCTACCTTATTTCGTGCCATACTGATTGGAATAGGTTGATAACACAAGTATTGTTTTCATTAAGAATTCGATGGTCTTGAGAGGTTAACCATCATCTCATATGGCAGTATGGCTCCTAACTTAACTGCACCCGCAATGATGACCATAAACAGCTAGGAAAGAAGATGCAAATATGAGAGACCACCCTTCCCCTTCTCTTTCGGGCACCAGCTCCTTTACTGCTAATCAAACACGCCTTTAGAATGTGGATAATAGCCCCTTCTCTTTCAGGCACCACCTCCTTTACTGCTAATCAAACACGCCTTTAGAATGTGGATAATAGCACATGCTGCAGGGATATAGTAGTCTATAAAGACAAGTGTAATATGTAGTAAATGCACAAGGTAGTATATGCTTATTCCATTACTAGCTGAAGATCAGCAAGTTATTTCAATAAATTGGCTTGATCACATCCATTGTCATCTAAGAATTTGCTTTAAACATATACTGGTTTGCAAGTTCGTTAGAAGGTTTTTAGTTCATCTTCAGAAAAATCTTGTGCTTTGGCAGATGTAGGCAGCTCAATAATATATCTACTTCAGTTTCTTAAGACTTCTCCAAGTAGTAGCTGTTATGTTTTTCTCAATTGTAACCTTGATAGTCATGTTATGTTGATTTATAATGTAAATCTTCTGATTTCAATTCTGAAGCTTATTAGAATGACAAATTTGTACATCAGAAGTGACATGAACAACAATTAACTGTAAATTGATTCTGAACAGCTTACGAAACAGCAAAGCCCACGGTGCAGCCGTGCACGAGTCATGCAACCATTGTCTACACATTTTAAAACCAGCACAAGGTACAATTAGTATGTAAAAATCAATGTCTAACACGACATATAAATACTGCTTTGTAGGGTTGTACCCTTGTTAAGAATGAATTGTACAGTACAGGAGCTGATTAAGAGTTGAGAATTTAGGGCCCGTTCACTTCAGTTCAACTCCAATCAGTTCAGTTTAGTTCGGCTCCCAATTTCCTTCTCTCATAAAATATTCATTTCAGCTCAGCTCAGCTCAGTTCAGTAAATGTGAACAGGCCCTTAACCGATATTCAAAGTAATTAAAATGTTCCCCGGTTAGTTTTTACCAGATACCTTAAGGAGTTAATCTTCAAGCAGGGGAATGGAAATTCTTAAGACATAATATTATTACAACCTTTATAGGATATCAGATTCTCTTAAGCAACAATACTACCATATACGAGGAAACTAGAATCTTATACTAGTATACTACCATATACCCGTAAACTAGAATCTTTTGCAAATCACGGACTCCATGACACCATCTAGTCTTAATATCCATAAGCATCAATCAAACCATGGGAGTGCGATGCATGGGTGCAATTGGCCGAGCAGCCCGAGCCAGAAGATTCATTGATCATGGCCCCTAGAGTCCAGAGATGATACATAATGTAAAACCCAACTCTAATATAAGTCGGTTGGTTTTATGTATACATGTAGGCAAGTTAGGTTTCCTTTGTATTGTATTATATATATTGTCTTGAATGTCAATACAAGGCTTAAGCCGTTTTCTCCAATCTTTCTCTACTTCAACAAACTCGGTAGAATACACACAAATGGAATGGGAATATTCACTGTTTTAGAATTTAGATCCTTGAAAGATGAGATAAGTGGCCATAAATTATGAAAATGGTAATAAAATGGTCTATCTTGAAAAGAAATTGCATATTAATCGTAGATTCTCATTACAACTATTTAGTACCGCTAACCAAAAGGGAACGTTAATCGAGGGCATTAGATAAATATAATAGTATCTATCAAAATCAACCACCATCAAATCATTAAACCCCGAGCTTGCCCCAGTTTCTCAATTGAGAAACAATCAATTGAGAAACAATCATGTTTCTCAAAATGGCAAATAATGTAAATAATGGCAAACTTTACAATATTTTATTATTTTCCTTATTGACTCATCCTCTTCCTCCTTTCAAATTTCATCATTCTTTCTTCAACCTTTTGAATCATCATCAATGGCAGAAGAATTCCGTCACCATAACCAACATCATCCCCAATACCACCAACACTACAACAAGTCCCAATCTTAACACCACCATATCCGGCGGCTTCGCCGTCGAATTTAACGAAAAACCCTAAGAATAATATATAAATTAAGGGCATGGTTAACCCCTAATGGTAGGTTATTGTCATTGTTTGAAAGTGTTCCCTCCATTGTTGAAGAACCATGCGATTTTCATTGTTGAAAACTGCTCAAAGTCCATTGTTGAGGAGAGAGAAGCTGAGAGCAGTGGGTATTTTTTTTATCAAAAGACCAAAATGCCCTTTTGAGAAACATACAATGTTTCTTCTCATGTTGAGAAACTTGTATTTTCTCTTAAACCCCTAATCAAATATAAATATATAATCGACGATTTGGGCTTCTAACAAGTTGAATGAATAAGTCTTTTTTTGGGAGTCCAATATAGATTTGGGCCTAGTTTCCAATATAGATTTGGCCCTGTTATAATGCGTAGAATTGTTAGTAGGGGGAATCAATTATTGAACACAATCAATGATTGAACACCAAGATTTGAGGGGTATAGATTTAGTCTTGTTCAATTCACAAAAAAATGAAAGTGGGAATTCTTGAAAATTACTTCCTACAAATTTGGGAAATTTTCGTAGTTATAATTTTGTATACTTGTTTGGTTAATACTACTCCGTAAAATTTTACAATGGTGGAGATAAAGTATTTATTTGTTTGAAAGTGCAACATGTCCCTTCGTCCTTCGACACGCATTTTGTAAGTTGAATAAAGTAAATGGACAATTTAGCTAAAATAACTTAAAACACTAATGACAAAACAATACAACATGTCTTTCCTAGTTGTGTTCAAATTTTATCAGCTAATTAAGCATTTACCTCTTCTAATTACCTTATTAATATATGTGTCAATAAGATATGTTGCACTTATTAAAAAAAAAAAGAAGTACAATATTACTCTCTGTGTTTTTTTTTAAAGTGCATCTATTTAACTGACAAGTAATCTTAAAAATGTGAGTCAAATGGAGTAGAATATTACGTAGGTGGGGTTTATTAAGGAACTAAACATTATAACTACATGAAAAGAAGTGCAATAGTGAGGTACTTCATCTGTCTCTATTTATTTATTTTTATTTTTTTGTCCTAATTGACTTTCCACAGTTTTCAAAACGCTTCTTAAAACGTAGATAACTCCATTTTTTATATGCGTTAAAATTATTAGAACTTGATATTAATAAAATATGCAATGAGACAAATTCAACATGACCACACTTGACTATATTATTTCTTATAGATAAATAGGAATTTACGGTCAAAATTTTAAAGTTTGACTCAATTGTTTGCAATAGAGCAAAGAATAGGGACAAAGAGAGTAATAATTAATTAAAAAGTGCTCGAATGATGTGAGAGGAGATAAATAATATAGTAAAAACAATTGAAGTGGATACCAGTGCGAAGAGAGATATAAGAAGTAAAAAAAATTTTAAAAAAAAAAATAAAGGAGAAGATGGCTTAAAGTTAAAAATAAAGTGATGCATTTAAAACATTGATTTAGTAAAGTAATGAACTTAAAAAAATAGAGAAAGTGCAATTTGGCGAATTTTGCAAATTCCTTGGAAATTTATATACTCATGTAATTGGAATTCCTAAGAAATGTCAAATTGTGTTTGGTTAACAATTAGAAGTTTCACTTACCAAGGTCTCCTAGGTAATTAAATTCCTCTATTTTGTGGGAAGTGAAAATTCATGAGAATTTCTACTTCCCATGAATTTGTCAACTAAACAAATCAAAAGAATTTCAATTCCTAGAAATTTCAACTTCCCATGTTTTTATTTAGGGCCGGTTCTCATTGACTGAACTCAGCTGAATTGAACTGAACTGAATTGAATTGAACTAAGCTAAACTGAACTGAAATGAATATTTTGTAAGAAAAGGAAATTAGGAACTGAACCAAACTGAGCTGAACTGAATTGAATTTCATAGTATGAGAACAGTCCTTTATCCCATAAAAAATATCACAACAAGACAATAAGTCTTGTGTAAAGCGGGTGTACGTTAATTTTATTGTAAGACGGTCAGTTGGAGGGTAATTTAAATTATTATTATGGTATTTTTAACCACTTAAAGTGTAAGTTCTAATTTGTCGTTGGTTTGAATTTTATTTTAATGTGTAATTTCTAGAGAATATGTGACAATAAAATCATATTATTATCAACATTATGAAGTATCTACATAATCTAGTATTGCCATAAAAAGTGAAAAAGTAAAAAATAAAGCATATAGAAAGTGAAAAAAAAACAAAAGAAAAAGTATGAAAGTAGCTACACGTTTCGTATATTTATGGTCGCAAAACTTTCCAAATTTAGCAAAATTCTCCATTTCGTCTCATAAAGAGTACAATATTGTCCAAACTGACCCTTGCTTCCCTTTCAATAAGTCCTTTCACTTTTTTTTTTTTTCCTCACACTAGCGTTATTCTTATGTTCTTTTATTTATTTATTTATCTAGTAACTAGTAAAATTACCTTTTGGAGGAGGGTGCATTGTTAGAATGTTGGTGTGGAGGATTTGTGAGTAGAGGTGTCAATTCGGATAACTGGATGGAGTTTGGGTCGGGTCTGTTCGGGTCGGATCTGTTCGGGTCGGATATGTTCGGATCAAAATTATCCTTTTAACTCGGGTCGGGTCGGATCGGATCAAATTTGGGTCGGGTCAAATTCGGGTCATGGTCTATCGAGTCCGGGTCGGATATGGGTCGGGTCAACTCCAGATCGGTTCACTTTCGGATCGGATAAATTTGGGTCGGGTTTAAAACGGGTTTAACCGGATAACTTCGGGTCGGATGAATTTGGGTCGGGTTGATTACGGTTCGGATGATTTCGGTTCGGTCAAGTTCGGTTTGATTAAGATAAGGTTGATCCGTTGATTCATTAAATGGTCAGTTTCAATTCAATTCCTTTTTGTGTTTGGCTGGATTTTGGTCGAGCTGACCAAATTCATATCCAAATAAGGTTATTTTTAATCTAGAGATATTATTGAGTTTTTACCTTATTATTGGTTCAATATGATTATTAATTACGAAGCACGAAGTTTTAGTTTTCTCATTTGATCAAGTTATGTATAATTTTTATCTTAAAGAAAAATTGAGATTGAATAATTATTGATAACTTATCATACTTATATAAGTGAGACCAAGCTAGTGATATATTAAGTTATTAACGAGTAATAGTTACATATGGTGATATATACAAAAAAGAATATCAATTTTTTAAGGTTATTACAAGGTTACAACTTTTCATCAATTGTACAATCTTACGAGGTTATGAGTAATGTACTATTAGTTTAGTTTATTACTAGTTCAATTTGTATAAGATATTTGTTAGAGTTGTTAGAATTACTTTATTACTAATTCAATTTTTATATTAAAAACTTGACATTATACATATTGATAGTTAATTGTTACTATGTACATTCTTTTTATTTGAGCATAAATTATTGCATATGTATGTAGTGTGTATATAACCGTACGATGTATAATGCCTATAATTCTAGGATAATGCACAGTTGTAGAGGAAGTAGTAATGAAGGAATATTGTGTATTTGTAAATACATAACAATAATTAAAATGTGCTAAAAAACACATGGTAGAGAGAGGAAAAAGGAGAGAGATAGGAAGAAAGAGTTCTTTATATGGACCCCACCTACTTTTTGGTCAAATTGTCTCACGTGATGGGTTTGTAGTAAATTTAAGACTTCAGACTATTTTTTTTTAGTAAAAAAGTTAACTTATTAATAATTAGTAAATATATTTTATAAGAACTTGAATAAAAAGGTCAATAATCAATTATGGTCGGGTTAAATTTGGATCGGGTAAAATCAAATCGAGTTAAAATCGGGTCAGGTTAATATCAGTTCGGGTCAAAACAGATCGGATCTGATCGGTTATTTGTCGGGTCAATTTCGGATCGGGTTGAGCTCAGGTCGGGTCAAATCGGCTCGGGTTGAGTTCAGGTCGGGTCAAATCGGATTCGGGTTGAGTTCAAGTCGGATCAAATCGGTGTCGGGTTAAGTTCAGATCGGGTCAAGTTCGGATTCGGGTTGAGTTCAGTTCGGTTACAGTTCGGGTTTGGGTCTTGAATTTCTCGGATAAAATCGGATCGGTTACAGTTCGAAACGGATAATTTTTTTCGGATCGGTTCGGGTTTGACACCTCTATTTGTAAGATATAAGTAGAGATGAGAATGTTAAATAAATGTCCGTTAAGCGTTAAATAAATTGACGAAATTCAAAATTAAATGGATGAAAAGTGGGCGAGTGATGAAGAGAATGACATATCGAATCATATGTAGGGCGTGTTTGACACTAGCTTTTAATGATTTGACTTATTCAGTAAATCACTCTTTGTAAAAAATGTAAGTGTTTGACAATGGTGCACTTCTCCACCTACTAGGCTACTAGCCATCCACCTACCCAAGGCCATTTAACATTTTTTTTTTGATGGACCATGGCCATTTAACATACATTTATATAATTATCTAAGAATATTAATAAAAAAAAAAATATTAAATACTCGTATGCAAGAAATGCTTATAACTTGTTGCAAATATTACATACGAAATATTTTTCTTCAAGCAATATGCTGTCATATGTTTCCTTTTTGCTGATAATTTATTTTCACATCAAATATTTATTCATTAGTCATCCGGTCTACTCGTTTTACCCGTGGATGACGGATGAATGGATGTGAGTGATGAGTGAATCGAAGTGTGTGACTCGTGAATGTGGATAATAAATGGATGCGGGTGAAACTCCACTCGATCTAAATCCTATCCATTGCTATCTCTAGTTACAAATAGGGTATAAATGAGCCGAGTCAAGTATATATTCATGTCCGAGCTCAAGTTCAAGTTCCATTTAACCTAGACTTATTAAATATATTTTATATCAAAAGAGCACTTTTCGTCTCCGAGAGATATCACAATTTATCACATCAACATACGTAGCTCGTGAATATAAATAAACGAATAGTCCGTGAATAGAGGAGTTTGCTAATGAACGCCCCCGGCCGTTAGATAACCCTTTAAAATAGTTTCTAAAATGGCACTTCCTCAGTTTCTTTTTAGTTGATACACTTTCCTATTTTGGAAATTTTAAATTAGTTACAACACTTTTCATTTTTGACATTCATTTCTCTCTCTCTCTCACACCTACCCACATGGGTCCCTCTTATTTTTCTCTCTATCTCTCTCCTCTTAAAAAAACGTACTGGAAACCGTGAAAATAAAAGTGTAGCAACTAAAACAAAAACGGAGAAAATATTAATTTGGGAATGTATATCAAAATCACACGTCGATCAGTATAATTAATGATTATTTCAAATTAATATTTCTACTTTTATTTATCTTATCCAACGCCCCAGAGGTGTTCGTTAGCTTTTGCCATATATATAAATGAGTATATTTATATTGAAGCACATTCACTAAACAAGCTTTAAAATTTGTTCAAGCAAGACTCCTTAATTAATTAAACAAATAAGCATGAACGAGATTCAACCATTCGGCTTGATTTATTTACATCTCTAGATACAAAGTTTTTGATCTGATATCTCAAGCATTCACCTAATAAAAATAATACCGATGCAATTAGTCACTTGCCATTATATACAAAAAAGAGAAAATACAAGTTTATCTTCATGATAAACAGAAATTGTTTATCTAGTGGTATTTTTCGTAAATAAATCAACAAATTTTTTCAGTCAACATGACATTTTCGTAAATAAGGGCTTATTCTGACTGAGTAAACTGAGTTGAACTGAACTTAACTTATTACAGCTGAATATTTTATAAGAGAAGGAAATTAAGATAAGAATTGAACTAAACTGAACTTATTGGAGCTGAATTAAACTAAATTGAACTTATTGAAGCTCAACTGAACTGAAAATAAGCTAAAAAGAACATGCCCTAAATCAACATTTATAATACCCGTATTTTAACAAAAGTTGTTTACTTATTTATGAAAATGTCACTAGATAAATGTTACGGAGTATTTGTTTATCACGAACATCAAATGAACTACCTCGAACCAAAAAACACACAAAAGCTCAAAAGGTGCAAAGGAATAAAATGAGATTCCTCGATAAATAAAGTGTACGGAAAATCAAATTTCCCCCCAATATTACAGTCCACACCAGTCAATGCAAAGGAAGTTGGTGATACTGATACAATTCATCACTTGCCATTATTAATATACTCTTCTTCTTCATCTTCTCTTTTCTCTCTCCTCCACTTTCTTGTCGCATTCACTCTTCAGTCTTCTTCTGCCATTTTATATTGCTTAAACAAATCATTTCTGTAATACCCAACAAAAATGGGTGACCCACAGAATCCAATTACGGTAAAACCTTTAAACCCCACCATTATTTTACTCTTTTTATTATTTTTTGAGCTTTTTTATAATTTATTTTGAGTTGGGTTGTTGTTCATCTTCGTTGTTGCACTACCCACTATTGCAAATTTTCATTTTTTGTAACGTGAAATGGGATTTTTTTGTCTTGATTTATTTCATAAATTGGGTACTTTCTGTATTTTGTTTGCATATTTTAGCCTATATTTTGCATTTTCTAGCATTTTGTTTTGTGGATGCAGTAAAATTATGAACAATGTGATGTAATACATGTGGGGTGAAAATGGGGTTTTGTTGATTTGACTTATTTTGTTGCATTTTTGGTTAATTTGCTTAATTTTTGGCGTTGAACTTTTAATGGAAGGACTTTGGAAGAATAAAAATAAAATTTGAAGGTTTGAGCTAATAATTAGGTTTTGCACTTATGCTTAGTTTGATGATTTTGCATAAATTTACTCATTATTTATTTATAAATAATTTACCCACACCCTTTTCAGATTTTCCTCAAATCCCAGTCCCCACAGCAGCAATCTCCTGAACTTTTTTTTTTTATTATACTTGGGAACAAAGCTCTAAATTCTGTACATTTTGTTGCTTTTAATGAATAATGTACTGAGTTCAAAAAGCTTTTATTGGTGGGAAGTCATAGGATAGTAATGGGTTAGGGTTACCACAAAAATCTACTAAAATTCAGGCCGGAATGATTATTGATGCAAATCAAGTTCTGCCAAAGCTATGGTAATTGGTTAGCACGTTATTTAGAAAATTTTGCTTATTGTGTTTTTTAATTGTGGGGAAAATTTGGCTTGAAATTTATTATCAATGCAAATCAAGTTCCGCCAAAATTACAAGGCTTTGTGGAAAGAGTTCATACAATTACATTATATACAGGCACGAATTCCTAGTTGGTCTTGCTCATTAGTCATTAGTATTAGTATATAATTAACACAAAGTGCAAGTGTATTTTTTAATGTTAGGTTTATTTTTGCTGTACTAGGTGTATGGGCCTTTTGTGTTTGGCTTTTTTCTAGTTCTCTGTGCCTTTGTGGAATGATTATTAAAGTGGGTTGTAGCTTTACTATGAATGAACACAAGTATAAATTATTTTGTTTGTCACTCACTATGTCTCTTTCTCCTCCTTATATTTGCTTACTTGCACTTTTTGGTTTGTTTAGTATATGAGTTTCTGGGAAATTGCATTATTATTGCATCTTCAGGTTAATAAAATTTTCTTGATTCATTTACCATCATTGTAATATATTCTTACCTTGTATAAATTTGTTCTTAATGGAGGTTTGTTGTAACTGTTCCTTGGGTTACTATTCATGTGTTTCGTGCTCTCTTTAGCTTGGAAAATGGGTAATTAGCTCTTTGTATTTTTATCTGATTACTTGGGAGTTGGGATTTAATACTTTTAGATATAGCAAATTTGTGTTTAGTCGACCTCTCAATGACTACTGTCTTGCACTTTTTTTTTCCCTTTGAATCTTGTTTATTTTAATATGTTGATTCATTAAAGGCTTAACTGTGACATTGTATAAAGTGATATTACCTCTTAGATTGAGAAATATGCAATGATGTAAAAGGAGCACACATAATAAATGCCAATGAAATCTTAGCTCAAAAGTATTGATTTAATATTAAAACCTAAGATATTATGTTTACAACATTAGAAGTAGAAAACTAGTTGCGAGGAAGAGGATATTGTTGTTGACCTTTGGGTGCAAAGAGGTTCACATGTTGAGCAATGACAATGTCAATAGGTATTGTGCTATTAAGTTTAAGGTTTCCTTCTAGTCTGGTTGAGAGGTGAAATAGTAAAAATGGGTTGAAGAATTCAGCTTATTAGTAGAATCTCCATGCATTATTAGGCAGATAGAAACTTTGACTATTGTCATTTTGCTAAGCTACTCGTTGGTATTGGATGTTGCATTCAAATTAATATAAAGATTACCTGGTCTTGTCTTTATAACATTTGGTGATCTAGATGATTGTGTTGGTCTAGGCATTATTTACTAATTAAGTTTGATTTATTTTGTGATAATATCTTAGTTTCCTTGGAAGGGGGGAGAGGGATAATATCAGTTTGTCCCACTCTTTTGCTTCCTGTCTTTCTTAGTTATTTATGCTTTTAGCATTTGAAGGATGATATTGTTGATTTCACCTGCTTCTATACATGTTTGAAAGTATATTTTGCTTTACATTGTTTTAATCTGTGGGGGCTGAGACCAGGTTTTAATGGCAGCATTTAGGTGTATTTATGCTGTCACATCTTGTTATTAAGTGATAGACTCTTATTAATCCTTGTAAGCCGTGTTTAAGTTGCTGATTTTTTTTAGTTTTGCTACAATATGATGACACACAAGACTTTAGGTTTCGTTAAAACTTCTTCACCATGTGGAAAGAAGGCAGATGTGAATTATGCTTATAGCTGCCATCGATTTTCATTTGGATTACTTCTTGGTATTCTGTAATGGGCCATCAATTACATAATTTTCTTAAGGCTCAGCGGTGATAACTTGTATTTTGTAGTCTCAATTACGTTTCAATTATGATTAGTGTCATATGAATGGTCCTCGTTTCAATTTTGACTTAAATGAAACATATACCTTTCATCCTGTGGTTCTGCAATGGTCTTCTTGGTGTTTGAATTTTTCTGATAGCTTATTTGATTGCTTTATCTGAAGCAACACTTGCCTTTTATTGTAACAAAGGTTGAGCTAATTTACCCATGAAAAACAAATTTTGTCAAGTGACATGGCCAAAGTAGAGGGGTTATTGTCCCTTAAAATACTTGTTTCTTTGTGAATAGTTGTCTACTTCATAGTTTCATTTCATGCATGATAACTGCAGTCTGGCAAAACACAT
The DNA here is from genome assembly GCF_948465745.1 of Chenopodium album. Classification (NCBI taxonomy): domain Eukaryota; kingdom Viridiplantae; phylum Streptophyta; class Magnoliopsida; order Caryophyllales; family Amaranthaceae; genus Chenopodium; species Chenopodium album. The sequence goes on along the minus strand of NC_137853.1, from coordinate 34,083,101 downwards.
TAATCATGCATGATTGCCTTGCCTTGCCTGTACTGGTGCGCCTTTCTTTGGCACATATCTTTATTGCACTATTGAATAGTTAGACATCTGATTGTCCTAAAAGTTGTGTGATTTTGCAAAGACCAATGATACTTGAGCATTATATTCTCCATGCAAGAGCAAATAGGAGCTATGTAGATTGACAGTCTTAAGATTTTCTCCTCTTATGTGCAGGACAAACCATGTGAGATATGTGGGAGTGTTGGCTGGGTAGATCCCCTCAGAATTTGCTATAAATGCAAAGTAACTCGTGAACACATGTACGGTAACTTATATCTTCTGATTATTGCAAATTCTAGCCATTATTATAAGTCAGTCTCTATCTTGTATTGAAGTTAATTAATGTCTTTAGACAGGCTTCTCTCTTAACATATATTTCACAATTTTTGATTGCTGAAGTTGACTTCAGAAGCTATTGTTCTTGGCCATTTGGGTATATTGTACCATACTTATGATTGTTCACAGCCTTGAGATCATCATGTCCCTAGTTTTCACTGCATCTTCATCAATTACAAGCAATGATGCATCAATTATCATACACAATATCGCTTTTCATATTAGCTGCTAGAGCTGGAAAGAAGAGGGTCAGGATCATGATCCTTCTATCTTTCTGAACGTGTTAATTTGTTTACAAAATTCATACTTTTTTTTTTCATCATGAACTGTAAAAAGATAGGAAAAGGGGGGGGGGGGGGGGGGATTGTGCTGTAATGCCCTTTAAGGATAACTTGGGTTTCTTGAAAGGCCATTAATTATTCCATTGAAAAAACTGATTAATTTTTAGTTTTTTGATGGCCTCCTTTTTGTTTGTATGTGTATTTCAGCTACTGCATGCGAGTAGCTTATAATGGTGATGAAGAAAAATGGGTTTGCGAAGAATGTGACTCCTCCAATGTTGCAAATCAGTTGCCTTTGAAACCAGGTATCCTTTTGAATTTCTGGAAACATCTGTATAAATTTTTTCTAGCAATGACTAATTTGCTCTGCAGCTTCAAGCAAACAGCCTAGTGGCACAGGGCTGAGGTTTTCAATCAAGAAGCCCCCTCCAAATACCAGGGTGCAGTATATATCACCTGAGGAAGCAATAGTCCTAGAAACTGAAGCAATGAGAAACAACTTATCGTCTCCAAGCAAATTACCTTTTGCACATAGGTCCTCAGTGAACAAGCCAACACCATCTGCATCGCCTCGGAGATTCAGAATTAAACCAAATCCTACAGTTGGGATTTCTCGACGCAGGGAGCCCCAGAGTGACTGGAGCTCGCCTAGCGGTTCAAAAGATAGGAAGTCTTTAGCTTCTACTGGTATCAGACAATTCAGAATCTTTTTACTTCTATCCTGGAAAATTTCGTGGAAAGATCTGTGCCTGTTTATTTTTTGGAGGGTTTAAATGGTTAATTGCAGGGCATAATGTGGATAATTTTTCGTTTCTGAGATTATTTATATGTATAGGCAGGGAAGAGATGTTTATTTTGCAGAATGCTTTTGATCTTTATGAAGCTACTCAGATAAAGTTGGCAAGAGGTTAAAGATACCTTAAATTTGTGGTAATGCAAATTAGTCAATTTGAGTTAGTTTGGGAAACGGGGCAGGGAGTTTGTTAGAAGAAATGGAAAATGCTTTGTATAGAGGTGGTTAGAGAGGGTTAAACAGAAAATTATTGAGAGATTTTTGTTTTAGTTTGTTTCTGGGATTGTTCAGCCACTCGAATGACTCGGATTGTAAACCTCATATAATGATTTGATAGTATCAAATTACAATCTACTATCATTTTTCCTCAAATTCTCTTCTTCTTCCTCATTTCTTTTTTGTTTTCTTGTTTTTCTGTTGTATTACACCCAATCCTGGTTGAAGTACAGATAAATGATTGTAGGATTCTGTATGTCTAATCTTCTCCCATATTTTTTTTTTTGGCCACCGAAGCTTGTTTAATAGAGCTTGTTGCTATTCTGGTACCATTTCTGCTCCTGCAGGAATTAGACTTAGATGAAGTTTCAATCACTAGCAGTTAGGTCCTTTAATTTCTGCTTGTTAATTTTATTAATGTTAATATTAATTGCCCCCTGTGATATGTCTGTTTACTTGTAAGCTGTATTTGCTGCAACACAATGTTTCAGCACTCTTGAGTCTTAATTTAAACTAGTGGAAGACCAAATTGGCTCGATGTGTCATAGCTGTTAGACTTGTTACTAATCACTGTTTTTGCAAAATTTTTTTTTTTGATAATAAGAGCTGACCTGATTTCTCAGTTGTCTATCAAAGCAGTCCAATTGTCCATTTATTTCCAATAATATACCCATGATGTATAGGTCAGCTGTATATGGTCTGGATTCCTTTTATATGAAACAAAGGTATTGCATTTATGAGGATTGGATGAATTTGTTTATGGACCCTTCTAGAGATTCTGTTAGTTTGCTGTTCTTGCTGGAGTAATTATGGTTGAAATGGAATATCAAAACCAATCAGTATATGTGTTCCAAGCTAGAAACCTTTGTGGTATAGTCATGTTTATTGTTTTATGGTATGATTGCACTAGTGTTTCCAGGGGTAGCTTTGATTGACACATTAATTGATTGGTATGCCCATCTCTTTCTAGTTTCTGACATCTCTAGTCCTCTATTGATATACCTTTGTCTTTATGTAATTGGCATAATTCTGCTTTCTTTATGAAGGTTTGTAGCATTGATAGTATTGTAGTATAGTCTTAACATGTTCTGAACTTCAGCTGTGGAGATGGAGAACAGTAAGGGTTCTAATTTGTAGTATTGGTTACTTGTATAAGCTGTATGATTTAATAAAACTTGGAACAATGTGTAGAAGGATTTTTATTATAAAATTTCCCTGTGCTCTACCTAGCCTCGTGTCATTATAAAAAAAAATAAAATAAAAAGAAAAACAGAGCAATGCATAGAAGGATTACATTTCATTCTGAATCTTAAAATAGTCTTTGAAAATTTACCATAATTTTTATTTATTTATTATTTTTAATATTGAGTGTTATCCATCTCTTATGAATCCTTGGAGTTATTATAAGTGAGAATTTGTTTTGGGCCTTTTAGGCTTTAGAGGAAACACATTATCTGATAAAGTTTACTGTTTAATTTGTACATGTTCTTTGTAACCTGAAAAGGTCATTTTTTGCTGCAATTTGTATTTATTTATTTTTTATTTTTTATTTTTTTTATCAATTCAATGATTCAAGTGGCTGCTGCTTCCATCGTCTTTTCTCATTTATTTACTTGGGTGTGTTATCAAAGCATGACGCATTTGTGATCTCTTTGGCAGTGGTAGAGAATTCTGTATTCCAGAAAGAGCATGCTTGGCAAGATTCATCTACATCTAGGCGGTCCTTAGCTAGAAATACGCAAACATCTAATGTCATGCATAAGGAAAAAGGTAAGCATCATCTGTACATTACTTACCAGCACATGATGCAAAAAAGCTCAAAAGTCTTGCTATTAAATTCTATGATATGCATTCTTGTTTAGATTTTCATGTATGTGCTAGCAAAATGATGATTTACTGCATTGCTAAGCTTGAACAGGATGGCCATTCTCAAACTCGTGTTCTCAAGGAATGAATCATTTGAAGTTGAAAGATATAACAGAAAAGATTGGCTTAAGTTTGATGAAAGAATAATTTTTTTAAAAAAGTAAGACTAATGCAAGTATAAGGAAGATAATGAGGTACATCTACACTACAGAGTGCATATTACTTCTTATTAAAGTCATGAAAATTGAAGACTAGTGTGAGACCATGAGTGCAATTTTGGGGTAGGGGATTTGCTGTAAGTCCTAATTTTTCTAGGCATGTATAGCCTTTTGTTTTTGGGTGGTTGTGTGCGTGTCTAATATTGATATTGTATTAGATTGATGAGCTCTAGAAGATCCTTATGGCTGAAAAGTTTCTCCCTTTTACAACTGCGAATTTTTTTTAAAATTGAGTGACATTGTCTCTGTTTACCTCACTTTTCTTCTCACTGTTTATTATGGTTCACTCACTCCAACTTCGCTTGTGTAAAGATGGCCTATTTTAAGCCTTTTTCCTCCTTTTTCCAGTGTCAGCTAAGAGTGAACTGTGAACAAACCACATGACTAGCTGATGAATGAATTTTAGCAACCTCAGTCCTGCCTTTTGATGGAATATGGCCTATGGCATTTCAATTGTACACAGCCTTTATCTTTTGAATTTTATGTAACTAATTATGCAAAGTCTATTAGACTAGGAAGCATCTGTCTCTGCTGAACAACTCCAGTATAAATTCACTACATTTACAGTGAGGGTCTGTTTTCTTCATCTTCTTTAAGCAACCTAATACTTTTCTTATTAGGATTAGACCAGACCAAATATTTATGTTTGCTTATTGCCAATTATTTGTAAGTCTGATCTAATTCTAATCAGACATTTAGGCCTTAAAAAAATTCTGAATTCCTTATTTCAAGTGAAAAGACTATAGCCTAAATCCCATTTTTTTGGCGTTTATGTTAGTGACCTCAATTTGACAAAGATCTCCCTTATGCCTCTCTATTTCAGTAAGCCAAAACCAATTTTTACGTGTAAGCACGGTTATCTTGTAACTATAAAATTTAGTTTTTTTTTTCTTTCTATGTTTTATTTTTAATATTTGCCTGATTTACAATGGACTTGCTTTTGGTTGTTAAGTTTGATAATGCCTTGTTAAATGGAGGAATGAGTTTAAGAAAAGTTCCTTAATTCATGTTTAGTTAAATAAAAAGGTGCATCCACTTGGCTGCAGATAAAATTGTGATTTATATGGATTATCATAAAAGAAAGTCTTATTAAGTAATCTACTGTCTAGCTCGGAATTTTGAAAATCTGTATCATGTTGTAGCTTTTGCTTTTCTGCTGCAAAATGTACTACTTAATCCCATATTCCCAAGTGCTCAACTTGTCTTCATGTGCATTTTCTAGATGAATCTGCATGGGAAAGTCCGACTGCTAAGCGTGTGACTTTTGCGAAACTTCCCAAGCCAGCTGCTCAAAGAGACAATATCAATTCAGGGTATACTTCTGCACAGTTAGGTCAGCGTTTGCCTGCTGTAAATTCAGGTGTGTTGATCAAGTCAGTTGATTTAAGGATGAAGATTCTTATTATGTTGTTTCATCAAGCTTTTCCTACTAAATGTGCTCAGTAAGATACAACCAAAACCTTTCTTTTGCTACTATACAACCAAAGCATGGCCAACTTTTACCTATATCATTCTTATATTTTATTTTTTTAGCTAGCTGTTGCAAAATATATCTTTCTCAACTTCTTGACCTTTGTTTCAGATGGATGTACACAGCAATTTGGTGCAAACACTCCAGCTGCTGAGCTTTTGCCGAATAAAAAAGTTTCTAGAACTGATATAAACTCAGGGGATACTTCTCAGTTAGTCCATACTTTTCCTAATGTACCATCAGGTATGTCTATGGAAGTATGTAGATTAATTGTTTTTCTATTACCCAGGTGCATTTGGCTTCTTAATTTTAACCAACTCAGGGAATTTGTGTTCAAAATGCTTATCATAAAAGTCACAATCAGCTTTCTCTCTGAAAGCTTTTTAGTTGTGATCATATACATAAGCATTGTGCCAAGCTAAGCTTGGCCTAGTGGAAAAGAAAAACTCCCAACGTCAAGGTTGGGGGTTTATTATCCACTAGTGGCACATTGGGAGAGGGGAACCCCTTACCCTTTCCCCCACTCCTAAAGTGTCTAGCCAGCTAACCCCGGCCTGGTTTACTGCATTTGTTGCAAAACATATGTCCTCAAGTTGTAGTGCTGTACAGCCTACTACTCTTCAGATTGAATTTCTCATAGTTTAATATGTTTGACCAGGAATGGATGTTTGTATCGAGGCTTGGAATAAGAAAACTGATCCTAAGGGGATGCAGTCTCCAAAAGTTACAATGGTGTTTGATAGCCATCTACCTAACCATCCTGCAATGTCCCCAACATGGAGGTGATATACACTTTGCTTTGACATATTGAAGATTATTGCAGTTTCAATTTGGAGCAGTTTTTGTGAGGGTGCACTGACTATTGATTTCATCCCTGCAAGATGTTTTTACATGAAAAGTATATAATCTCTTAAATTTTAGAAGTGCACGTGAGTTTGATGAGGCACACGCTTCACATCTGTGCTTTGCACCTAGGCACTAAGGTCCCTGTTATCTTGTGCCATGAACTTTTTCAAACACAGATTAGGAAAACTTATGCACCTTAAATATATTTGGTACGACCCTCATTCCCTGTGGAAAAAATTGGATAATTTTCTGGCTCTTCCCAGTGTAGACAAGAGTGCAAATTATTCAACAATGTAGTAGCCAAGTTTAGCAGAAGCTACCAGATTATAGCTGATATATGCTGAACTGTAAACGTTGTCACTTACCTGATTTTCCTTATTCTCTCTATTTTGACTTTTGAAATCTTGCTTGCTTTGACAGGGGAACTTTTCAGATCACAAATTATGTTGGGCTTTGTAATATTTTTAATGACCTTCAAGCACATCCTCCTTGTAAGGTTCATAGGAAAGTGTACCAGGTGTCGAAACAATTTCCCAAGACAATTGCATTAAACATGCTGCCTCGAAGGGATTATTGGGTGGATATCTTTGAGGACGATGTCCCTAGTGAGCTTCACATTGGCCTATATTTTCTCTCTCCTAGGCTGTCCAATATGAATGGAGGTTTGCCTGCATCAACTTGTGACCTTGAGCAAAGATACTATTCCCTTTTGGACTATCTCGATGAGCATGACTATCTCTTGAGAGCAAGCTTTGATGAAGTGGAGCTGATTATTTTTTCCTCTAAACATTTGCCAGAAGATTCTTGCAGTAAGCTTTGCCCTTACTCTTTAAACTTGTGTTTTTGACAACTTCATGTCTCCCAACTTAATGTAATTATTTCTGTTTCCGTGTGTTACCACAGAAATAAATCAAAAGTCTTTCTTGTGGGGAGTCCTCCGTCCTTCTGTGGCTAAATTAGGAGCATCCAAGACGATTATTCCTGCACAAAACTCTGAGGTGATAGACGAGATCACTGAACCATCAAGAAAGAAGTCTTTGTCAGTGAGGGATGATGCTGTCCGTTCTTCATGCAGCCAGCAAGTACAGCAGCCAATGTCAGAATTGCATGAAGCCGAAGACATGGTTGTTGATATGTTAGGAGGAAGGGAATTGGATAATATCGACATTGTTGTTTTAAAACCCGGTGTCAATTCATGTGATGGCCACATAGAAAGTGAGATAGAGACAGGCAGCAAGGTCAAAGCATCGCCAAAGAGCACAAGGGAGTCAGTACTTGAATTCTCTCCAATCAAAATTGAAAGAGAGTGGACTGCCAGCAACTCGAATGTAATAGAGGATGCTGGCTTGGAATTCGAGAAAGAATTGCAAAGGAGTTTTGACAGATTTGCAGCATTGATGGAAGTAAAAGATGCAGGCAGTCTTGTAAACAAAGTCAAACAAGAGGCTGATGCCGAAGAGCTGCTACTTTAAGCAATGAGCATAATAACATCATGTGTAATTACACTGTGCACAGCATTAACTTGTTAACAATTAGGCAATACCAGAAATGTACAGCATACAGGAATCAGTGTAGATATAGGACAGAAACAGCTTGGTTTCCACAGAAAAGAAGTATGCGCAATGATTACTATCAGGGACCTTTACTAAGGGCAAAAATCCATTTTTTGTTTCTTACATCATACAAGTATTTTTCATGTGGGAAATGGAAAATTGTGTTCTTTTTTTTTTTTTTTTCTTTTTCCTGCTCCTTTTTTCCTCTCAGTTTTGGTAGAATCTTAACTCATACAAACTTGAAACTTAAGTTTGGATTACACTGGCTTGTTATTGTCGAGGAGAAATGATTGAACCTTGAATGTTATAGATGCTGAATCTTGTACATCTAAAGAATGAGCTAACATTTTTCACTTTGTTCAGGTAGCAAAAAGAAGGAAAAGTAGGGGGAGGGGTATGTTATTTTGTCAATTTCGGGTTCAATTTGAATTTTTAAGAGTTTACTCTTAAAAGGTTAAAACCTTACCCGAGTAACTTTCACAGCTACATAAAATAACGGCGTGAAAATCAATATATTTGTCGATATTCAAATGAGGACTTTACGGTACTTTTTTTTTCTTTGTATACCCGGAACCCATGTATACTACATAGCAGACGATGAGAGGTGAATACGGAGTACTCCATAACTTACCGTCTTAGGCCCTGACCTTAAATTAAGGTGTAGTGAACGGGGCCTTACACGGAGTATAAAATACAACAACAGGGTAAAATTTTTCTTTTTATTTCCTCCTATACTCGGAATACTTCTCAATGGCAGCGCCTGGAAAATGCATATTGGTTTCAGGTGCCCCAGTAAGTAACACCTTTTTTTTACAAAAAAAAAAATTAGTCCTTCAATTTTCATCAATTTATGAGCTTAATCTATTGTTCTATGATTATCAGGGTGTAGGAAAAACAACTTTAATAATCAGAGTATTGGAAAATCTGAAAGCTTTAAACCCCAATTTGAAGGTCCAAGGTTTCTATACTCGTAAGTAATTTTATCCAATTATGCTACCCTTTTCTGCAAATTTTTGATTGAAAGTAATAATTTTGATAAATTTGGAACTTTTGAATAATGATGTGATTGTGTATTTCGGAAGGTGAGATTAGACAAGGAAATGAGAGGGTTGGTTTTGAGGTGGTAACTGTGAATGGTCAAAGAGGTACCCTTGCTTCTATTAACAATCCCAGGTACAAATTTTACCTACCCTTCTAAATTTGTATGTGTAGAGAGATACAATGTCGGGTAATGATGTAAACGGGATTTGATTGCATGTTTTGTGATTCGTCCCAAATGACTTTAATCAACTAAGTTGGTTGGCATCCTCGGGGGCTTTGAATATTTGTTGTGATCTTATCGTAGAATTTGTTGCCACATACAGCAAATAATTGAATGTTTACATTACAGCAAATAATTGAATGTTAAGGGTTTTGAGTGAAAGTAATGTCATATCATCCTTCATATGAGAAGGGGTTTTAGCCTAGTTTATTAAAGAGTATGTTATCACCAAATCAAATTGAGCTTGTGAACCCAGATGACCAAATGAGATATTATGGGGTTCTTTATTTTCAAATTTGGTGTCCCTTTTTATTATGGACTTGCTTATTGAGATTGGCAAATGATTAACTTTGATTTGAAAATCTCAGGGTCTTCCATTGTTTGGTATTGTTTCGATTTCAACATGAATGCTTTTTTGGTTGTTTGATTATGCTTTCAAATTCCTGTAATTCTGAAAGCATGCAATGATCTGCCTGAGCTGTTTGAAATTTGAATTAGTGGAACATTTGTATGGGCATTTCACTTACATTAGTTACCTATACACGATTCTCACTTGTCGATGGAAAGAGTAACAGTTTCTGTGTTTTCCAACTTCCTTGTGAAATAATTGTTTGTCGAGAATTATGCTTTGCATCTCCTCTATCCCACCAAGGCACCAACTGCCTATATGTTCAAGTTAAACTCTGCCTAAATTGTTTTTTTTGAAAGACTCTGCCTTAATTGTTTGTTGAAGAATATCTCTATTATTCTGGCCTCATGAAACAATGCCTTTCACATCTAACACATTTTTTGTACTGTGGCAGCCCTGATTCTGTAAGGTTATCCCAGGGGAGAGTGTGGTCACCCAACACCGGCTATTGGTAATGACTATTCGTCTGAAAGAGAAGGCGAAGAAAAAAGTTAGACAAGAAGAACCAAGGATAAGATGGTGGACCCTAAGGGATGCAAAAGCTAAGGTTTTTACAGAAAAGGTAATTGAAGAAGCGGATTGGGATGGAGAGGTGGATCCGGACATGACTTGGTTACGAATGAAGAACTGTTTCCTAAGAGTGGCCAAAGAGGTCTTAGGGGAAGTAAGGGGAAGAACTTCGGTACAGAGAGATACTTCGTGGTGGAATGAAGAGGTGAAAGCAGTAATTAAGCAAAAAAGGGAATGCTATCAAGCCTTAGGAAAATGTAGGAGTGATGAAACCTTTGCAGCGTATAAGGAGGCTAAGAGTAAGGCAAAGGCAGCTGTTCGCCAAGCAAAAGAAAAGGCATATCAGGAGGTTTATGAAAAGCTTGATTCCAAGGAGGGAGAAAGGATCATTTATAAGATGGCAAAGAGAAGACAAGAGGCAAGGAAGGATATTGGCATGGTGAAGTGTGTCAAAGATAAGAACCAAATGGTCCTAGTGCAAGAGGAGGGCATCAAGGACAGGTGGAAGGGGTACTTCGATGAATTATTTAATGGAAGTAATGGAGTTGTGATAGGAGATACCTCTATGAGTGATGAAGAAATCAACATGGAGTATGTGCGAAGGATTAGGAGAGTAGAGGTGGAGATTGCACTGAGGAAGATGAAACCTAAGAAGGCGGTTGGCCCTGATGGGGTACCGATAGAGGTGTGGAGGTGTTTGGGTAAGATTGGTATTGATTGGTTAACAAACCTTTTCAACAAGATATGGACGGCTACAAGGATCCCACAAGATTGGAGGAAGAGCACCTTGGTCCCGGTTTATAAAAACAAAGGAGACGCTCAAGATTGTTCTAACTATCGAGGAATTAAGCTTATGAGCCATACTATGAAGTTGTGGGAAAGGGTGATTGAACAAAGGTTGAGGGCATGCACAAGCATTTCAGATAACCAATTTGGTTTTATGCCTGGGAGATCTACTATGGAGGCAATCCATTTGATAAGACAAATGATGGAGTTTTATAGGGTAAAGAAGAAAGATCTTCATATGGTCTTTATTGATTTAGAGAAGGCATATGACAAGGTGCCAAGAGAGATACTTTGGTGGGCAATGTTGAAGAAAGGTATCCCACGAAGGTATGTAGACCTAGTTAAGGATATGTATCGGGATGTGTCAACAAATGTGAGGACATGCGGAGGGTTGACAAAAGATTTCCCTATTACAATCGGATTGCATCAAGGGTCTGCATTAAGCCCTTTTCTTTTTGCAACGGTTCTAGATGAATTAACTAGACCAATTCAAGATGAGGTTCCATGGTGTATGCTGTTCGCAGATGATATCGTTTTGGTGGATGAGACTAAGGATGGGGTTAATGTCAAGTTGGAGCAATGGAGGCAAAGGTTGGAATCTAGAGGGTTTAAGCTAAGTCGGAGTAAGACTGAATATTTGGTATGTCGTTTTGGCACTCAGAGGGGGACACGCAATGAAGTGGTGAGTTTGGATGGAAAGGATTTGACCATGAGTGAATGTTTTAAGTACCTAGGGTCGATCATCCAGAAGAATGGTGACATTGATCAAGACGTGACCCACAGGATTAAGTCAGGGTGGCTTAAATGGAGAGCGGCCACGGGAGTGTTATGCGACCGCAGCATTCCCTTAAAGTTGAAGGGAAAATTCTACAGGACTGCCATAAGACCAGTGTTGCTCTATGGTACAGAATGTTGGGCTTCTAAGAAAGAGCATATTAAAAAGATGGAGGTTACGGAAATGCGCATGTTAAGGTGGATGTGTGGAAACACTTTAAGAGATAGAATCAGAAATGAGGTTATTCGCAAGAAAGTAGGTGTGGCGGGCATTGTAGATAAATTAAGGGAAAATCGTCTGCGTTGGTTTGGACATGTAAGACGGAGACCCGAGGGTGCACCGGTGCGAAGAGTGGAAGAGTGGGACCATGGAGGGATTAAACGAGGAAGAGGGAGACCAAAGATGACTTGGTTGGAAGGAGTGAGGAAGGATATGAAGTGCATGGATTTACGTGAGGATGAAGTTTTGGATCGTAAGGGATGGAGGAGAAAGATTTATGTTGATGACTACACGGAATAATCAAATTTGGTTCATGTTAGCCGACCCCACTTTTGGGATTAAGGCTTTGATTGATTGATTGATTGATTGATTGGCAGCCCTGATTCTGTGCGGTGGCCTACTGTTGGAAGATATCGGGTGGATATAGCTTCTTTTGAAAATGTAGCTTTGCCTGAGTTGCAGGTAACTTGCACCGTCCTAACTCTTCTGTCAGGAGAAAATCAGTTTTTTTTTTTTCAGGACTACTTCAAATGCGATATAACTATCCAGTGAAATCCTCATTACAAAATATAATAAGCCTTACAAAGTTGCTGCTTGGATTATTCATGTAATGCTTGTGTGAAAACTCTAAGCAACTGAAATTATGTCTAGTAAATTATTGCTGAATACTTGACAGGTTTATGTTTTAAATATGTTGTTTTCAATCTTGATGGAGGGAATTTCCTATATTTTTTCTGATTAAATCATAGAAGGTAGCCTCGTATATCAAGTGCTGACTCTGAAACCATTTTAAGATTCAGTTGTAATAAAATTTACTCAGTAGAAATTTATCTGTCTCATCCGATTTTTGACAGCCTAATTTTGTCTTGCCAGATTAAAGAAGATACAGACTTGTTTGTTATTGATGAAGTTGGTAAGATGGAGTTGTATAGCTCATCATTCTTTCCTGCAGTCTTGAACCTCTTGAACTCCAATATCCCTCTCTTGGCTACAATACCAATCGCAAGACATGGCCGAGATATACCCGGAGGTATGGTAGCTAGTGACTTAAGCTTCTTTGTTCTCTGACGAGTCATACTATCATTTAGAATAGATATATATATATGGTTATACTCTTAAGTCTTTACCATGTGTTCACACTGTATTCAGTCAGTGTTACTTGAGATTATTCATTGTATGACCAGCTCAAGTCTCTTCTATCCTTAATTCGTTCTATATGTGTTATTATCAGCTTTCGACATTCAAAGTTGCTTTCCTGAAATTTGTAATGCTGTTATTGGCATGTATGCAGTTGCAAGGCTGAGAAACCATCCGGGGGCAATCATCTACACGCTCGACCCTAATAACAGGGATACATATAGGGAAAGGGTTTACTCTCACTTGGTTGATCTTTTCACTGAGAATTAGAAGTTGCAGACATGGTGATGTTTTTGGGGGTCAAAAATGGTGTTTGAATGAAAGATCCAATTTGTTCTTTGTTTTATTTTCTTGGTGGTGCGTTCGATTTTTTAATCCTATGATTATAGTCCTTACTGATGGTGTATGTTGTTTATATAATAAATGATTTGAGAATGCATTATAGGGATAATAAAAGTCAAACTAAAGAAAATAGAGGTCGTAACTTCTTCAAATCCGTATAATTAAAGCAATGTATCAATGTATGGGTTTCGGCAACAATGGACTAATCAGGCCTTGAAGGGCTGCTCGTGGTCCTCGGTTTTGAGCCTTTAATAGACCTGCAAAATGAACCCGAGCCACGGGGGTGGACCCTGGGGCGGAGCCTCCAACACCCAAGTTAGATGCCATACAATGCATGTTTTTGAGAGGATTTAGAGGAGAGAGTGGAGAAGGATAGTCATCTTAGTGTAAGAGTGACCTCTCCTTACAGTTGATCAATTTATTACTGAAGATCATTCTTGGGATATTGCAGCTCTATCTTTAGTGGTACCTCCTCACATAGTTCAGACCATTAAAGGTATTCCTTTGCCAGTTAATGATACTTTTGATGAACCCTGTTGGGGTTTTTCTGGTAATGGAGAGTTTACGGTAAAGTCAGCAACCTGGTTAGCTCATAACTTTAATTCTCCTGCAAAATGGGAATTTTCTTGGATTTGGAAACTTGATATTGCTCCAAAACTAAAGATATTTATTTGGCAACTGCTACTTAATGGTCTTCCGACTAGGAAATTATTTGATTTACCGTAATATTAATGTCCCTCATATTTGCCCCTTTTGTAATTCACATGCTGAAACACAGGATCATCTGTTTCTAAATTGTCCATTTATTAGACAGTATTGGGATGCAGATATCGTTAGTCATTGGATGGGAACTCAAGTTAATACCCCGAATCTCCTTACTCTTTTTCGGGACATTCGTCATAATGTTAACCTTCCTGTAAAAAAGATTATTGTTTCTTTATGGAGTATATGGAAAGGTCGTAATGCTCTTATTTTTAGTCATATCCCCTCTACTATAATGAGTATTTATTCTAGAGCTTTCAAAATATTTACAGAATGGAATATTCGTTCTCATCTTGATTCTTTTAATGACATTGTTCCCAAGACCCATTCTCCTCTTTACCATAAAACCATCCAAGTAGCTTGGTCCCCTCCTGCCCATGGTGTTTCAAAATTAATTTTGATGGTTCTGTTTGTAATAACTTTGGGTCAGCCAGAGTTGTTATTAGAGATTATACAGGAAATAATGTTGTTAGTCGTGCTTATAATCTTGGTACCTCGACTCCTATTATTGCAGAAGCTACAGCTCTGCGTAACAGTCTTCTCTTAGCTATTGAACATAATATACAAAAACTTTTTATTGAAGGTGATAACCTGTTAATTATAAATATTTTGCAGAATAAAGCACGCTGTCCTTGGAAAATTCAATTGCTAATGAATGACATTAAGAAGTTGTTGGCTCACTTTGAGGTTGTTTCTTCTTGTCATGTGTATCGAGAAGCTAATCGTGCAGCAGATTATGTTGCAACTATAGGTCATCAAATTTCAGGCTATGTAAACATTGACCCTAATGTAGATGTTAATTTTTCTTATTTTATTTCTTTAGATAAGTTAGGGTATAGTCTTGAGAGAAGACTTACCTAACTTTTGTATTTTTCTTATCAAAAAAAAAAAAAAAAAAAAGAGTGACCTCTCCTTTACCTTTACCAGCAGCATTCATATGAACATACAATACTTTAGAAATGAACATGCGTTTTTTTCCCTTTCTTTACATCTTAACTCTTTCTCTTCTCTTTTATTACTTCTATTAATTTTCTCTCTCCTCTGTTTTATCCTCATTTTCAAACTTTCTCTCTCTTTTATTATTTCTTTAAAAATGAACAAGTGAACACCTCACTTTCCTTCAATCATAATTCTTCTTCTTTGTCTTTCTACTTCGAGCATTTTTCAATTTGTCATCATTGTAGCAATCTCCATCGTCATCATCTTCATCGCGAGTGTAAATCGTGAAGTAATTTTGAAGGTTTTTTTTTTTAGCAATTTATTTCTATCTTTATATTTTATTAATAATTATATATAACTACTTGAACCTATATGAATATACTTAGTATTAAAATCATAATCATGTTCATTTTTAATATACTAAATGTTCACAACTTTTTTGACGTGCTCATTTTTTACGTATTCATTTTAAATACTGAATGTTCATATTTAAAATGTGTTCATATATTTATATGGAATGTTCATTTTATTAGGTATGGTCTAGCTATTCTAAGATTGTATGATAAATGTTCATTTTTAATATACTAAACATTCATACTTTTTTACGTGTTCATTTTTTATTTCTAAATATTCATTTTTTTAACGTGTTCATATATGTTTGTATATAACTTAATGATCATTTTAAGGTTGTGCTCTAGCAATTCTATGATTATATGATAATCATGTTTATTTTTAATATATTATATGATCATTTGTTTTGTTATGTGTTCACTTTTTAATACTAAATTTTCATTTTTTTATGTGTTCATATTTTTTTACTACATGTTCATTTTGTAAGCCGTGGTGCATCTATCCTAGCTGCACCCGAATGCAACTAAGACTTATTGTATGAGTGGGTATTGAGTACACATATGAGCAATTATGTGTCATATTAGAACATTTAGCTTATTTGGGCCTCTTTATGCCCGGGCTTATATGGGTAGGATTACTATAAGCTAAAAATGGGTATAATCATTTTAGCACCCAAACACCCCAAACTAGGGGTGAGCAAACCGGGTACCCGGTCAAAATTTTAGGACCCGGACTTGGAATTGGTTGGAACCGGGTCCTAAAATTCGGAACTGGAATTGGAATTGGTTTAACCGGGTCCTAAATTTTAGGAATTGGAATTGGAACCACCGGGTACCGGTTCTGGTTCCAGGTACCCACTTATGTATGTAATTGTTAAAATATAATACAAATTATAATTCTTATTTTAGTTAGTATCATTATTAGTGTTTAATACTTATATTTATATATGCATTAAGCTATTTGTATTCATGTTAGGTATTAATAATACTTTTTTTATTGTACAAATTAGATACATTTAACATATTTTTATTATTTAAAATTTATTTAGTTTAGGATATATTGGATAACCGGGTACCCAACCGGTTCCGGGTCCAAAAAGTGGAGAATTGGAATTGGAATTGGTTATAACCGGGTCCTTAATTTATTACCCGGAATTGGAACCACCGGGTCCAATCTCGGTTCCGGACCCGCCGGTTCCTAACCGGTTCCGGTTCCAATTCCGGGTACCCGGAATTTTTGCTCACCCCTACCCCAAACACCGCTTAACAAGATCTACTCTCCTCTAGTTTATAATTAACGGATTTAATGATTTTTACTTAAAAACCTGTCCAAGAAACTTTGACAACTGTGGATCCCACTTAATATAAAACGAGCCATTTAGTCCAACGGTCAACCACACTAGTCCACTTGAGCTCTTCTTCAACATTCTTTCCTGATTTTTTTTCCCCTCGCTAATTTTAAGTTCTTTAATTTTGATCATGGCTCAAGATAATGGGAGAATGAGTAGTTTCTTCATAAATTACTCTTGAATCTTTAATCTCTTTTAAGCTAGTCCATGGGGAAATACCATTAGAGAAAATTGGTGGCACTTTTTAGGGCTCAAGTAATTGCAGGGAATCTTGGTTTTGCTGCCATTTCTGTTCCAAACTTGGGAGATACTGTGCAGTTGTGCTAATTATGTTCACTTTTCATTCATATTCAACGGCATTTTGTTGAAATTTTAATTCTAATTCGTGTTAACAACTATGGAAAGGGAAGGTAGTTGTCCTCTTGGTACTGCAATTATTTGAATTTGGTGGTTAGTATTATTACTTACAAAGTAATTTCGGCTTTTTTTTATTGTTTGTTTTTATTTTGATTTAGGGATAAGATATATGATGTAAAATTTTCACATACCCCACACTATCTTAGACGCATATTAATCAAAAGTAATACTTGGAGATTATTGATTTGGTTAATTAATCAAAACCTTGTATTGGACGTATATTATTGCTTTATCATTGTTGTATAGTTTTTGGTTTCATTAAAACTGTGTGGTTTCATTATAGTTGAGTGTCTATCCATGTATATATTAGTTTGGATATTATGTGATAGCCATTTGTATTTATCTTTGAGTTTTCATCCACTCACTCCTATGATGTAATTTTATAATCGATCTTCCAAAACTAAATGTTGATGGATGGATGGTTAGTTAGTACACATTTAAGAAAGGATTTCAAAGTCAATAATTGATAATGTATTATTGTTGTGAAATAAAGAGAATGAGAGAGAAATTGAGGGAGAGAATTAATCAGTAAATTATTTCATTGAGTAAGGGGTATATATATATATATACATATACAATAGTTTGAGTTTTCTTAGAGAACACTAAACCCTAGATCTAGAATATTCTAGAGAATACAGGAATATAATGGGCAGTGGCGGATCTTGGGCCAAATTAACCACTATGCCACAACTTTTTATTGTAATTATTAGACATTATATTCAGTATCTCAAATATGCTTAGGGGGCCGGGTGATATGTCTATTTTATATAGTATTTTACCCCCGTCCCTTGGTCATAATTGGTAGTGTTTTTGGCTCTTTAGAGCCACTTTTATTACTAATTGGTGTTTTCTAGTGTTTTCATTGTTTTGGTTGAGTTTTGTAGAGAATTGCACTTTTGGAGCATTTTCCCGGGATTTTTATGAAGCGACTACGAGCATTGGAGGAGCACGACCACTTTTCGTAGCCCAAGGCCGGTTAGAATCATCAAATCGGTGATTAAGGGCTCGATACATGAGATACCGAGGCATTTGGACCGAGTATTCAAGACCCGAAGAAAAAATCTGAATCGGGCCAAAGAATTGAATCCCAATTGAGAAGTCCAAGTTGCAAGAAGATTGTGGCTCGCCCAAATTAGGCTCCGTCCGAAGGCGCGCCCGGCCGGGGCGGAACACATGGTCGCAGCATCCTCGCCCAAGTTCGCGCCCGGTCGGGCGCGAAAAGAAGCTCTTCGAAGAAAAAGGCGGGCCCGATCGGGCGGTGTGGCACCCGACTGGGCGTGTGTCCCTGATGATGTTTTAAGCGTCGTTTAGTTTGTTTTAGTTTAGGATTTTCTTGCTTAATATAAATACGTTTTCGTTAAGCAAGTTTAGTATTCTGTCTTTTTTTACTTCTACTACTTCTTTTCTTAGACTTTCTCTCTCTACTTAGTTTATTTTCTCTCTCTTAATTCCTCTCTACAACTTTATACTTTGTTCTTAATTCAACTCTTTTGATTCCGTTAACTTTGGTAACGATTTCTTCCCCTTTAATCTCAGTATTTTAGTCTCTTTCTTCCTTCATGACTTCTTTTATTGCTTTGTTTAGTTTAGATTTAATTATGTGTGAGTAGTTTAATTCTAGGGTTTTTGGGGATCCATAATTAATATGAAGGGATAGTTTGTTATTGTTGGTTATTGATATTGCATGATAATTTCTTATTGAATTGTTTTAATTCTTTACAATTAGATTATGAATCGAGCAGATGTGATTTGATTGTAAAAGTATAGCAATATTGAATTGATGAATCGAGCAGATCTTAATTTGATATTAAAGGCTATTTTCAATAGGAACTTAGATCTAGTAAATTGCGAGAGCCTGTTAGATATATGCTGATTAATAAATTACGAGAGCTTGTTAATCATGTTATATGTGCAATGTTATCTATTAATTGTTATGTTTTATCTCGAATTATTAATTATGGGTGAACCTGTGACCCTAGGCTTCCTTATTATTGATTTCTCCCTAGTCTTGATCTCCGTAGTATAATTCCTTTTTACAACAACAAACGGGTTACTTGATAATTTAGATTACTCTTAATTAATTCATAATAAATTGACTTGTTTTCCTGTGGTTTGACCCTTCTTCCCTATCTGCATAATTAGAGGACTTATGAATTATTTTTGATTAGATGATTACGACTTTAGCCTGTCACCGGCCCTTACCCGCCCTAACCAAGATCCGCCCCTGATAATGGGCATCCACAAATATTATTTCATAACACATCCCTTGAATGTCCATTATTGAAGACTATGCCTCATTAAAACCTTACTACGAAAAATTAAACCCTGTGAGATAAAAACATAGTGAAGGAAAAAAGTACATCATTCAATGTTGGACAAAACCATAGTCAAGGAAAAAAGAGTGCAGTGCGTATATTCTCCTCCTAATGAATACATAACTTGAAATCTTCTAGTTCAATAAATGTGACACAATATGCCAATATGGTTGGGTAACTTCTTCCATGTAGCAGAACATCATTTCTTGATAATTGATCCTTCCAAATTGAATTTGAATCTTTAAATCTTCACGTAAACAAGTGAGGCGTCATCAATTGCGCCATATTTATGATAATACATGTGTTTGTCCACATCTCATTTGAAATCTCTGTTTAAAGTTGCCATAGGGCCTGTTCTCTTACGTTGAAATTCAGTTCAGTTCAGTTCAGCTCCTAATTTCCTTCTCTTATAAAATATTCATTTCAGTTCAGTTCAGTTCAGTTCAGTTCAGCTGAGTTCAGTTCAGTTCAGCTGAGTTCAGTTCAGTTCAGTTCAGTTCAGTTTAGTTCAGCTGAGTTCAGTTCAGTTCAGTTCAGCTGAGTTCAGTCAATGAGAACAGGCCCTTAATCATTACACTTATGCCTTCTTCTGGAGGCCAAATCATGTATGGTAAGAACTAATGATCAATATTTGAAAAATTATTCATTAATAATAATTTGATGGCAGCACGTGATATTATCAATGTCATTGTCTAATCTTAAATGAATTAAAAATACAACACATGTAATTACATACTTTGCTTATAGCTCTTCTGATCTAGACCATAACTAAACATTCTCACATATAAATATCCCGTGTTATTTTTTATGTTTCATAATTTTTATGATATTTCTCTTGTAACTACAAACAATAAATCTCACTAACTATCACATGCTTAATCTTGAGTTGTCAATGATTTAGTCACATTGACTTTTTAGGAGTTTGATAACAATTGTTATGTAATATTGAAATATAAATTTGTAGAGCTATGTAATTAAATACGTTGTATATAAGTTCTTCAAGAACTCTTCTTATATGATCCATAACATGCTATTAGATCGCCGTAATTCATCACAACTGTAAAGGACAAACATTCACACATACCACAATTATTGTATAGAAACTAATGCATGCAATATTGCAATATGAGATATAAAAATCATGATAATAAGATATTGAACAAAATTATACAATGAGTTATGCATCTAACTTCCTATACATGCAATGAGTAATTCATTTATCTACACACATAACTAACCTTAAGTAACACCCAAAAGTGTTACATAAAGTGGTAAAAGTGTTATTATAGACAATAGGTAACACTTTAGTGGGTGATACATCCGTCAATGTTACCTAAGGTCTTATGTAACACTTTGGGTCACGTATGGTAACACTTTTAAAAGTGTTACTATAAACCCACTTATGTAACATTTTTTATACTATTAGTATCATTTTTAAAGTGTTACTTTTTACTTTAAATGTATCACTTACTTATCTTTAGTAACATTTTTCAATCACGTGGTAACACTTTATCCAACTTTGTGTATCACTTTTGCGATTAATGTAACACCTTATTGACTATTAGGTAACATTTTCCAATCATCTTTTGACATATAGTATCACTATATTAGACATTATATGTCCATTTTTGCAAACTAATGTAACACATTGTTAATTAATTAGTACCATTTAATCAATCGTAGTTAAAAAATAGTGTAATGGGCACGTACTGGATTTCCCTTAAATCGGTCACCGGTGCCCTTTATGCCAAAAAAATATAAATTTTTTACTTTTTTCACTAACATTGATAAAATTAGATATTTTTTAAAAATAAATGCTTGTAATACTATAATTTCATTGAGAAATATGACACAATTACAATGCTTAAACATTTGCTGAAACACGATCATTCACATCCTCCTCCTTCCTCTGTTGCCTCCCTTTTCTGCCTGGCTGAGTCACATCCTCTGGAATGCCGACACAAGTGCATCTTTACAAGGTTGGTCGAATAAAATGGAGATGCTAACCACACTTAAACAGATAAATAAAAGTTCATTAATTATTCACTACAATCTAAGTTCTGAAAACCTACAATTATCCACGGTATAAGAGAGTTAAAGTAAAAAACTTCACCTTTATAGCTTCACATGTACAACTTTCATTTGTCACTTGGATAAAGAGTTAACGGATATAGGGCTGTTATGTCCTGCCAAAATAAAATGTAAATTAAGTTGGAAGCTCAATTAAAGGATGAAAAAGTATCATAACACCTTGACCAAGTCATTTAGCCACTAAGAGAACCGAGACAGTACAGAATCATAATCCAACGTAGCAGCAACTGTTTGAATTGTTCAGTACGTGATCGAACATCGTTCAATATTCAGACTATACTACATAGTAAGACCAAGAGAATTGATTTGACTATTGATTCATGGAAATACTAAAACAATATCAGAAGTTCAGAACATATAAAAAAGAAAAACTTTCACCTTTGCAGTCTACAATGTTTAAATCGCTAATGTTGCTAGCGGTTTGAACATAAAACCGCTAGCAAGATTAGCGGTTTTAAGCCAAACCAAATACCAATGCTACATGGATGGTGTTTCGGGAATTTGTTTTAATTTTAAATGGGTGTATAATGGGAATTTGTTTTGTTTTAACATTATTTAGGGAAATCACTCGGATTCAAGATAGGAAATATTCACTGTTGCTACCAGCAAAACACATGCATTTTACTTTTGTTGCCGGTGAAAAATTTATTTTATTTTGCTGCCATACAAAAGCAAGTTTGTTAAAAATTGCTACCACTTGACATTTTCAGTTAGTAACTGCGTTAATGAGATCCAGCCACCCTCACTATCACCTCCCGGCCACCAGCCCACCACTGCCTCCTTAGTCACCCTAACTGGCCTTTTTGTCAGCTACCCAAAAAAAAAAAAAAATAGGCTCCACCGACATTTCTTGCTGCCCCAACCCCAGCCACCAAACTTATCTATCTCTCTCTCCTCCTGCGTGCTCTCCGATTAGCCGCCGCAATCTCCTCTGCCGTTGATCAACTCCAAATAAAGTAAGTTATTTATCTACTTTAAGTTTCGAGGACGAAACTTGTTTTAAGGAGGGTAGATTGTAATACCCGAATATTTTAAGATTTTATAAAATATATTTTATGGCTAAAATATGAAATTATCAATTTTTTTATACTCTATCACTTCGTTTGTCGTACAAGAGTCCTCACAAGGTTGGTTGCAAGATGATTTTACATCTGATTCCACTTCTTAGTTTTCTAAAAGCAATTATCAATTACCTAACCTTATGTTTTCTTTTTTTTTTTTTTTTATTATTGGGTAACTTTGTTTCCTTTTATTCGGATCAAGCATACTCGGTGACTTTTTGTAATACCCCGTATTTTTATACGTATTTTATTTAAAGTATGTATTTAATGAAATATTTAATTAGTTATAATCATTTTAATTAAAGCATTTTATTAATATTTTTTATAAAAGGAAAGTTTATTTAATTATTTTTTATTTTAAAAGATGGGGTTTTAATTTAAGAAAGTTTATTTTTAACAAGTTTTATTTGGAAAGGGATTAGGAAAATTAAAAGAGGAAAGTTTAGGGTAAAAGGGTTGATAGAAAAGGGGTATAAATATCCCACTTATGAGGCAAATCAACTTTGCCCAGAGTGGAGAAAACCCAAGGTAAGCTTCTCCCCCTTTTCTCCTTACTTTTCTTTCTTTTTTTTCTTCCTCTTCCCCTTCCCCTTTTCTCACGGCCGGCCACCACCTCAGCCACACACGTGGCCGGACCACCACCGCACACCACCACAGCCGCCGGCGCACGGCCAGCAGCTGCAGCGGCAGGCGGCAGCAGCCCAGCCTTGCCACGGTGGCTGCTGCTGCCGTGGTTGGCTCTCGAAAAAAAAAAAAAAAATTAATCTTTCTTGTTTTTATTTAATCTATGCTTAGATATATTTATAAATTATGAGTTTTGGGATTAAAACTTGATGTTTGAATGTTGTAATTATGTTAATTAATTTTCAGATTTGATTTTAATTAAAAAGCCCCAATTTTTGAAACCCTAGGTTCTTGATTTATGAAATTATGAAAGTATATGATGTATTAATGTTTAGAACTTTAATTTAAGTGCTTTAAGATTGATTTTCAGCAAGTTTTAATTATAAAAATAGTGCAGGAATTTTAAGTAGAAACCTAAATTTTATGTTTTTAAAGGGAATTTAAATTACCCATTAAAGGGGACTTAATTATGGTGTTCTAAATATAATTTCAGCTTATTCTAATTAATTTATGAAGGGTTTTAAAATAGTATATATTGCTGGAAATTTGTTTAGAGTGGACTTTGATACACTATTATAATTTTAATGTGTAGGAGACTTTGAAGTAAGCGATTTTTACTAGTCGTGGCGAATTTAAGATCATATTCAAGGTACGTTCGCGTACTTAGCATATTTTGATGATGTAGAATCATGCTAGGCTTAAATTCAATCAAATACAAGTAGCATCATGCTAAGGTTCATGTATTGAATTGTGAATTATTGGTGTTGGTGATTGAATTGTGAAGCATGAATTATTTGTGATGATCTATGGATTAGAAAATTATATTTTGGCATGATTATATGGACTACATATTTATTTATGGCATGATAGAGAGCATGTTTAATCAAACTAATTGTTTAATTATGTTTGGATCATTGAAAAGGAATTTTATTATGGTTCATATATTTTTTATTGATGCTTTAAGCATGAAGAAGGAGCTATATAAGTGTCCATGTACACAAGGAATAAATTGTATGTTGGTGCCTTTGTGCACTTAAGGTGTTTTTAACACCGAGAGATAGGATTATTGGCGCTTATTGCGTTTACAGTGTTTATGACACTGAGGTAGAATTAAAAAGGGTTCAACATTAAATATTATGTGGTCACTAAATATTCAAGAATTAAATTGGTATGTTTGAATGGTTGAATTATTATCGATGATTGAATTGTTATGCTTTGAGAGTCATCACCAAGTCTAATAATATGTAAATAACGTAAAGTGAAAGAGATTACGCACCAAAACTCTTGGAACGTATATACCTTGAGTATGAACATATGGGGGGAGTTATGTGACTTTATATTTGATCATAACTTCTAATGGAGTATAGGACGCTGTACATTCCTTTTATTTTTATTATTATTGTTATGCGATGGAATTCCGCCACCAAAGGATGTGGCACAGGTGATGCTGGCACGGTTAGCTCCCGTGTCAGTGGTCCTCAATCCATTGAGGAAGGTTTAGTCAAGTTAGAAACCCGTTCGATGCGTAATCAATGCTAAATAAATTATTTAGTGTCCAATTAAAGAGTCTTGTTGTTTGTTGTGTGTGCTTGTAAACAGGTACAGTGAGGTAAGTGTGTGTAATGCTAGGAGTTGCATGATAGTGTGTTTACATACGCCTATGTACTCAGCTTTGCTGATTGTGTGTTTTGTTTGTGTCTGGTTATGTCTTTATCTTGGCCCTACGATGATCCATTCTAATGGAGAGTAGTGGGGGCAAGTAGAGATACTCTTTTCAGGTATTGAAGCATGTTCATGATGGGGCATGAGTGAAGAGAGAACTATGCTAGTTTTCATTTGGATGTGATATGTTTACATTTTGAATAATTTGTTTTATTATTTGTTGGACTAACATTATTATTTGATTGGACGGTTTTGAATAAGGGCCTTGAAGGTTCCAAGTTGTAGTGGTTATTATTTAACTTGGTTTTGTTGATTTCCAACTTTACTTTCGTTTAGTTCGGTTTTTAAATTGTGTTATTTCTTAGTTTGACTTTCAAACTTCCGCTGTGTGTCTTTGATAATTGCCTTAGCCGTTTTTATGGTGGCGGTAATGTCTTAGATATTCCTAAATCGTGTTTTAAAGAGGGTAAAGTGTATTTTTAAAGGAAAGGAATTTCTAGGATGTTACAAAGTGGTATCTGGGAGCTTTGGTTGAGATTTTAAATTACCACTAACACGAAAACGTTTTTTTTTTTATGATTTAAACTTGGCCAAGTGCTTATTTAATTTTTTTCATTATGTCTATTTCATTCCGATTTTATTTTATTTTAAATAATTTTTTTTTTAAGAAGGTCCGAAATTTTTTTTTATTTTGGGCCGAATTTTTTTTTTTTTTTATTTTTATTTATTGGTCCGAAAATTTTTTTTTAGACACTCGAATATTTTTTTTCAAGTGTCCAAATTTTTTTTTAAGGGCCGAAAATTTTGCCCCTTTAATTTCAAAAAAAAAATTTTATTTTTTTTTAGCAGGACAAAATATTTTTAGTTTGTTAATTTTTGCAGGGAGCATGGATTGAGGTAAGAATTATGTGTTAAAAGCTTTTATTAACATGTTGGTGAGCTTGGGTAGGAAAGGAAAGGGCATATAGGTTAGAATTTAATTTCTTCCCTGCGTGCATTAATTTTATTTTAGGGTGTTCAAGCATGTTGTATGATTAAATGTTTGTTGATTGAAGCATGAAATATACGTATTGTTTTGTGGGAATTATTCAAATTGTATGATTGAACACCAAACTTAAATTTTGCACGAATTGTATTATCTATTTTGTTTCTTTGGGGAAGGGAATTCTTTCTAAGCCTTTTTCCTCTACAGGATGCCTAACTTTCCTAGTAAGTATACACAAATGGGGTCATTAATAAAGAAAAATGATGAGCACCCCTATGACTTCGTAGAGAAAATCAAATATTATTGTTCTTATAGGAGTAATGTCTTGCGGGATAGAATATTTGAGACCCCTGATCGTATCTCAGCAATGATTGTACACTGTCTGCCAGAGGAGCCTCCTTATATTGCTATCAAGGAAAAATTTGCTGACTTTTACCTTCCAAGAGATGTTACAAACTACTACAAGTACAAAAATTATTATGGCCAGTGGTACCCCGATTATGTTTATTTAACTAACTACATTGTAAGGGTGGAAAGAGCTCACTATCAGCGTTTAAATCTTCCCTACCCTAACTACTACTATGACAACCCAGTAGAGAACAACCCACCTTTAAATCAACAACCAGAAAGTTCCTCTTCTGCATCATCAGGGGGTAACCAAGCGGAGAGTGGAGAGCAACAAGAGGGGGACAGTTCAATGATGGAGATATCTGATCCTAACCCACCTCCAACTCCAATTATAATCGACATATCATCAGACGAGGAAGAGGAGGGAGAATTCGTCCAAGTAGAACCTGAACCTGAGTCACCTGAACCAATGGAGGATTCTAATGACAATGATTTCGATCCTTCGAGTTATAAGCAATCTACTGACAAAAGGGACAACGTTCGAAAGGACTGATTATTATAATCTCTTTTATTAGGACTTTCAGTTTATTTTTGGTATCTTTATTATTTGGAACTAGGTAATAAGTGGTATTCCCACAAACATTTAGCGATCTTATGAACACTTGCTAGTGATTATACTCATTTATATTCCAGTATTTATTCATTATTCCTATCAATAAAATTCCACTTTTCTTTCCTTACTACTTCCCAATAATTTAATTATTTCAATTACAGCAATCACTCCATTTCCCAATAATTTTAACTTATGTTGCCATTCCAATTCTACAAACCATATTCCAGCAAATTAAATTCTAGTCTCAAATATCAAGGGTTAACGGGGACTATTTTTATTTATTATTGTGATGCTTTATTAAATGCTTGGTTGGTTAGCAATCAATAATTAGTTGATAAAGCTATAAACTATGAATTTGGTAAATCCAATTCAAAATTTATTAGCTTCAAAGGAATTGTGCAAGTTTAATAATTCTAGACTTAGCGAGTGAATGCCTTGGGAGCTAACCTAAACCACATTTAATTTAGAACCTGATTCTTTTAATTCAGGAGAAGAAAGATGGCAGGAGGAAGCAGTACCAACACTGGTGGAAATGAACTTAGTGAGGTAGTAAGACAATTAGCAGCAGTTGCCCAGCAGCTGGCTAGAAACACGTCCGGCAATGGGGATACTCAGGGGGAACTTTTTAAGAAAGTGGCACAGAGTAAGCCACTCACTTATCAAGGGGAGCCTGACCCTACCATTTTAGAAAACTGGTTGAGAGAGTTCGAAAAACTGTTTGAAGCGGTGGGATGCCCTGAGGATTCGAAAGTGGGTTGTGCTACCTACTACCTGAGGGGTGAAGCTGACCTCTGGTGGCAGCAAAATGAAGCTACTGTTAGGACCCTACCTGGATTTAATTGGACCAAGTTCCAAGAGAAAATGAGGGATAAGTTTTACCCTAGCTTTTTGCAAAAGCAGAAAGCTGAGGAGTTCTCAAACCTCATAATGGAAAAGATGTCAGTTACGGAGTACTATACCAAGTTTATAGAGTTGTCCCGTTTTGCTGAGGAGACTGTTGCTACTGAAAAAGCCAAGGCTAGGAAGTTTGAGAGTGGTTTAACTACGGATTTGCAATTAAAACTCTGCGGGCAAGTATTTGAAACTCTGGATGAGGTGTATGGGAGAGCCGCACACCTGTATGCGTTGGAGGAAAAGAAGAAGAAGGAGCTGACTGATATGGAAGGGAGAGAGAAGAGAAAGGAGGTGGTGCAAGTTTCTGGAAACCAGCATGGAAACCAGAATGGTTTTAAGAAACAGAAGTACCACCATAACAATAACTTCTCCAATAATAATAATTTCCAGAATAATAACCGTCAAGGTGGACGTGGCAACAATGGAGGGGTTGGAAACAATAACCGGGGGAATAACAGAGATGGAAGGTATCATCTCTGCAGAAGGTGCAGTAACAATCACCCTGGGAGGGACTGCGAAGGCAATCTAGTTACTTGTCGTGCTTGTAACAAGCTGGGGCATAGGGAGTACGAGTGTTACTCTAAGAGTGCTAACGGGAATAGGCAGAACAACTTTAACTCAAAAGGAAACCAGAGGAATTTCCAAGGGAACAACAACAACAACAACAACTTTAATGGGAACAAGGGAGCACAACAGAATGGAGTGAGGAACGGTAATCCCAATAATAACAATAACCAAAATAAGGGTGGAGCTGCTGGAAAACTGAATGTGCTGAGTAGACATGAGGCTGAGGCCACGAATGATGTTATTACTGGTACTTTTTCTATTAACTCTATTCCTGTTAAAGTATTGTTTGATTCTGGTGCAACTTTTTCTTTTGTTTCTAAAGGTACTGTGACAAAACTTAGGGACTGCTTAACAGCAGTGAAAGCAGTAGATTTACCTATAACTATTCCGACAGGTGGGGTAGTGAATTGTACTAAGGCATTTAGAAATGTGCCTTTAGAAATAGAAGGAAAGATATTTCCTTCTGACCTTATTGAGTTTGGGTTGAGTGACTTCGATATTATTCTAGGAATGGACTGGATGAGTAAGTATAATGCTGAAATTAGTTGTAGGTCACGAAAAGTCAAAATGGTCACAAGCAGCAATGAATCAGTGACATACTGGTTGAAAGGTGGTACTAAGTGCCCGAGATTAATTTCTGTCCTAAAGTTAGCAAAATACATGAAGAAAGGGCATCCAGTATATTTTTGCAGTGTCAGGGATATGGACCATGAGCAAGTGACAAACCCAGAGGATATAACAGTAGTGAATGAGTACCTGAATGTATTTCCAGAGGAAATTCCGGGGATGCCACCTAAGAGAGCAATCGACTTTACCATAGATTTAGTTCCCGGAACAGCCCCTATATCCAAGGCACCATATCGAATGGCACCTGCAGAAATGAGTGAGTTGAAGGAGCAGTTACAGGACTTACTGGATAAGGGATACATTAGACCAAGTGCTTCTCCTTGGGGAGCTCCAGTTCTATTTGTGAAGAAAAAGGATGGAAGTATGCGATTGTGTATCGATTACAGGGAATTAAATAAGGTGACGATAAAGAATAAGTATCCTTTACCACGAATAGATGATTTATTTGATCAATTAAAGGGAGCCACGGTGTTCTCTAAGATCGACTTGAGGTCTGGGTATCACCAATTGAGGATTGCCGATGAGGACATACCTAAAACGGCATTTAGGACAAGATATGGACACTATGAGTTCACAGTTATGCCTTTTGGGTTGACTAATGCTCCAGAAATCTTTATGGATTTGATGAATAGGGTGTTTCATCAATTTATGGATAAGTTTGTAGTGGTCTTCATAGACGACATTTTGGTATACTCCAAGAACAAGGAAGAACATGCAGAACATCTAAGGGCAGTTCTGCAAACACTGAGAGAAAACCACCTTTATGCAAAGTTCTCTAAGTGTGAATTTTGGTTGGAAAAGGTAGCATTCCTAGGACACTTTGTGTCTAAGGATGGAGTAGAAGTAGACCCAGCCAAAATAGAAGCTGTGAAAAGTTGGCCTACACCCAAAACTGTATCTGATGTGAGGAGTTTCTTAGGTTTAGCAGGGTATTATAGGCGTTTTGTTAAAGATTTCTCCAAAATTGCTAAGCCTATGACTACTCTAATGAAGAAGGATAAGAAATTTGAGTGGGATGAGAGGTGTGAAGAGGCATTTCAACTCTTAAAGCACAAACTAGTTACAGCACCAGTGCTTACACTTCCAGATGATAGTGGATTGTATGATGTGTATAGTGATGCGTCAAAGAATGGTTTGGGATGTGTGCTTATGCAAAATGGGAAGGTAATAGCATACGCATCAAGGCAGCTTAAAACACATGAGGTAAACTATCCAACCCATGACCTAGAATTAGCTGCCATCATTTTTGCCCTAAAAATTTGGCGTCATTATTTGTATGGAGTGAAATGTAGAATTTACACAGACCATAAGAGCCTGAAGTATATTTTCACTCAGAAGGACTTGAACTCTCGTCAAAGGAGGTGGCTGGAGTATACAACGGATTACGACTTGGACATACAATACCACGAAGGGAAGGCGAATGTAGTTGCGGATGCTTTAAGTCGTAAATCTAGTCATGGAGTAAACTCGTTAGTAGTAGCTAATGAGTTATGTAGAGAAATGGCAAAATTGAACTTAGAAGTCGTGGAATGGGGAGTACCAGCAGGTATTCTAGCAAATCTGAGTGTCCAACCAACAATATTCGATGAGATTCGAGAAAACCAAGAGGGAGATGTGAAGTTGGACAGGATTCGTGAAAAGATTAAACAAGGGAAAGCTACAGACTTCAAAGTTCATGAGGATAGGAGTTTAAGGTATAAGGGTCGATGGTGTGTGCCACAAAAATGTGAAGAAGTGAAGAGAAAGTTGATGGAAGAGGGCCACAATACACCTTACTCAGTACACCCGGGAGGAGACAAGTTATATAAGGATTTAAAGAAAATGTTTTGGTGGCCTAGGATGAAAAACGAGGTGGCTGAATTTGTGGCAAGATGCTTAACTTGTCAAAAGGTGAAAATAGAACACAAAAGGCCTCAAGGGACTGTACAGTCATTGGAAATCCCAAGCTGGAAGTGGGATTGCATTTCAATGGACTTTGTGACCTGTCTTCCTAAATCCAAGAGCAGCAATGACACCATTTGGGTAGTGGTGGATAGACTAACAAAATCAGCAGTGTTTATACCAATGAAAGAAACTTGGAAAATGGAACAACTTGCAAAAGCTTACATCAAGCACGTTGTGAGATTACATGGGGTTCCAAAAGATATCATATCTGATAGGGATTCCAGGTTTCTATCAAAATTTTGGAAAAAAGTGCAAGAAAACTTTGGTACAACACTTAAAATGAGTACAGCCTTCCACCCTGCCACAGATGGGCAAACCGAAAGAACCATTCAAACCTTGGAAGATATGTTGAGAGCTTGCATTATATATTTCCAAGGAGGATGGGAGGATAGCTTGGATTTAATTGAATTCTCTTATAACAATAGTTATCATGCGAGCATTGGTATGGCTCCATTCGAGGCCTTGTATGGGAGAAAGTGTCGTAGCTCAATTTGTTGGAACGACATTAGTGAAACTATAATTCTTGGGCCTCAACTAATTGAAGATACAATCAAACAAGTAAGGGAAATTCAAGCTAAAATCCAGGCAGCTCAAGATCGCCAAAAGAGTTATGCAGACTCAAAGCGAAGAGAAGAAGAATTTGAAATAGGCGATAAGGTGTTACTAAAGGTGTCACCAATGAAGGGAGTTATGAGATTTGGGAAGAAAGGAAAGCTCAGTCCAAAATACATCGGTCCATATGAAATACTGCAAAGAATAGGCAAAGTAGCTTATAGGTTAGCTTTACCTATGGAACTTAGCAAAGTACATGATGTATTCCATGTATCACAATTGAGAAGGTACATCCCTGATAAGTCCCATGTGCTTCAACCAGAAACCATCGAGATAGATCAAAATTTAACCTATGAAGAGAGACCTGTTAAGATCCTTGACAGCAAGGTGCGTAGTACACGCAACAAGAATGTTAAGATTGTAAAAGTACTTTGGTCTAACCAAGAATATGAGGAAGCCACTTGGGAGGCAGAAGATGAAATGAAAAAGAAATACCCAGAGTCGTTTCAGGTATGTAGAGTTACGGGGGCGTAACTCGTTCTCTTTAAGGGGGGTAGAATGCGGTAGAATTCGCGCTTTTTTTTACCCAAATTTCAGTCATTTTGGTACTCTTTGCACAAACTTTAACAAGTATTTCAAGTATTTATGCCCTCAAGGGACATAAAGCAGAAAAAGGGTGACAAAAAGTACAGCAATATTATACCTTATTAAGAAAAAGGTTTCAATTTCGTTCCCCAAGTTTCGGGACGAAACTTTTTTTAAGGGGGGTAGACTGTAATACCCCGTATTTTTATACGTATTTTATTTAAAGTATGTATTTAATGAAATATTTAATTAGTTATAATCATTTTAATTAAAGCATTTTATTAATATTTTTTATAAAAGGAAAGTTTATTTAATTATTTTTTATTTTAAAAGATGGGGTTTTAATTTAAGAAAGTTTATTTTTAACAAGTTTTATTTGGGAAGGGATTAGGAAAATTAAAAGAGGAAAGTTTAGGGTAAAAGGGTTGATAGAAAAGGGGTATAAATATCCCACTTATGAGGCAAATCAACTTTGCCCAGAGTGGAGAAAACCCAAGGTAAGCTTCTCCCCCTTTTCTCCTTACTTTTCTTTCTTTTTTTTCTTCCTCTTCCCCTTCCCCTTTTCTCACGGCCGGCCACCACCTCAGCCACACACGTGGCCGGACCACCACTGCACACCACCACAGCCGCCGGCGCACGGCCAGCAGCTGCAGCGGCAGGCGGCAGCAGCCCAGCCTTGCCGCGGTGGCTGCTGCTGCCGTGGTTGGCTCTCGAAAAAAAAAAAAAAATTTAATCTTTCTTGTTTTTATTTAATCTATGCTTAGATATATTTATAAATTATGAGTTTTGGGATTAAAACTTGATGTTTGAATGTTGTAATTATGTTAATTAATTTTCAGATTTGATTTTAATTAAAAAGCCCCAATTTTTGAAACCCTAGGTTCTTGATTTATGAAATTATGAAAGTATATGATGTATTAATGTTTAGAACTTTAATTTAAGTGCTTTAAGATTGATTTTCAGCAAGTTTTAATTATAAAAATAGTGCAGGAATTTTAAGTAGAAACCTAAATTTTATGTTTTTAAAAGGAATTTAAATTACCCATTAAAGGGGACTTAATTATGGTGTTCTAAATATAATTTCAGCTTATTCTAATTAATTTATGAAGGGTTTTAAAATAGTATATATTGCTGGAAATTTGTTTAGAGTGGACTTTGATACACTATTATAATTTTAATGTGTAGGAGACTTTGAAGTAAGCGATTTTTACTAGTCGTGGCGAATTTAAGATCATATTCAAGGTACGTTCGCGTACTTAGCATATTTTGATGATGTAGAATCATGCTAGGCTTAAATTCAATCAAATACAAGTAGCATCATGCTAAGGTTCATGTATTGAATTGTGAATTATTGGTGTTGGTGATTGAATTGTGAAGCATGAATTATTTGTGATGATCTATGGATTAGAAAATTATATTTTGGCATGATTATATGGACTACATATTTATTTATGGCATGATAGAGAGCATGTTTAATCAAACTAATTGTTTAATTATGTTTGGATCATTGAAAAGGAATTTTATTATGGTTCATATAATTTTTATTGATGCTTTAAGCATGAAGAAGGAGCTATATAAGTGTCCATGTACACAAGGAATAAATTGTATGTTGGTGCCTTTGTGCACTTAAGGTGTTTTTAACACCGAGAGATAGGATTATTGGCGCTTATTGCGTTTACAGTGTTTATGACACTGAGGTAGAATTAAAAAGGGTTCAACATTAAATATTATGTGGTCACTAAATATTCAAGAATTAAATTGGTATGTTTGAATGGTTGAATTATTATCGATGATTGAATTGTTATGCTTTGAGAGTCATCACCAAGTCTAATAATATGTAAATAACGTAAAGTGAAAGAGATTACGCACCAAAACTCTTGGAACGTATATACCTTGAGTATGAACATATGGGGGGAGTTATGTGACTTTATATTTGATCATAACTTCTAATGGAGTACAGGACGCTGTACATTCCTTTTATTTTTATTATTATTGTTATGCGATGGAATTCCGCCACCAAAGGATGTGGCACAGGTGATGCTGGCACGGTTAGCTCCCGTGTCAGTGGTCCTCAATCCATTGAGGAAGGTTTAGTCAAGTTAGAAACCCGTTCGATGCGTAATCAATGCTAAATAAATTATTTAGTGTCCAATTAAAGAGTCTTGTTGTTTGTTGTGTGTGCTTGTAAACAGGTACAGTGAGGTAAGTGTGTGTAATGCTAGGAGTTGCATGATAGTGTGTTTACATACGCCTATGTACTCAGCTTTGCTGATTGTGTGTTTTGTTTGTGTCTGGTTATGTCTTTATCTTGGCCCTACGATGATCCATTCTAATGGAGAGTAGTGGGGGCAAGTAGAGATACTCTTTTCAGGTATTGAAGCATGTTCATGATGGGGCATGAGTGAAGAGAGAACTATGCTAGTTTTCATTTGGATGTGATATGTTTACATTTTGAATAATTTGTTTTATTATTTGTTGGACTAACATTATTATTTGATTGGACGGTTTTGAATAAGGGCCTTGAAGGTTCCAAGTTGTAGTGGTTATTATTTAACTTGGTTTTGTTGATTTCCAACTTTACTTTCGTTTAGTTCGGTTTTTAAATTGTGTTATTTCTTAGTTTGACTTTCAAACTTCCGCTGTGTGTCTTTGATAATTGCCTTAGCCGTTTTTATGGTGGCGGTAATGTCTTAGATATTCCTAAATCGTGTTTTAAAGAGGGTAAAGTGTATTTTTAAAGGAAAGGAATTTCTAGGGTGTTACACTTTTTGTTCTCCAAATCCAACAATGTCCCTTGCTCGTATGTAATATATTTGATGTTTTGATTTGAAAGGTAATCACACTGTATCAATTTGGAGATGTTTGATTAATTTGATTGTATTATTTTATGTGTAATCACACGAAACTTTGGAGATGTTTGTATTATATTTCATATTAAAATGTGTGATATGATTTATTATTAGTGTTCTGTATTATTATGTGTAAATTTTATAATTGTAATTCGTGTGATCAAGTTTGTATATGTACATGATTGATTATTGATATTATATGACTTGATTGGATATGAGTATCGTATTACTTTTATTGTTTACAATTGATAATTTCTAGGGTTTTAATGTTGTTGCTATAGGGAGTATTGTTTTATTGAGGTTTTAGAGTTATTAATGCAGAGTATTATTTTTAGGTTGATATATGATTATATTTGGGTTATTAGTATGTGTTTTAAGAGTTGAGATATTATGAACCGAATTGTTATGTTATTTATTTGGGAACATGTGCCATTATTATTGAGATACTATTTATTAGTTTGTGAATGATTATTTGATCCATGAGTTCAAAAGGGTAAACATTATATTTTGTTCTTGGTTTGAGGCTCGGCGTTATAGACCTTAGTCCTTGGCATGTTGGTAAGGAGATAATGATCATGAGTTAAGAATGAGGTACAATCTTTATTATTTATTTTTCTATGGTCCCCTACAGTGGGAATTGACCCGTATGTGGTCTGGTTCAAGGTGTTTTTCTAGTTATTGGGAGTATTCAAGTTTTTATACTTGTTGGTTTTATTCGAATTACCCATGTCCAAGGCTAGGTATAGAACAATGAGCATGGCACACTTATGGGTTATATGAGTTGATGATTGAGTAAAGGTTCGTATTATTATTCGAGGTTGAGTTGACCAATGGTTACTTTTCTCAGAGTACAATGTGTAATGTAGTTTTGAACTACATTGTTTAATTGAGCTAGTAATGTTGATTGTTTTGCTATACTATGTATTCTGATATGTGGTGATTACTCAGCTTTTTGCTGACGTGTGTGTATTTTTGTTGTGCTACTTGTGTTTGCGGCCATGTCTTTTTCTTATGGTGGCCCTGCGACGATCTATTTTGGAATTTGTCCTTAATGGTGAGCAGTCAAGATTGTAACAGGTTGATCAAGTGATGATCGTAGCTACAGGAGCTCAAGTGTATCGATTAGTTTGTTATGACGAGTTTATAAAGTTGTACAAGTAGCTCACCTAGATTATTGGGTTGTAATTATTGGGATTTTGTAAGCCTTAGCACTTGACAAGTTGCCGAGTGTGGCAATAATACCTCCGATTTAGGTGTATGCTTCCGCAATTTTATTTAAAGGTTGTCTATTTTTCCTTTATTTCTTATTTATTATTAATTAGTAAATCGGGGGTGTTACAAAAAAGAAATTACCCCCAAATTCCACCTACCCAATGCCATTTCTAACATTTGAGACAAAAGGGTATGCCGCTTCTGCTGTGATTCAGGACATTCCGATATCAAAACTGTAATCCCCCGTATTTTTAAATATTTTATAAATGAAAATTTATTTTATTTATAATATTTATTTGTTATTTTTCATAATTAAATTTCAAAAGTTTCAAATTATTAATCTGGGTCAAAAATTATTTGAACAAATTATTTTATGCACCTTTATTCTACAATTTATGTCCAATCATACAAGCCTAACCCATTTGTTTACTTAATCGACCCATTATTTTTATGAGGCCCAATCTTTCTTTTACCCTACAATAATTCTCTCCTATAAATATCCCATGAATCTCCAAAAATTTCCCACACAAAAAGGTTAGTCTTATTTTCATCCTCCTTTGTTTCATTATTTTGCTTAATGTTAATTTAATTGTTTTGGGTTTTGATTTTAGTATAAAGATTATATTTTTAGTATCAAATTATATTTTAATGGTATAAAGATTATAAATTTCAGATTATATTTATGTTATAAATTTCATATTTTATGAATTATAAACCTAGGGTTTCAATTTATTGAAAATCATGATTTTAGGGTTTTTATGAACAATTGATTTAGGGCTTTTATAGTAATGATGTTTTGAAATTTTGGTGATTATAACTAATGATTAGTTTAACTTAATTCCAGATTATTTTGAACACATAGATTCGTGTTTTAATTATTAGATTTCCGTTCGTTAATATTAATCCCGTTTTAATCCCGATCAGGTTCTCAACTCATCCGATTTTGACAAAAAAGTAGTGTTTTCCATGTGGAAACCACGCTTTAAATATGATTTTCGGGCAGTTTTTGATTTTAACGAAGTTTTTACATACTTAAAATATTATCCTTGAGTTTGATTAATAAAATTAATTATGTTTAAAGTTAATTAAGCATAAATATATGTTTTTATTGAAGTTTCAAGTGTTGGAAATAGTTTCTAAGTACTACTTTTGATGTTTTATAAAGAAGGTTTAATCACCCATTAAAAAGAGAGATTTTAGGGGTTTTTATATAATTTTCAGATTTTTATTAGACTTTGAACTTGCTGTAATTTCATGTATAAGAGTGTATTTTAAGGTTTTTATGAAGAAAAATTTAAAGAACTATATATAAGCCTTTAATTTTAACAAAAGGGAAGGTTTTAAAGTGTTGTTTGATTTGGATTTTGAAGGTTTTAAAGTAAGTTAGTATTGCTGTAAATTTAATTGATTGGGTATTGATTGAGATGTTATTATTTGGCTTAGGAGAGGAGTTTATTGAAGGTGATTTCTAGTTAGTAAAGTGGCATACCAATTCGTTTGCTCAAGGTACGTACAAGTTACAAAACCTTGCTTTTAGGTGCATGTTTATGGACGGATCGAGAACTTAGTATCATGTCTAAGGATGACTGGGTTAAATTGTTTGGTTATACATTGTGAATTTCCTTTGACGTGCACTATTCCTTATTGTAATTATTGGTTTTGTTCTAATTATGCAAGGTGCGCTTAGAGGCAAAGGTATGTGATTGGTGAAATGACTTAATTATTACTCATTCATGATTTAATGAAATAGGATGAGTAAAGGAATGGTTCATGTCTTATAAGACAAGGTTAAGAGTTTGGGGTGTCTTATGCACTCAAGGTGTTTATACACCGAGGTAGTAAAGGAATAAATAATAAATGTTGCTTGCCACTAATAAATCAAGAATTGAAATTGAAAAGTTGCTTTACTTGATTGAATTGATATTGGATTGATTGTATTGTTATGCATATGAGCCATCACAAAGTCTAAACCTGTAAATCACGTAAAGTGCAAGATGGATGAGCAATAAAACTCTGGATTGGTGCACTTCTGGAGTAATGACAATCCGGGGTTGGGGTACATGGGGTATTAGCCGTGTACTTTTCTCGAGGCCGTCTGATCTACGAGTCTCTTATTTCAAATATTTTTCAAAACTAGGAGTTAGGTGAGATCTCATACTAACTACGGTCACGGAGTCGCGCCCGTGGTCGTTGGATGTTTATTGATGTTTCCGAAAGGAGGCATGGGGTTTTTCTATTATTGATGTTCCAAATGGAGCATGGGTTGAACAACCTTGTCTATTGCGTAATCCAATGAATAAAAATAATGATTTACCTATTATTAATTAATGGAGTCTTAGTAATATAAATAGTTGAGTCGTGTGTTGAGTCTATAATTTAATGATGCATGATGATTGATTATTAGTAGCATGTTATGGAATTCTTAATTTATTTTGCAGCTTGTATGTACTCAGCTTTGCTGATTGCGTGCTTTGTGTGTCTTTCTTTGGTCATGGCCTTCGCCTTTCAATGACCCTGTGACGATCCAATTTTTACACTTGTAATATTGGGGAGCAGAATTACCACAGGTTCTTACACATGCACCATTCATCAGGGTTGTGGGATCTTGAGTAGAGAGTTGGTTGTTTCATTTTATTTCTTTTGCAAGTTTGAATTTATTTTAATTCGATTTTATTCGACACTATTTCTTTTGGGTTTGAATTTATTTGAACACTGAATTTAATCACTTACTACTTTTATTGGGTTTTGAATAAGAGCCTTAATGGTTCCAAGTTGTATGACTTAATTTGGTTTCATTCGTTGGTTTTGAAACTTATTTATAACTGATTTAGTTTTTCCGCTACTATTTTCTGATAAAGCCTTAACGTTTGAACACGTGGCGGTAGCACGCCAGTAATTCTCTTGAATATTGTTCAGGGTCCTCAGAGGTTTAAAGAGAGAATTATTGGGGTGTTACAAAGTGGTATCCCCTTTCAAGGGCTCATGTTTTGGAGCTCCAAACTGCTTTAGATGATGCTCAAGATCTACCAAGAACCCTAGTTGGGGTTAGTGAATTGGATAGTTTGCTCGATTTTGTTGAGAGGATGAACCAATTGGGAGATATAATGGGGGCTGAGATTGGTAAAAATGGGAAATTGGGTTTGAAGGTTTCAAGCAGTTTGGTTAATTTAGGGGCGGAATTTAAGAGATTGATGATTATTGGAGAGGATAGTGAGGAGATTAATGGTGATGATGGGATGAATCTGTTGGTGACTATGAAGCACTTTGTTAAGTGTTTGCAGTGTCATTTGGCTAAACCTGATTGTGCTTTCTATGGAGTTGGGTCTCAAGGTGGTTCTTAGGTGTGGTGGTTGGGGCCGGGGCAGCAAGAAGGGGAAAAGGGAAGGGGCTGGGCTGCGTTTGTGGTGGAAAGGGAGTGGGATGGGGTTGCCAGCGCCGGCCGCAATTTTATTAGTGGCAAAAGGGAAGGTGGCTAACCGAAAGGGCTGGGAGAGATGTATTTGCGTATTTTGTAGAGTTTAGATCACTGATGAGAGAGATTTGTACATCTAATGGGTTCATAAATAGTGCAAAACATTGATTTGGCATCTTCTAATTCATGGGTCAAAGCCCTCTATTTTGTGTCCTAAACTAAAATTAACTATTATTCTATTATATTTGCTTAATGTATTCGTATTGAACTTTCAATGTACTCCACTTCTCATGCTTCTCACCGAATTCCAACTTTATAAGTCATTATAATTTAGAAATCAAACTTGAATAATTGAATGTGATCAAAAGCATAAATCAAGCATTCAAAGAATATAATAATTTTAACCACCTTTAATATACCATCTTCCACCGGATAACGAAATTAGTCTATATAAAAATTAAATTGTTACCACTGCTTTCTACTCCCAAAAAAAATATACTAGTAATTAAAAAAAATTCCCTCCAAAGTCCAAAAGAAAAAAAGAAAAATAAAAAATTGAGGTGTGATTTAAATTTGAATTAATTAAAAAAAAATTAAAAAAAAAAGAAAAAGTAAAGTAACATAGATTCAGATTCTTTCTCCCTTCGAAGTAGACTAGTCTTTTAACATTTGACTTCTGAGCAACTAAAATTTGAGAGCAAAAATGGCGGAAGAAGCAGGACATTCCCAGAGAAATGATAGGGTTCAACGACGAGTAGGGTTAGTTTACGACGAACGAATGTGCAAGCATAATACTCCTGATGGTGATGATCATCCTGAATGTCCTGATCGAATTAGGGTTATTTGGAACAAACTTCGTAATTCCGGTCTCATTGATAGGTTTTTCTTTTTTCCCCTTTATTTCTGTTTTAATTTCAATTTCAATTATTTGTTTGCTAATTTTGCTGAATTTTGGTTTTTTAATGTGGTTATTATGTTATTTTTTTTGTTTTGTGTGAAAGTTGTGCAATTGAAGTAGAATTTATTATTATTATTATTATTGGGTTTGTGATGATTTGTTTATGAGATTTTTGTGAGGAATTTGGTGTTATGATTTGTGTAATGTGTGTGGTGGTTGAAGTTGTTTAGAATTGCTAGTAGAAGAACAAGGGGATTTATGTATTGTTGAATGAAAGAAGTTTTGATTGTAGAGTTTGAATTTGGTGGAGTAGGGACTATGGTATTTTTAGTAAATGTATTATCTTTAGTGAGGATCTTCATGATTAGGTCTTTTTATTTAGAATTGCTTGTAAATGAGCGCAAAGAAGTTTAG
Organism: Chenopodium album; assembly: GCF_948465745.1. NCBI lineage: Eukaryota > Viridiplantae > Streptophyta > Magnoliopsida > Caryophyllales > Amaranthaceae > Chenopodium > Chenopodium album. The sequence goes on along the minus strand of NC_137853.1, from coordinate 34,042,573 downwards.
ATTGTGAGTTCGAATTTGGCGCTGCGGTGTAGGGACTATGTTATTCTTTGTAAATTTAGTATCTTTTGTGAGGGTTTTCGTGATTTGGTCATTTAATTTTGTTCTGTAAGTGGAAGCATTTGGTTTGAATTAGTAACGAGAGCCCCCACGAATTGGCCTTGTTGATGTATTGTGGGATGAGGTTTGTCTACGGTCTAGTACGTGTCTCTATTGAAGTTCAGGTTGTTTTTGTCTTTTAAATTTTGTTGGTAAGGTGTTGTGTACTTTATATGGAGTTTGCTGGACTGAAGGAGAATGGACTATTCATAGGTTATTTTGGCTGTGGACGTGTGCAGTTTTAGAGAATGGTTTACCAAATTCTTTGAAGATGTGCAAAAGAATTAAAGGATTGCTTGATGTTGTGCACCTCTTGCATCTAACTTTTATGAACAACTATTGTGTTGGAACTTGGATTTAAGTAAGTGATCAATCCACAACTTTGTATGGAGAGCAAAAACAGTGGGAAAGTGCTATGTTGTATACTTTTAGATTTTTCTGCAATCATAACAATGTATATTTCCTTTGAAAATCTCAGTTATCGGTAACTTCAAGAATAATATAAGAAAGTTCAAATGTTAACTCACCTAAACTTTATGTTACCTTTACACTTCGTTTGGATAGAAGAAATTGAAAGGAAAAGAAGGGGAGAGAAAGGGAGGGAACAAACTCTCTTGTTTGTGTAAAAGAATGGAGGAAGAAAGGGAAAGGAGAGGGAGGAACCCATTTTTTCCTCTTTCTTTAATAAGCATTATCCCTCTAAAATTGGAGAGATTTGGATGGAAAATAGAGCTCACCTCCCCCTCCCTTTCTTTTCCCTTCTATTTCTCCTCTTTCCCTCCCTTTCCTTTCCTTCCTTATTTGCTATCCAAACAAAGCGTTAATCTAGGGATAGTACAGAGAAAGTGTTTGTTGATATAGTCTTGTGCAAATCCGCAGCCTCTTGTGGTCATGTTGTGGTTGCTTTAAAAATGAAAGCAGTTTTTATGTAAAGCTGTACAAGTTCAGTATTATTTTTTCATGAGTACCTATATAGTTTTGAGTACCATTGTACTAAAATTTTATATTTTTCTTCATCTTTTTTCAGGTGTGTTGTTTTGGATGCTAAGGAAGCAGAGGATAAATACATACAATCTGTTCACTCCAGAACCCATGTTGACCTGATCCGCAATATAAGCTCCAAGCAGTTTGATTCTCGCAGGGATAGGATTGCTTCGAAATTCAATTCTATTTATCTTAACAAAGGTTCATCAGAAGCAGCTTATTTAGCTGCAGGGTCTGTTATAGAGGTAATAAGTTCAGCACAATGCTGAGCTGCTCCAAGTCCTTGATTGTTATGATACACTGTCCACTGTTAAAATTTGGTAACTAATCCTTTAATAGAATTATGCAGGATCTGGATACTGTGACCAGATTGGCATAATTTAAATCTATAAATGTTGAAAGGGTGTTAAAAATTAGTTAGCAAACTATTTAGGCTAGTAAATAGAAATAATAATGATACTACATTAAATCTCGTAAACTTTTTATGGTTAATATTTGCTCACAAATTAAGGTCAATGGAGAGAGAGTGTTGATGCAGTGAGTAGGTGTAAGAAAAAAGTGGAAAAAGTAAGAGACCGAGAGTCAGTGGAAAGGAGTAAATATTGTGGGGGGTAGGAGGGAAGGTAAATCTGCAAGCAGCCTTGCTCATACCATTGTAGGGAGTCTGTTATGCTGAAATCCTTTTTGAAAAGTCATTGACAATTTTTACTCCATTACAAATAACAATTAAATTTAATTCAGTCTGTGATCTGCCTAGTGTTGGTGTTTCATTGAATTTCTTGCTACAACTCTTACAAGAATTCTATTTGGCTCTTCCTGATTAGCATACTTCCTCTGTATTTTTACAAGTGCAACATGTAGAAGTACATTTTATTTTGAGTGCGACCAGGTGTTGTTCCTTCTTGTAGTTTGTATTAATGTTGTTATGAACTAAAACTATGTATTTGATGCTATTCCAAATAGGCAGCAGAGAAAGTAGCCAAAGGGGAGCTCAATTCTGCTTTTGCGATTGTGAGGCCTCCTGGCCATCACGCCGAGGAAAATGAGCCCATGGGTTTTTGTATGTTCAATAATGTGGCTGTTGCAGCTAGTTATCTGCTGAATGAAAGAGTGAGATTTCTCTGCTCACGCCCCCTTCCCTCAGTTTATTGAAGGAGCTGAATATTTTAAAAGAAAGTAAAAGAAATTGTTTGTGTTGATTATTGATTGACTTTATTATTTTTTTCGAATATTTTTTTCCCAGGCAGAATTGGGAATTCACAAAATTTTGATTGTTGATTGGGATGTTCATCATGGCAATGCCACTCAGAAAATGTTTTGGAAGGATTCTCGTGTTCTTTTCTTCTCAGTGCACAGGTAAAAATTAGAACATTTTACTATGTCTATTCTTAGAATGGTTGTGTAATTTTTTTTCTGAGCGTTTCATTTTCTCCGTATGAATTCAAACAATTAGGATACATATATCCTTAATATTTTTATTTATATTTATTGGCTCATTATATTTTTAGGCATGACTTTGGATGTTTTTATCCTGGAACCGATGATGGCGATCTTAGTATGATTGGAGAAGGGCCAGGGGAGGGATACAACATTAATGTGCCTTGGGAACAAGGTCGATGTGGTGATCCAGACTATTTTGCTGCTTGGGACCACATATTGATCCCCGTTGCTACAGAATTCAAACCAGACATGATTATAGTTTCTGCCGGGTTTGATGCAGGTTGATTAAGATGAAATTGGTAGATGGCTTTTGTTAATTTCTGTGTGAACTGTGTAGTATCGAAACAGTCCCTAGTTATTAGATCATTGATGAACAATCAAGCTGTTTAGCTGTTGTCCAGGCCATTTCTAATGCTATCTTTGTAGAGATTTTGACAAATTTTGCAAATTTATCTATTCTGTCTAATACGGACATCCAGTAATTCTTTTCTCTAAAAACTTGTACCCTTTTGTTGTCATAATATGATCTTGGGATGCTTAGACCATAAGCAAATCCATGGAACAGCTTGAGTTCCCTTCTATATATGATGGTTTTGAAATTCGGAAAACTGCTAACAAGTTGTTTGGTACTTTCCGATCTTTTCCTCTATTTTTAAAATGTTGCATTGTCTGCAACTGGTAGGTGTGATTTTGTGATCATTATTCTAGATTTACATGATTAAGTTTCTCTAGGTATTAAAACACTTTTTTTGCAACAGCTGTTCGTGATCCTCTTGGCGGTTGCTGTATTTCTCCATATGGCTACTCTGTTTTGTTGAGAAAGGTTGGTATCTTAGGCATATATGCTAGTTAACGTGTATTAAATTGTGGACCTTGTGGTACGAATCATTGCCCTTTATGGCATAGTGCCGGTAAGCTTTGTTGTTTACATGTTAATGGTTTGGTATTTGTTAAGTTGAATGTTTCATACAATCTTGGTAAAAGATTTAGGCTAAGTTTAATCCCCAAAATGCTTGTTTGTTAACCGTACTCGACCAACCATGATAAAAGGATGACAAAGCACATAGCTGTAGTCTACAATTTATCTTTAAATTCTTTGTAGGTGGTCCTGTTGCTTACCAAAACTTGCTCTTTTCTTATACTCTGTTTTGTAGTTAATGGATTTTGCCCAAGGTAAAATTTTACTTTCTTTGGAAGGCGGGTATAATCTTGAATCTTTGGCAAATTCCGCTCATGCATGTGTGCAAGTATTGTTAGAAGAAAAGCCAATCGCTGGATCTTCTGAGGCTTATCCATTCGAATCAACATGGCGCGTCATAGAAAATGTGAGTATATATGCGGCTTTTATTATTTGGTAATTTTTAATTTTTTATATACTGCACCTTGACTTTGATGTCATATTTTTCGAGCCTGTATTTTTATGAAAAGTGCATGTATTATCATAGGTTCGGCAAAAATTGAGTGCGTATTGGCCAAGCCTCGCCAATGAATTACCAAAAAAGCTAACAAGCCAGAAAGCGCCTGCATCTCGGGTAATACTTTAACTTCATGAATCTTGGCTATAATGAATTTGCTTGTCATTTTTCATTGAATTGTGACCAAAGCCTATAAAAAAATTCTCTCTCGTTTCTTCTGTTTGTCCTATTTGGAATCTTGAGAGATTACAATCGAATGATTTATACAAGTAATACTTTTCACGATTTTTTAATACTTCAAAACATAGTCATATGAGATCTTGTTAGATTCACCTCGATTTTTAGTTTTCAATTATGTAATATTCAGACTTTTTTATAGTATGTTGCTTGAGATATTATTATTACAATATTGCATTGAAAATTGTGCAAAAAGCAAATCGGATAAGGTATTGTAAATTTGTAATAGAAGGGATGATGTTGCGATGATAAAATGAGAATGGATGAGTCCCTCCTCACACAATCACTACCTCAACCCATCTATCACTGTTATCTACCTTCATTTGTTTATATATATTTTTCTTCTATAACTCCGTTAATGCGTTAATCGCAATCTAAGCATTCTCTTAGAGGTTAACCTGACTTCTCATCTGCCTATTTTTTCAAATAATTCATAATTGAGATATATGCTACCTCCATTTTATTTATATATCATAATCAGTATTCCATTAATGTGTCACTAAGTTCTTCTGCAAACAGCTTCTGGTTGAAGTGAGCTCTGAGTCTGAAACTGAAGATATTGAGGAAGCTATCAAGGATATTATACAACCGCTTTCAGCACTGAAAGTTGATGAAGGTCAGGATAGAAGGAAGTTTATTTCTTCCCAAGCAAGATTAGAAGTCTCCAGCCACCACCCTTTTCTGCCCCTCCCCATCTGATTTCATTTGCTGTCTTATTTGGAGTGCAGATCAGAAGGATGCTTCAGTTTCTTGGAGAGCTGAGCAGAAGCTAATTGATATTTGGTATGCATCTTTTGGTTCAAATATGTGGAAACCAAGACTTCTCTGTTATATCCAAGGTGGACAGGTAAACTATGTTGTCTATATGCAAGTAATTGCTAAAACTAATATTTTAGAATTGGTGTGATGGACTAATTTAGTGGCTGCTGCTGACTTATGTTTGCATGAACCTCATGCTCTATATATCCTTTCCTGTTAAAAAAAAAAAGTAATTATGCTGTTTTTTTCCGTATGTCATTGTAATTAAACACCAGAGAATAACCTCTAGATGTCCCATATAAATAGAACATATACATAGCCTACTGCATTTAATTTCATGTTCAAACGGCAACTTTCAGTTTCTGGAGAGTGGTGGTTTGTGTTGTCCTCAAGGAGGTTTTGGGTAAATTTATCTTATAGTTGTACTCTGAAGGTTCTGTGATATGTTCCTAGAGTCGATAGTGAGTTATGTGAAATATGTCAGCCCTCATTTGGCTTTTTAATGCACTGATGTAATTAGGTGGAAGGTATGCAAAAATCATGCTCAGGTTCCATGGACAGTAGCCCACCAAAAGATGTCATGTGGAAGTGTGTTCCTCATAGATTATTCTTTGGCCATGATTATACTAAAACATGGGGTCCTGGTGGAGTTGCTTTCCTTCATCCTGAAAGTAGTGCAATGGAAAAATCTTATATCTGCATGTATAAACTTACGTAAGTGATCTTTTTCCCTCTTTTTTTTGTCATCTCTGCTTTGCTAATTAATAAGTAATGCTCTACTTATGTTCCCCTCCCACCCCCAAGTTGGGTGTGCAACTTGGTATATCATTAACAGCTGCAGTGAACATCTACATTTAAAATGTCAACTCTGATTTGTGTACAGGCTAGAGCAGTTTAATGATGTTTTGTTTCAAGAAAATCGCTCAAGTTGTAATGTTGACGCTCCTTGGATTACATCGGAAGCTCTGAATGCTGTTAAAAATACTGGATCCTTTTCCATTGCTACGGTGAGTTGTACAGCCCTTTATTATGTCTGCACATCTAAATTCCAGACTTTGGATATAATTGCGCAATATGAGTGATTAGTTCGCAGTGAATGAACTTTTCCATAATATGATTTTAATAGTCTGCTTTAAGTTAATTTCATGATTTTACCATTATATTCACTAGGATTCAAGTGGTGTGCTAATGGACCTTAATTTAGCGTTGATGTCCACTAGTTTTACTTATCACCCCCCCCCCCCCTCCCCGCACCCTCTTTTCACTCCATTTCCTCCTGTTTTTAATGGTAGGACTGTAGGAGCAAGGAAAATACTCACCTGCTAATCTGTTATGCTAACCAAAGCAATTTATTTCAAATGCAGGGAGGTTGGTATCGAAATGTAGTCTTTTTGGGCGAGGAGCAGGGTGTTCCCACCCTTACCATGACGTATGTTTTACAAGTTTTATTATCCGTGGATTGTAAATGATGAGTTCCGCTAACCAGTATCAGATGATGTGACTTTTTCTTTTTCAGGTGTGATCTGCATGATGTACAGGCCTTCAAATCTGCAAAATTACCACGATGTGCTCCTGGCGATGTTTATGCTAATACCTTGATCAGGGGACTGTCAGAAGGAGGACAGCTTTCAGAGGAAGAAGCATTAGCTTACATAAAAGAAGCTGCTGCAAGACCTCTCTGATTCTAGACGGAGCAGATTCTTAATTTATTGTAAAAATCGTTATTTTGGATAATCATTGATTAGTGATGATGCAAAGTTGCTTGCACTAGATTTTGTAAATATGCTGTGCCCTAATTTGTAAATTGGCTTGGTTACTTAATTCTTCCTAAGCTACAGTACTGCCTCAGTAATTGTTATTGGGGGGCATATCAATTTCTTAGTCCTATGCATGTCAAAGTTCTTTGTAAGGATGGATCAACATTTCTGATAACTTATTATTTAATGAAGGATTGGAATGAAAATACTGTGATTTTTTTGTACCAGCTTCAAAAGCCAATTTCTGCATCGTACGAGTATGAGCATACAAGAGTCAGACAGCCTACATAAAGTTGGGTATGTCTGCAATTGTTCTTGCAAAGAAACCTCTGTAGTGCAGTTAAAGCTATAATATCTAATTACGAGATACACAAGCTGAGCAAAAAAGTAGTCATTGGAGTATATCTCTTTACAGTTTAATTTATACTTCACTTCGTATGAAGTTCCATGTAAACATTTAGTATAAAATTTTTTGCCTTTTGAGTTACCACCTTCTTTCTTGTCTACTAACTTTCTTGTTTCCAGCACAGAACAAAGAATTTTTGCTAATATAGGTAACCTCCCTTGCCCCATCAAAAAATACAGATAAAGAACATCCATCCAAAGATAGCGCAAACAATTACATAACCCGGTCATCCTGACATGATAAATATTTGGCTGCATCCAAAATTCTCTCTTATGTTGAAGAGACTCAAGCAAGATAACCCAATGCAACAGATTTTGTGGATATAGCACCAAGAATTGACAGGCCAAGACAACATCTATTCTTGAACGTAGAATAATCATCCTCATGCAGCTAATCAGCACCACCAATATGAGGGAGAAGAATGTGTTTGTGTGACGCAGTTTCCAATTCATCATCTAATTTTCACCGTTGCATGACCAGTTTCACTTAAATGTTTGTGAAGTTTAGATCTGTCAAACAATGATTGCACCACATTATAATTGAAACAACCAGGACTACAACAAACATCAAAGCAACAGTTTAGTTAAACAAGTGTTACCGTAAATTTTTATTATTACCTTGACTCAAACTCTTCCCCACATTTTTCACAGACAGGTTCGTGATTTTTAGATTTTTCCTGCAGCAAGTCAGAATGTAAGTTTAGTATAAGCATGCAATTTAAGTATTTAACTAGTTAAATATATAAAGAAGAGGTAAGAGCTTTGTTTCTAAAAAATCAATCCAGCAACCCAACATCAAGTAATAAAGTAAGACATGTTCATTAAAGCATGGAAGTTTACTAGATTAAGTCCCGTGCCAAGCACATTATCACAAAATTTTATAACGAATTATAATGTTAATTCAAAATCTAGCAAAAATAATTCTCATATTATTAAATGAAATTGAAAAAGTTTGAATCTTAATTTATATCCAAAATTGAGTTCCGAATCAAAAAGTAAAAGATACTACCTCCGTTTCTTTTTAGTTGACACGTATTCCTTTTTAGGAAGTTTTTATTTTAGTTGACACGTTTCCTTTTGAGGTAACTTTTTTACCTTGCATTTACAAGCTACCCCACTTGCTTTTTCATTCTCTCTCACTCTCTCTTCCTCCTTAATATATGTGCCTAAATCAAACGTGTCAACTAAATAGAAATGGAGGAAGTACAAAATAATATTTTATATATGGAAAATATGTGAAATTTTTTTTAGGAAGTGTATACTACAATTATATGATTTGGTGAATATTTTTAGAAAGTGAATTAAAAAAAATAAAGAGTTTTGAAGGGGGAAAAAAAAAAAAACAAAGGATAGGAACTAGAACTATGCATATATACATCAATATGTTTTTGAAAATTTATCCTTTCACAAGGATATTCTTTTTACTAATTAAATCATATGAGGAAATAAATTTTTAAAATATCATCTATTTAAGTTCATTATACTACACATTATAGCAGTGGTAGATTGGTCATAGTTATTGAAGGAATTATGTCCTCGATTTACGGGCAAATACTAAATATGATAAGGATGAGATTATGGAGATAATAACTTCGTTTATTTGGGTCTTCATTATATCTTACTAGAGACCAGACCAATATTGACCATTGAGCTAAAATGAAATAAACACAATGCTCACCTAAACGAATCTTGAGGTCACACATAAAATGTTGGATTTTAAAAAATAAATAAACAAAAAAAAATCGAGCCAAAGTTTGGCTTTGTGTGCCAAATGGAAGTTGCCCTAATAATATGATTATATAATTAGGGATTTGGAAATAAAAAGTACTTGTAATACACATCATATTTCACCCAAGAAACTACAAATAATTTCGTCTCCTCTCTCACAAATAGCCAACTGTTTTCTCCAAGAAAGAGAAGGTAGAGGTTTGATCTACAACGGTGTAATATTTGTAGAGGAGCTTCGGTTGCAGCTCTAAATCTCCCAAAAAGTCAAGTTTGCATAGAAGAATATCACGCTATAAAGGTTGTACACTTGTACTCTGATCTATTATATGATCCTTTAATTGTATATGCATGTTAATCTTGGTTAAGGTGCAATGTACATGACACATAAAATTTTGATAAAAGTACCTAAAACCCCATATGGTATGTGAGTTACACCGAGTAAAATTTCATGTATCATATCCACAGCACTCATACCAAGATCAAAATGCGTATACAATTAAAGGATCACAAAATAGATTAGAGTACAACCTTAGTAGCATGATTTTTCTCTATGCACACTAGACATTTTGGGAGATTTAGAACCGTAACTCAAGCTCCTCTACAAATATTCCATCGGTGTAGATCAAACCTCCGCCGACCGAAGAAAACCACCTCCTCCTTCTTTGAGTATAGAATTGGCTATGTAAGCAGGAGGGAGAATAATATCATACGTAATTTCTTTTGGGTGAAATATACCGTGTATATGTTTTATTCCCAAATCCCAACTATATGATCATATTACTCTAATTAGGGTAGCTAAATATTCCCCTTTTCCACTCCACTTGGTCGGCCACACCAAGCCCAACTTCGGCTCGTTTTTTCTTTTGTTTGATCTAACACATTATGTGTATCCTTATACGATCCGTTTAGGTGAGCGTTGCATTTATTTTGTTTCAGTCCATTGATCAATATTGATCTCTAGTAAGACATAACGAGGACCCAAATAAAGGAACTTATTATTTCCAGAATGCGATCCTTATTATTTAGTAATTGCAAGTGAGTCAAGAACACAATTCCTTCCGTTTTAACTATTGGGATATAAAGCAAGCAATAAATAGAAATATGGGCATATTACACACAGGCAAGTCATATGCTCATAATAATAGTGTGCCTTTGAGGGTGGGTAAATCATACTTCCCCCGTCCCACTATATCTTTAATATGAAAATTTCACAAGAATTAAGAAGTTTGGAACATCTATGATTTGCAATTATTATTTTACATTTGTAATGTATTTTTATTGGAAATTACACTATTCAATGTTGGGAGAAGATAAAAGTATAGATGTTATTGTTGCATTCTAAACATTCTTGCAAAAAAAAACCAAAAATCATTCTCCCATAAAAGGGTGCAATTTTCTGGAATAAATGAGGATAAATGTACGAGTTCAAATGTTTTTCCTCCCGAAAACATTGAATCATGTAATTTCCAAAAAGATTATAATTGCAAATATTTTTTCTTCCTCAAACATTGAATCATGTAATTTCCAATAAAAATACAATTACAAATGTAAGGTAATAATTGCAAATCATACATGTTCCAAAATATCTTAGTTCCAATGAAATTTTCTCAATGGGAAAAGTATAGTGGGAAGGAGGGACTATTTTGGAACACCATAATAGGAAATGGAAAAACTATTTTAGGACATCCAAAAACGAAAGTATAGTAGAGGGAATAGTATTTAGAGAAGCAACTCTTCCAGCAGGTATGTGCAAAAAGTGAGAAGCAGCTTTCAGTGGATCTTATGGTCATAAAGAGTATTTGATGGTTCTGAAATTCTTTTTCAATGAGGAATATCTTTTATTTATATTTACTCCCTATCAACCAATCTTCCTCAAGAAATGAATATTATTCTCCATTCAGCGACAAATGTTTGCACCTCTCAAGTTACTTCTAACCAAATACTACTTCAGGATACAAACTAGATATCACATAAGGAAAAAAAAATAAAAAATAAAAAATAAAACTTACCAAGATGAATATTATTATTGCATATGATAATTGCACATGATATAAGTAATGTCGAAAACAAAGATAATCGCAAACAATGAGCAGGAAATTGCTACAAAGTACTGGAAAAAATTAATACTAGTTATAATACTCACCTTTTGTTTCCTTCCTTTACACGAGCTCTTTGGTTTTGTCTCAGTATCTCGCTTGATGGTACCTTTTTCTTTCCTTCCCAAAGATTTTTTCCCGGCCTTGGTACTAGTTTGTGGGTCATGATCAACTTGATCATCATTCCCGTTGTTTGCTGTATCTGAAGCACTGAGTCCATTGTTTTCCATAACTGGTACATTGGTAACATTATCACCTACTCTTGACGGTTCTGCCTGAGAAGGTTTGTCCTTCTCTTTCTTGGCTCTTCTGCTCTTCTTTTTTACTTTCTTGTTATTATACTCCATAGGCTCTATATCATCCTCACTCTGAACATTATTGCTTTCAAAAGATTCATTCTTTGACGTCACATGCTTCTTATTCCGGAGACCAGATATCATGGCTTCAAGATCAACTGACTCATCATCGGATTCACCAAAAGACTGTCTAATATCATTCAATTCATCATCACCAATGTCATCTTCTTTATCAGAAGGGAGTTCATATCTACTTTTTCCCTCCTCAAACCCAACACTTTCCTGAAACCTCTCTTCTAACTCATCAACATCATCCTCTGCAGACACAAAACCATCATCGACGACAACGTTCTCACTGTCCACATTCCCTGCCACATCATTCTTATCATCCACATCTTTTGCCACAGGGTCCACAGTTTCATCTTCATGTTGAATTCCACCATCAACATTAACCTGTTCAATATCCTCGAAATCATCTTCCTCAATAAAAGACTTCCTCAAATGAGCCACCTTCTCCTTATGTTTCTTCGACTGTTCATGATTCTTCCACTGCTTGTCCGACTTAAACTTCTTCCCACAAGCAGCACAATACAACTCCTTCCTCTCCTCCTCTCCCTCCCCATCCTCCTCTAAATCCTCCAACTCCACTTCCTCAACCTTAGCCCAATCTGGCTCCTGATACATTCTCGCCCTCTCCAACTTCTCCCTCTCCCTCTCCTTCTTCTTCGCCATCTCCTCCGCCTTTTTCTTCTCCCTCTCCTTCTCCTTCTTCACCATCATATCAATCACCCTCTTATCCCTCTTCTTCACAAACTCCGCCAAACCCCGAACCGTCTCATTAAACTCCCTCTTGGCCTTCTTCCTCACCTTCTTATTCTCCTCCTCCATCACCCGCCTCGACTTCCTATTCTCCCCAGCAGCAGCATCATACTTATCCACCCACCCAAAATCCATAACAGTACTAAACCCCAACCAATACCCATAAAACGCATTCACCTGACTATAATCACATTTCAAATCCCCCAACAATGGGGCCTCCTTAACTAACCCTAAATTCAACCCCATCAACCTACAATACTTAATTTCATGCGCATAAATTCTATCAAACACATCACCATAAACCTTGTAAAACCCAGTTTTCGGATTCGTATAATCAGTGTAACAAGAAGGAGAAAAGTATGAAAACAAATCAGGGAATGGGGAATCAGAATTGGAATTAGAACCACTTCCAGAATTCGACGAAAACAGGATTTGGGATCGATGTGAATCATACCAAGAACGCTCTTTCGGGTCGGATAGAATTTCATAGGCTCGAACAAGCTCTTGGAATGCGGCGGTTGCGTCGGCTGAAGCGATGCCGGATTGTATGAGCTTGTCGGGGTGACGTTGAAGGGCGAGCTTTTTGTAGGCGCTGCGAATTTCGTCTTGGGTGCAGCTTTGTTGGAGGCCTAAGACCTCGTAATAGCACCTCTTCTCGGTTGCCGCCATTGTTGCGTTTGTTTTGAGCTCGGAGAAGAGATGGGTAGGTTGTAGGTAGGTGTTGTGAATGTTAAGAGAGGTATAACTAATTGAGGGTTTGTATCTTTGTGAGGTTCGGTAGAGGTTTGGGTGAAACAACGGTATTCGCCTCGTCGACTCCTTTGTAGCTAATCAAAAGTCATCCCGATATAAAAAAATGAGGTTTAACTCGATACAAAATAGAAGGTAATTGTACTCCGTACCTAAATTACTTCCGGTCTTCCGTCCCACAATGCACTTCATTTCCAATTTCAGAGTATTGGTCTCGACAGCATGAACTTTTAACAAAGTAAACATAGCAACATGAACTTTGACTAGCAACCGTATCAGCATAAAATTTTTCATTAGATGCACGATATATCATAAATGAAATCTGACACTGGTGATTTTACTAGACACCGGAAATCTTGATACTTTATTATGTTATATGCCAAATTAACCGCAAATTTGATCCTTAAGGACTTAAGGTCCATATTAACCTCGGACCTTAACCGATGCGTTTTATAGCACACAAATTGAAGTGGTTTTTGTAAGTTTTTGCTAAATTTGATCTCAAAGTTGTTTCTTAAGGGTTAAAATCATCTCGCAATCTTAATGTTAACAATTTTCCCACATGCAAATTGAGACACGTAATCATGGTGATTTCTGATAATATTAAGTGTTAAAGATTCCCATCTCCGACAGAATCTCTAGTATTGGGTTTTATATATGATATTTTGCGTACTAGATGATAAAGTTTTTGCTTCTACGACTACATTTAAAGTTTTTGCTACTATGTGCATCTTGTTAGTTGTTACAATCATGTTGTTGAAGCTAGGTTTGCCTATTATGTACTTTGTATTTATAAAAAAATTTATCAGATAGTTAATACGAATACAAAATTTCTCTTTTAAGAAAAATCATGTTGGCTTGTAGATATAAAATACAAGTAATTACTTAATGTAACTTGAATCAACAAAGATATATTAGTATCTGATTTACTTTCATTTTTCCGAGATTGCAAATCGAATTCATTAAGATTATTTTCATTTCCCACTCAAGTCATTGTTGCGTATAAATGCCACTTTTAATTAAGATAAAAAAAAAAAATTATTATACTTATATGTTATGAGTACAACGTAAAACATTAGTTGGTTAGTTAGAAGTAAATTGTATATGTAAAGAAAGGTGATTATTTCGTGATATCTTGTTTTTTACACTTTTCACATAAATTCAAAAATAAGGTGCGTGCATCATGCAATCATATTTGTATACGCCTTTTGAATCAATTTTCTTACCCGTAAACCATCCAAAGTTTATGTCCCTCCAAGAAAATCTCTGGTTATCATATAATGACAATATGAGTACTATATGTCTATATAAATACCAAGAAAGACTTTTGCATCCTTGGTAATATGCATCTACTTGTATGTTTTATAGATTTTGAGAATGCCGTATAACTTTTTATTAGTAATAATCATTCTTTCCGTGTCCAAATTAGTATGCATGATTTGTATGACACTTTGTGTACTCTTAATCGCCTTGTCGAAAATATCCTTTGCTTCACAAATAACAAGATAAAGCGTTAAGGCAACCAAAAGCAGAAAAAAATTTCATTTTTGTGATTCCAAAATTGGGCAACTCCCTCACTGTGCTTTTTCCTTCATCTCAATCAGATTTATAACAGGAACTACACCTATAGTCAACTATTTGTAAATCTATACAACAATATATCATCTGTAAATCAATGGATGGGGAAAAAATGTCGTCTTCTGAAGAGTTGTCAAGCTACCTAGTTCAAAGATCCCTTTTTGTCTACTGAGATGCTTGCAACTTCATCCTCTTCATTTTCTGAACCTCTATTGAAGTTCTCTCTGAGGAATTCTACTGCCATGAATGTCAGAGCGGAGGCTGGAACATACCATATGACTCTTGGGATGCTACCTCTGAACACTCCCTTCATGCCTTCAATCATCCATGTCCGGTGGATGGCGTGGAACCAACCTTTGTACCTACATGAAAAATTAGAGGAATCATAGCCCAAGCAGAAACAAATCAAACACATAGCCTAAGCACAACAGATATGTCTATAAGAAATGGAAATTACGAATGATTATCACGCAGAAATACTCCATACAAAAATATTATCCTCCAACCTGCAAATTCCCCTCCTATTTATCTAGAAGGAAGGCCATATCAAGAACATGTTCATTTGTAGCACTAGTGACAATTTACTCGGTCCATTCCTAAAATAAGCGTCACTCCAGAAAGAAAAGAGAAACATACTTATCATAGGATCTAATAATAGATTAAGCATGTGTAATTATGCATAGTATATATATGGCACGGAAGAGAAGTCAAGTGTAGCTAACCCCCATTATACCTTAAATCTGGCCCTTGAACTTGCAATCTAGTCTTGATAACGTCTAATGGAGTCGTCACATAAGCACTCAAACCTGCAAAGTTTCATAGTTGTTTCTAATTTGAGCTGAAAGTTGTGACATTATGACGTAACATGTAAACTTCTAACCACAGAAAACGTAGAGATAGTAACCAGAATCCATACCTCCTGCTACTCCTCCCAGCACCAATCCCTCCATAGTACTATTGATTTGGTATTCTGCATCACATGTCCACTTCTTCATCCCTTTATCTGTCAAATCTTTCAGTAATTCATAAAACATTACCTGCAAATTAAAATGGAGCAAAACTTAGCTCTCTCATAGCTCCATACATGTGAACTTTCGCCAATCTTCAATCAAACAATACCTGGCAAGAATTTCTGAAAAGTACTTGTATACCACTTAACTTGAATATGCATAACACTAAGAACATATAGCACACATGCAAGCAACTAGCAATTTGTAGATTGCTACCCAATGGGTAATAAGAATTCGGGACACGGTGAAAGTAAGATGTAAACAGGGAATTTCATCAAAGTGCCTACCATCAAGCCAGCAAAAGGCACATCTCTAGCTAGTGTAGACCAATACCTGCCAAATATTCAAGTAAAAAAGATATTAAAATAGAGTAAAATTACAAATTTGGGAAGAAATTCCGCAGTTGTACATGAACACAAAAGAGTAGATACTGGGACATTGAAGTTTCAGTGTTGTCACATTGATCCCAAGCCTGCCGTTCATCAACATACCAAACAAGCTCCAGCAGAAATTTTGTGTCTTTTTTTTAGTGGGAACTGGGAAGGGGAGAATAAGTGTTCAGTAGATCAGCATATTAATTTTTCACCTATATGTATGTTAGATGGAAGATAAGATCTGGATAAACCTTTTACAGGGAACCAACAGCAAACATACCCAGCATATAGACCCTTTGGCCCTTGTTCCTTCCATATTGAGCGTCCAGCATGAAACATTCCATTATAGTAACCATACATATGCACTCCAGGAATCTTACCACTCTCAGCTTTTGAGATCACAGTATTCCAAGAATCAATCGTTCCCTGAACCTGCATCCGTTGCTTTATCACTTCACATGGAACATATACAAAAGAGCCAAGTGCATCCCCTGCAACAAATTACAGAATAAAAGATGGAAAATCAGTATAACAAAAATCAAAGAGACTACATTTCAGCTAATAACACAAAACAGTAGCACAACAATCATTGAGCTTATTCATGCAGATAATATATGCATTTTATAGACATACTCAGATCTACACCTTTATCAGCAATTATAAACACCAGATACAAATCTATCATTTGTACAAAATGCTTGAAAGGCATACAAATTAAGCATTAAATTTGCTAGTAAGAGCTATAGCACTGGACAAAAGATATTCCACTAAATATTTCAACATCTGAGCGCTTTTGGTCCTATGTCAGAACCACCAGCTACAACACCTCTTGTAGTTCAAATCAAGTCTTCATTGAGACTACCACTCATTATCTTACCCCAAACCGCATCTATGGCACTATCAACTACTGTAACACTAAATAGTTAACACTTAGTAGGAAGTATAGTTGGAAAAGATCAAAACAAAATAGTTACTCTAAATAGAGATTAAGTGTATATTTAGGATTATAACAGTTCCCGTGGCTATATGTGTAGAAAAACATACCATTATTTGGAGATTTACAAAACTAAAGGATAATTATCATTATAAGTTACTGTTTATAGTTTGTGAAAGATTTACTCATTTAGGTTGATAGTCAAAGTATTTTCTAGCTAATGTACCTAGTGTATCTAGTTGTATTTTATTGCTTACTCACGTATTATATATACTCATAGAATCATATCCATATAATTAAGCCTTCTCTTGTACTCTCTAAACTTTCCTCATTCTCTTTAAGCTTTCCAATATTCTCTTTTCTCATAACTCTATTATAAACCTCGTCGTGGAATTTTTAATTGACTTAAAAAAATTCCCATCATCATATGCATTAAATTAGAATATGATGTTATTGCAGTAGCTCAAACCTTTTGCCAAAAGCTAATGGGAAACTAACACACACATATTGGTCAAATAACCTCATTCTTAAAATAATAGCCTTGTACCAGTATGATGTATGATTAATAATCCAGGCAAAGCTAATTGAGCCCGGTAAGAAACTTTTCTTGAGGCCAATGACGACACATACCAATAATTAAGCAACAATAACATTTAAACTGTCGATGACATACCCATGCCCCCTGCAAGGAAGTGGGCCCAGTGACCCCCAAGGTTAGGATGTGATTCTTCAATCCACTTTTTGGTAGACTCAATGAAACCAAAATAAGTTGCTCCAGTTACAAGAGACCCAGTAAATCCAGGAGCAACTCCTCTATAAAATCCTGTAACCAGAAAAAAAAAAAAAAAAAAAAAAAAAAAAAAAAAAAAAAAAAAAGGATAAGGGTAAAGAAGGAGCAAAAAACAAGACATATTCTCTAGCACCATCTACGGCAGCTATCAGTAGGTTGAGAGCATGAAATGCTGTAAATCAAAGAAATTACACATAATTTAAATCAATACATAGCAGACCTCTTAATCCATCAGCAGCCCATACAGTTCTAATCATTTGCAACACAGTTTTTTGGTGCTGCAAGTAAATAGATAATTAATAATAACTTAATAATTATGTATCCACACTCATCAAACAGACATTTTGTAATTTATCAACATGTGAAACCAGGCTTATGATCTTTTTTTACAAAGCTTTATTATGTGATACACAAAATGAAATGAAAATGATCTCAAATGACAGTGTGTTTGCATACCTGAGATCCATTCAGAATAGCTTGACTTTGAATTCTTGTCTTTACAGTATCAATTGGATGCATCATTCCTTCACCAAACCCTCCAGCAAGAGCTCCCCATAAGAATTCTCTCCATACTACAGCCAAGTAAAGCAGAACTCAAAATTACCTATCACTGAATTCATCAACAGCTTCCGATCATATTTAGCAACTTTTGAAAAAGAATAAAATAAACTAAAAGCAAAAATTATGCATATTTTATCCCCAAAGATTTAGGTAGTTCAAGCCAATCATGTGCCAAGCTAGTGAAGATACTATCATTATTTCCAGAACAGGACCGAACATCAAATTATAAAAAGTAACCATGTGGCATAGTTACCGATACACCAATCATCTGAGATTGGCACAGTGTCATCTCAAATTTTTGATTTCAAACAAAATAAACAAATGACATTCGCAGCAACACTTTAGAAACATAAGAAGATAAGTTCACTAACAAGTCCTATATACTCCTATTGGGAACAAGCCACCCGCTACTAACTGCATGACAAATCAACCAAAACCAAACTATACTTACACGCTTACAACTTACTCGGTAGTTTTCACAATACAAGACAGTTTCTGCTCACTCTCATTAGATAAAAGCATTAAAGCAACAATACCGGTATCATCTTTATGTAATTTACATGTACTCCATACATTTCCATTCTTACAGTTTTCAATTGAACTTTTCAAGCTATGTTTGCATTTTAAATCCACATAAACCAAATTATACAAAATCCACATTTCTCCAACTCTAAGAGCTGACAAGTGACCACACTATCCTCCATCTCAACCCGGCTTTACGACAATTCATAGTGCTTGATGTAATGATTGTTCTCAAGAATTCAAGATAATTTCCATTAACTTCATCTCTCCACAATTTCAATTCAGGCCTCAATGCCTTCACATTTCAATTGCGAAAATAGCTCAACAATCAAAATTATTCCACTGAAATTAACAAGCTCACGCAATTCAATCGCCGATTCAATCAATCAACTACCAAAACACAATGCAGAAAAATCAGCACAATCATAACAAAATCAGTACGAAACAATCACAAAATCACCTCAAAATGCTCAATATCATCCAATTCATGAATTCAACTAGTTTCTTGGCACAATTAATCAAAAATTCAAGCAAAAAACATCGACAAACAAACACAGACGACGACAAAACATCACCAGTAAAAGGATAACTTAAAAGAGAGAGTAAGAAACTAACCGAAGAATGATTGAGTAGAATGCGATAATAGAGCTTGAGTTTGTAAAGAAGAAGTCGATGACGACGCCATTGAAGTAGCAGGAGAGAGGCGGGGACCTCCTTGATTTTCCGCCATTGAAGGAGGAGTAAGGTCTGGAAATTTGTGAGTTTTCTCTCTCCTAAAAGAAGAGTAGTTGACGTAGGTAGTTAGGGTTGGGTTGTAAGAAAACGTTAGAGAGAGAAAATGGAAAGTGGAAAGTGGGCGCGCTATTACTTTACTCGTCGCCGATGATGTGATTCAGGCCTTTTTCTAAACGGCGTCGTATGTGGGTTTTGTTAAACGTTGATTTTGAGAGTACTTTGATTATGTGAAGTACTAATGTAGAATGTAGATTAAGATATTTTGTTTTGAGGTGTGTTAAGGACCACTAATTTCGGTTTAAATCGGGTCGGGTTATTTTCTGTTTTGGGTTGTTGAGTTTTAGTTTTAGATCGGATCGGGTTTTAGGCTGGGTATTTTGGGTCGGTTCATTTTGGGTGTACGCATTTGGTACAAGTATTATGGAGTATGTTTGGTCGAATTAAGTGGAGTCGAGTTGAGACTTCACGTCAAGTTTGAGTTACATTGGGTTATTTTAGATCTACTTTTTTCAAATCAAGTTCAGTTTTGGATGCCCTCAAAAAAAAAAAAAAAAAAAAAAGATTTGCGTCAAGATTTTAGTCAAGTTTGAATCGTAGGTCGTGTTACTAGTCAGTTCATTATTCATGTCAGATTAAGTTTCTAGTTAAGATTTCAAGTAAAGTTGAAGCGTGTCTCCTATAGAGCATTCGAGTATTTTGAAGTTATTAGAATTAATATATTGGATCTTATTGAGATAAGATTTGATTAATGAAATTCAAGATTAATGAAAATAATACTCAAAATTTGAAATTTATACTTACATATTACGTAGGGCCTGTTCTCATTGACTGAACTGAACTGAACTTATTAGAACTTAACTGGGCTGAAAATAATCGTATGAGAACAGGCCTGTAGTACAAACTAAAAATATGATCAATCAAGCTGGTTCAATTATGTTATTTAACCAATTTACTTGGTCTAATGGGAAATATTGCACTTTTTAACCTTTAGGTTGGAGATTTGATCTTTTACTAGTGACACTTTGAGGGTGTAAATTCCTTAACCTTCCCCTTCTAATCTTAAAAAAATAAAAATAAAAAATTAGTTTATTATGATTCATATGTAGAAAATTTGGGTAGAAACCAAATCAAGTCATTTAAGCTATATATTGAGTAATTTTTCGCTAGGGACAACTCAATTATCAGACAATTTTAATTCGGGTCACTTTGAATTTTCGATTTGTTCGATCTTGAGATAAAATTGGGTCAAGTCACCAAGTATTAGGTAACTTTCAGCTCAGTTTAACCCAAATATAAAGTCAAAAGCAGGTCAACAATACCTCAGCTAGTGTTTGACTCACTTCACTCTCGAATTGAACTCATTGTGTCAGGTCCAAATTGAGTCTCAAATTGGGTATTTTGGCTTTGATCTTTTGAGTCAAACCAGTTTTGGTGGTTTTTGTCATCAAGTCAGGTTTGGGTTTCGAGTATATTTTGGTTGTATAAGATTAAATTAACGAACATGCACTAAGACCGTATAATCACTTCATTTCCACATTTGACTTTATATCGCAAACTTATTTTATTGAAATTAATATTTTTTTTCCAATAAAACATATTCAAATCATTTAATTTAAACTTGGGTAAGTCTAAACTTTCACTAACTTATATTTTTCTTGAATTGAACTAATTTGAACTTATTGTTCGAAAATTTTATTTATATAATGTTTGTTCATGAACTTTATTTATATGATACATAGTTTTGACTTAACTAATTATTCTTAAAATAAATTAGCTATTTGGCAATCGAGTAGTTCCAACGTCCAATTTGGGTTTGGTCGAGTCATTTATAGTCGAGTTTGGTCAAGTTGAGTTTATATATGTTCGTGTTAATATAAAATCATGTTAGGTTGAGTTTTGGGTCAAGTCAATTTGGGATTGGCTTGGCATCAAGTTTGAGTTGGGTAGTTTCAATTCAGGTCTCTTCAGGTTAATTAGTTTGGGTTAACGCCATTATGAGTCATTTGTGCATCGATTAATTTTGCTTTGAACCATATCAGTGACGGGATATTCAATTCGAGTCACTTTGGGTAGTAAATTGGATTAAAATCGGGTTAGGTGTCAAATAACTTTCGGGCTGGGTAAAATTAAGTCTGGACACTTCCAGTATTGAGTCAAAACGGGTCGTCGGGTCAACTCCTCTTCGTATTGGACCGAATCACTTTTGACATCAGACTTTCAGGTTGAATTTAGGGTCACTATTTCGGGTTCAGTTTGGGGCACGGTCAGGTAACTTGGGTCTACCCGCATTAATTATTAAGTAATAATAAAGTAAGAAAATTTAAAAATGTAAAATTAAAATCGAAAAGTCAAAATTGATACGTTGAGCAAGTAAACGACGGCGTTTCGATACAGAGAGAGTGTGTATGCGTGAATGAAAACCAGGAGGAGAGAGAAAAAGCACCCATATCAAATCCCTAATTTTTGTTCCTTCTCCATTTTCTTCCTTCACTCTTCTATCTAACAACAACTCAGCTAGGGTTTCGATCCTCCATTTTTCTCAGCAATGGCGATGTCAGCTTTGAGGCGTGAGAGTAAACGTTTTACCTCCATCGTTTCACCCAATCCCATCAATGTTCTTCGCTCCTCTCTCCTCTCTTCTGAGTACGATCTCTTTTCTCTTTCTATTGTTTCCTTCTGATCTTTATTTGATTTTCGTAATTTGTATTTTTTTGTTGATTTGATGAAATCGATCGATGTCATCTGGAAATTAGGGTTTTGGTTTTATTGGAAAAGGGGTTCTGTTGATTTCATTGGTAGAGTAGATTTTTGATGTTAAATTTGACATTTTTGTGATTCGTGATTTTATATTGAAATGTTATTGGGGAATGGGGGTGAAGATGTTAAATGTTGCTGTTGATTTTAAATCAATGTTTTATTGATGTATAATGTAGTGATTTATGTGATGGGCATTGATGTTTAGGTCAAATTAAGGATGGGTTTTAGAAATTGGACCCTAAAGTGGCTCCATTTTTATGTTTTTATGAGTAAGGTCAAAGTGCTAGTGATTTTATGAATGCTGCAGTAATCGATAGCGTTTTCAATGGAGGTTAGAATTAATTTGATGTTGGCAGGGTTATGATTTTTGCTGGATTTCACAATTTACTTGGAATAGGTATCTAGTGTTAACTTTTCCTGAGGATTAGTGATTACCCTGCTCTCAGGCTAATTTATTTTTGGAAAGTTGGACATTTGGAGAGGAAGTATTGTATTTGGTTATATTGAATATTTTTAGTGTTTGGGCCTTGAGGGCTATGTTATTGCTGTGTTAGGAACAACCATATTGTTAAGTAAGAGAATGGTATTTTCGAGGTTTGATGACCATCATAAGGAGTTTATTTTATGAGGGGAACGTTTGGTCATTTTGAATCTGTCCATATTTTATATTGACATTGGATGACTCTAGGCTATTGAGTTTATCTTTGAAATCTACTATTTAGCTTAGTAGTGGATCTTGGACCAAAAATTAGAGGGGCCAAAATTTTAACGTTTGACCTCGATTTAAAAATATAGTTACTTAATCATTGTGCCACAACAGATTATATGATGATCAATGTATTCTTTTTGTGTAGTAATATTTATCGACGGCCAGGCAGCCTAGGCCCCTATGAACCATAACCAAAATCCTCCTCTGGCTTTAGCTAGTGGGTCCTAATTTTTAAGGCAGATAGGTTATTTGGGGTAATTAAGTGACAATGTCTCGTTATTTTATATATTTTTTGTTTAACTCTGGTACTTATTTTCCAGGGAGCAGACATCTTTGGGAGTTCGATGCATTTCAACTCAAATTGGTGAGCATTACGGACATATGGTTTTGTGATTTTCTCCTTTTTGCCATTCTGTAATGGACTTTTACCTATGGCTTTATTATTTATTTTGTGGATGATAAATGCAGTTAGAAACCGTATGAAGAGTATTAAGAACATCCAGAAAATCACAAAGGCTATGAAGATGGTTGCTGCCTCAAAGCTAAGACAAGTCCAAACAAAAACTGAAAACTCCCGTGGCTTATGGCAGCCTTTCACAGCACTTCTTGGTGACACTCCAAGTATGGAATTTCTTTTGTGTTTATCTATGAAATGTTTTTGTTTTTTAGCTTGATTGTAGCTTTTTTCTGCCTATGTGTTGGCTTTAAGTAGGGGTAGATCAGTGATTGCTAACTTATTTTCTGACCTTGGCCTTTTCCATTGGTTGAGGATGATCTACATAATTCATTAACATCATTGGCTTGAAGTCTATAAAGGTGTCCTTGTTTTGTTTTCAATTATCCTTGGATTTAGTTTGGAAGACCTGTATTGCACAATAATTTTATCCTCTTCTATTATTGAGAGACACTCCCTCCTCCCATATTTATTTGGTAAATTACATGGAAAGATAGTGAGGAAATGTATAGAGAAAAAAAAAAGAATGTTTGGGTATGGCCTGTTGGGTCCAATTTTAGAGAACTAGCAGAGACGGATTCACTACAATTTGATTCTTTTTTTTTTCTTCTTATTTTTTTTTATTATTATAAATTTTGAAAATCTAAACTTAAAGACGGGACAGAGATAAATAATTAGTACTTTCTTATTGCCTGATGATAAGTTGCCCTCTTCATATTTTGAATTGTTTTGTAACTGATTTCGTTACTGCTCTTAAAGGTGTTTCTGTGAAGAAAAATGTTATCGTTACAATCTCTTCTGACAAAGGTCTTTGTGGTGGTATTAATACCACTTCAGTCAAAGTGAGCAGAGCTCTTCGCAAGCTGAATGATGGTAATTATCGTTACCTTGGTATATAGCTATATTATCGAATCTATTTCTGTTGGCTTCTTAGCTTTGATCTTCTGTACTGGTCACTAGTAAATAAGTTTACCTTTTGTGGCTGCAGATCCTGAAGCAGAAACAAAATTTGTTATTTTGGGAGAGAAGGCCAAAGTGCAGCTAATTCGTGATTCAAGGAAGGACATCAGCCTCTGCTTGACTGATCTGCAAAAGAATCCTCTGAATTATACTCAGGTTTTCAAATACATAAATTTCTTCTAAACTAGCCTGATCTCATAAGTTGTAACACATGCTAGTTCGTATTGAAACACGTCACATGTTGATAAGCTAGGGTTTGGTGGCACTAAGAGTAAATGTCGTGGGTTGTGATCTATGATGGCTTTTCTGTTGGTTCTCTTATATCATGTCTATGAAGACTCAGAGAGCTGTTATGGCCCCATATGTATGATTTGTGTATATTGTGGTAAATGTTGTGATATGTTTTTGCTACTAGTATCTCATTTTTTCTCATCAATGAATCACTGAACTTTTCTCTGTAGGTGGCTGCAGTTGCAGATGATATCTTGAAGAATGTGCAGTTTGATGCCTTGAAAATTGTTTTTAACAAGTTTAGCTCTGTTGTGTCATTTTTGCCAACAGTGGCAACTATTCTGTCTCCCGAGGTACTATTTTCAGCTGGAGGAAAATCACATTTTATGATTTTTGTTGGTAACTGATTTGAAGCTGTTTTCTTGTAAAGATTGTCGAGAGAGAGTCTGAGGCTGGTGGTACTCTTGGTGCTCTTGACTCTTATGAAATTGAAGGTGGAGAGACAAAGTCGGAGATACTTCAGAATCTTGCAGAATTCCAATTTTCTTGTGTAAGTATATTCTCATAGATAGAATTGATTTTCTTACCTTCATAATTGGGATCCTGATTATAAGGCAGGGCATGTAGTACGCAATAGTAATTTTTTAAGTTGTCCTTCATTCCAGAAATGAAGAACTTGTATGTATGCTTGCTATGATGTCCAAAAAGATTATGTGCTCTATTATTCTATCTAATCAGCCTTTCCTTTGTTATTTGAGATTTAGAATTATTCCCCAATTTTGCTTGGGACCCTGCTTAATCAATTAATTTGTTTCAGGTGATGTACAATGCTGTCTTGGAGAATGCCTGCAGTGAGCAAGGTGCTAGGATGTCTGCCATGGACAGCTCTAGCAGAAATGCTGGAGAAGTGCTTGATCGTCTCACCCTTACTTATAACAGGTTCAATTTCCTTTATTGCATTCAATTGTGCTGTTTATGGACTCGAGTAATCAAAAAGCAATGTGTTTAGTTATGTTGCTGATTTTTTGCCAACAGTAATCAAACTCTCTGGAGAAAAGTAACTCAATTTAATGTTATTTTTCATCATTTTCACATTTCATGTGGTTGATCATCTGGTTGTGGTGGTGTAACAGGACCCGTCAAGCATCCATCACCACTGAACTTATTGAAATTATTTCTGGAGCGTCTGCTTTGGAGGGTTAGACGAGAAGAAATTGTCTGTGCTTTACCTTGACGTTGACGAAATAAGTTCTGTAGTGTAGACTTTGTTTCAGCCTTTTGCTGGCCCTTGGGAGAATCCTGCATATCTATATAATAATATCCCTTACAAATTTTTTTGGGAACATCAGAAAGCCTTTTCTTCATCCCTAGGGGTTTTTATTTTTAATTTTTTTTTTTGGATTTGAAAAATTCATACATGGCGGTTGAGGTTCTGTGCAAAACAATCGATGTTCTTGTGTCGGCAATACTGCTGAACTGCCGGCGTTGTAATTTCCCTTTCATCCTTGGACAAATGTACTGTATCAAACATGTTTCTATTGGTATTTAAGGGCACATTTTTGCTAGTTTTGCATTCAAGTGAATTTTCTAGTTCCAAACTTCCAATTCAACTTTGCGGGTGTAGATTTGCGGACTGTGAGCCTTACATTCCTTTAGACAAACTCAACCCAATTAATTGTCCACAACATGATTTAAGTTGAAAGAGATTTGTGGCACTTAAACCCAATTTGTGGACTGTGGTGTTGAGGAACTTACCATTTCGACTTCAGTGTTGGATACTGGAGTTTGAACTTGAACGGCGGGCTTTTTTCCTTTCCCTCTGTTGAATTTGCTTATTTTGCTGGTTATGAGAGAAGATCTAGGCCAAAGTTTGAGTGATGCTCCTTTCCCAATCATTCAAATGATATTTTAGCTTAAAATTCATATCTCGTGATCACCCAATTATCGATTCTTGTATCATATTCGTCCTAAGAATAAGTAACACAAAACTTTGTGCATCTTTTTTATTAAAGAATAAAATAAAATTTAACAACACATAATCAAGGTTGAAGTGACTTACATTTAGCAGAGATCAGTTAGGTACTGAACAAAGCAGGGAGGAAAATAACAATACATCTAGTTAGTGAAATCTCTCTTAATCATCTATTAACACCGTACAATTGTAAAAATGATTTTACAACCCACTTATCCACTACCCAATAAAATAAGTACGAATTAAAATATACTACTAGATAATAAAAAACCTACTAATGACTCTTTACCCCTGTTGCAAGGTTTTGCTTTGCTCATGCTGAATGCCAAAATCGCATTAATTACAGAAGCCTATGTCCAAACTCTTTGGTGCATTCCTGGTACTGAAATTATGACATTTGAGGACATAATGGAACAATCCTTCCAATAGATCGATTTTCACTCACCGGGAATTATGAAAATTATTAGATACACCCGAGTGCACCTAGAGTTAGGTACATCCAATGGTGTATTACTGCTCATTTGATATATTTTGCTAATTTCAACTGAGCAAAACAATTATCCTTAGGTGCACTTACCTCTTGTGCACCCAATGCATTGCTCCCTCATGCATGAGGCAAAGGATTTTCCATTTTCAGAAGATATGATGCTGGCTGTGATACTTGCTCGAGTTTAAGTTGGAAAACTTCAGAAAAATCCTGAACCAGTTATTTCTGGACCATGTCAATTAGTAAAGAATCATCAGCACTGAGTTGATCCATGCTTGAATCATGGTGGGATGCTTGGAATTCTGCAATTCGTTGCTTGATGCTTCCAACTTTTCGGTCTCATATCCCCAAGGTACAATCTGTTGGAAGGGTGTCAGGTCTACAGAAACTTTCAGAGCCAGACCATGGTATGCTATCCATTGAAATACCTGTATCCCAATCGCTGACAGCTTCTGGTTTCATGCATTAGAAGTGAACAACTGCAGATTTGGAGAGAAGATTTCTATACGTAACATGAAGACTAAAGACATCTAACTTAATGATTTTGGCATTTTGCTCCTCTGTTTAGAAATGTACTTGAAAGGATTTTTCAGTCACAAGAACATAAATTATGGGATAACTAGACTGGTAACTATATTCCAAGTAATTATACATAAATTCCAGATATTCTGCCATATAAAGGTGGAAGTAACGCTCATAGTAGACAATTGCAAGGTTTTTGAAAAGACTAGACTAAAATGATGACAATAATTATGCATTGTAAAACTCAAATGACCAATACATTTTATCTTATCAAGATCCAAAATTTCACTGCAAACACTGTTAACCAACATCATCAAGCACAACAGCGCAGGCATAGTTACATAAAATGCTCAAGTATACTGGATGCACCCTATTGATAAATGGCCTGGACAATAAGGTGAATCAAAGAATATGACACATACCAACCCAAACACCAGTAAACCCCTGCTAGCTACTCCAAGACCTATGACATATGATGAAGTCTTCTCAGTGACTCGTGTTCCTTGACCTTCAAACCACTTATAAGTAGCTGCATTGCCTTGTCACCTCAAACAGTCACATGACAAGCAATATATTCTTTACGTTCTAAAGGACTGGAAAGCGACTCTAGTTACTGATTAGCATCAGGGCATACAGAATCAGGGCATCTAGAAGGTGCTGTTGTTTGTAACACCAATAGCATTACATAAACCTAATTCAAGGCATTTCTCCACGCCATTCCAAGTGGAACTCTTCAAGGACCTCTTTGTTCAAGCCGGTTCTATGGTTGTAAATAGAACTGTACATCACCAAATACATATCCACGTACTCTATCCCCAAATTTCTGTTCACAGTCAGTATTAACTCCTGCAGGAACCTTCTGGACATCAATAAGCTAGGAATTAGCAGCAAAGCCTCTCATTTCATAGCTGGTTCTGCACCAACATTGGATGGAGCTTTATTAGAGGAAGTCTTTGGAGCTTCAATGCTTCCGAACAAATAGCCCAAGGAACTCTGTCCACTTCCACTGCTGCCACCACATCCCATTAGTGATAAAATCCTTGTTATACTTGTTCAATATGGCATCCATAATCAATAACCAATGTCGCCTGGGTCTTCAACGAATTCAGCTATTTGTTCAAGCTGCACATGAATCAGCTCATGTGTATCAGCGTCTTGAACAACACCAGTTCCCCTCTCGAAATCTTTTTCCACAAGACTGCCATAAGTACCCTTGTGCTTTCCAAAGAGAACAAGAACAGGACCACCTCGCCTAGGAAGGGCAGTTTCCAATATCTCCTGTTCTACTCCCTGAACAATCTCCCTACCATCATCCATCGATATATCACAGGTCGTGGCTCCAACTGCATCGATTACCACACCCTTCTTCAAGTAAAACTTTCCTCCTTTAAACGACTTGCTAACAATTCTGACCCTAATGTGACTCCTAAGCCAAGAAACTCCACTACTGCTAGTCCTTTTCTCATCCACCCGCACACTGCGTTCACTCTTAACTTCACCAACATCACCTCTCCTACCCTCATTTCTACCTCTATTACTTTCCTTTCTTTCACTCGACAAATCTCTACTCCCCTTCTTATCGCTGCCCCTCAAAGATTCTTTAGAACCTTGAATCTTCAATTCCTTCAAACACTTATCTTCCTCCAAAGAGCCCAACTCAGCCACTTCATCCACTCGAACCTTGACTTCCTCATCACTACGCGAAAGCCTCAAAAACAACAAATCACCTCCCAGTAACACTTCAATAACTCTACCTTTATACCCCATCTTTCTACCACCAATAATCCTAACCTCTTTCCCAACTTCAAATTTTCCTTTATTCTTATTATTACTCCCAGGAACCACATTATCATCAGTAAACCCTAACCCCTCTTTCGCATTCCGACGTTTATACTCAACAACCTCGAAATCCTCCTTAGCATTTCTCCCAATTCCCATCCCTTGTCTCCACCCATACCCAGCTAACAAAGCTTCCCCAAAACCCTCAACAGGAACCTCCTCAAATTGATCAAAACCTTCATCTTCAGGCAACTTATCTAAATTATTTCTCAATTTCTTAAGCATAATCGCATCAATTGAATTAGGAACATCAAATTCGCCCTTACCATCAACCGCATCGTGCCAAAGATTCAACCCGTATGAAATTTTCGATTCAGCTTCTGGGGCAACAACATCAGCTTCATTATCAACTTCAAATTCAAGGGGTTTTCCTTCGAAATAAATTGGGGGTAAATTTAGATTCTTCATCTTCTTCGCGGGACGCCATTCGTTCTGTTTTGGCGGGATGGCGATTTTTTTGGGGCCTTTATCTAGGGTTAGGGTTTGAGATGGGTCGAATTCAGTGATTGATTCACGATTAATTTGGGGATTTTTGGTTTTGGCGTTTGATTTTGAAGAAGATTTATTTGATGATATAGAGAAAGAGATCTTGTTCATGGTTTTTGATGGAGGAGAGAGAAAATTCTAATGATATTTTTATACCTTGCGGTCACCCAATTATCAATCATTTATAAGTAACGCAAAACTTTCCTAAATCTTTTGTTTTTCATCAAAATTAAGACATTAATTAAACCATTAAAAACCCTTAACAGGTCGAATTTTGAACATAACATGATTAAAACCCTAAAATAATCGAAAGTTGACATAAATTTAAAGACGAAATAAAGCAATTAAAGCACCACCTCTGAGCGCAAGAACAAGATGAAGAACAGAACCACCTTCAATATTATAATCCTTAGCAGTCTTATCATCAGCAAGCTGTTTCCCAGCATAAATCAACCTCTGTTGAACAGGAGGAATCCCTTCTTTCTCTTCAACACGCTCCTTAATCCGATCAATCGTATCATTGGGCTCAATATCAATCTCAATTTCTTTCCCAGTTAGGGTTTTCACCTTAATCATCGTACCCCCACGAAGTCGAAGCACCAAGTGAAGCGTCGATTCCTTCTGAATGTTGTAATCTGCAAGTGTTCTTCCATCTTCCAATTGTTTCCCAGCAAAGATTAGGCGTTGTTGATCTGGTGGGATGCCCTCTTTGTCTTGGATCTTGGTCTTCACATTGTCGATTGTGTCCGATGATTCCACTTCTAGGGTTATGGTTTTCCCAGTTAGGGTTTTCACGAAAATCTGCATCTTTCAGGGGTTTTAATCGAGGAGAGAGAAAATTGAATTGAATTGAGTTTGGACGAAGAAGAAGAAGAAGTGAAGCAGGGCTGGATTTATAGAGTCCTCCTCAGCGCATAGCTCCTATTTGCAAAATTTGCATATAGGAGGGCAGGGTGGTAATTTATGGTGCATTAGTCACCATTAGTCAGCATACGAGTGTTTTTGCTTTTTTTTTTTTTTATTGATGACATGTCAATCCCGTTTTGAATTTGAAATGTAACGGGGTGTTGGTTGAGTGAAATGAAAATTCAATTCATTTCATTTCTTCGAGAAAATTAAATTGCTTCTCTCTCTACTTTCCTTCTCTCCTTCTCTCTCTGTACTGCATTCGAGTCTTCTTCTGTACTCGTCGTCTTCTTTCCTCGGTGTTTAAGCTTCTCTTCGTCTCCATCTTTTAAGTGCTGACGGTAGTGGTGGTGCGGCTGCTTCGTTAGTTCGTTGTTGTTGAGTACAATTGAGTTTAAAGGTAAGGCTTAGTTGTTTAATCAATTTTATTTTGTGTTGTGATGATGAAATGGACTACGGATTCATGATTTGATGTTGCGATTCTGATTTGTTGTTGGTTTATTTCGTTTTTTTGCATGCTGTTAAGTTAGCTAAATTTAGTGAAGTCGCGAATCGGTAACCTTCAAATTGAATTAGGGTTATCGGGTATGGAATTATGTGTTTGGTTTTATGATTTTGAGTTGTTGTTTGCTATGTTGAAGGTAAATTTTGCGCAATTGTTTGAAATTGGGTAATTAGGGTTTGTTTGTGCGGGCAATTGCATGAACAATTCTTAGGAAGTTAGATTGTTGTTTGGTTAAATGACGGCAAAAGAAACCAATAACCAATGAAATGTGGTCCTTTTGCGTGTAGTTTATAGGAAATTGTTGGTTTATTGTGGTTTGGTTGAATTGAATTTGCTGAGTTGTTGCTAGAGTAAGAAGGTTATTTGTGTATTTTGGTAGAACTGAATTTGAGGAGTTGCTGTGTAATGTGTGGTTACTAGGTTAGGGGTAATTGTAGTATGACTTAAACTTGCATAATAAACATCCATAGATAGTATTGAGCAGTACATTGATTTAGTTGTGTTTTATGTATGATTTTGATTGTTTACTTGGGGGTTAATTTCTGATATGTGATAAAATCGTGAGTAATAGGATTGAGCAGTGAAATAATTGGTTGTTCAGTTGTGGTTTGTTATTTGGTGGTTTGTTTGTGAAGGGAATTAGTTTATATCTATGTTCATTTATCCTACAGATTATCCTACAGAGTAATGAAGAAGAAGAGTTTTGTTAGTGGTAGTGTGAAGAGGGATGTGGTGAATGATGGTGCTAAAAGCAAAGGAAAGAAGAAATTAAAACCTACTGATCCAGTGGTGTTTGAAAGAGAGGAGTTGGAGGACACTAGTCAGGAAACCACTAATGTTTCTGATGAAGACTGTTCAGAGTATGAGGCAAGTGGAAATGAGGATGATGAGTCAGATCTGATGTGGGGGAGGATGAGGATGATGACGAGGAGGAGTATGATGAGATAAAAGAAGGGTGGAAGGCACTAGCATTAAACTTGATGCAGGAGAAGATGACATCTGGGAAGAGGAAGGGAGGTAAACAAGTGAAGAGCAAAGCAAAAAGGGCAAAGGTAATAGTTTGGAATGGGTATTTAGTTATGATTAAGTACTGTATTAATTTGTGACTAGATGATTAACATGGTTTGTACTCTGCAGGTTGGTGTTAAGAAGACACAAGGTGATAGGGTTAGGGAGAGAGGGATTGTTGTAAAGACCCAGTCCAGAACAACTCAAAAGGTAAAGTTGTCAGTGTTGGTGCTGTTGTATCTGATGATTAGCTACTACATTTCGATATTTCAATTAGAAGCTTTCCATGGTTAGATGCATGTGTTTTGGGATTATATTTGATGTTTGATATTTTGGTGTTGTGCAGGCACCAAACATGAATGGTGTGAGGGCGTTTGGTACCTTGGTTAAGAAGTTTGATGATGGCAGGAGAAAGTTGGTCGAAGAAATGGGTTTTGGAGGCCTGCTTTTTTCACCACTGTCCTATCTTCCCCGGAAATTTGCTTACTGGATTATGTCTAGGGTGTTAGCTGATGGGTCCATGGTTTTTGGTGATGATTTTGTGCTACCGTTGACTGCTGTCCAGGTGGAGTATGTCCTCGGTATACCGAGGGGGTCGATGGCAGTGCCATCATCAATACCAGAAGAGAAGCAAGCTGAGTTCAGCAGAATTAAGTCGTTGTTTGCAAAGGGTGATAGCATTAACCTGGCAAATGCTGCTGGCTCATTGGTTCGAGCAGATCCAAACGGAAAGGTGTTGCCTCTTACCACGGAGGCGGAGAAGACTGACTTCAAGATTGGGTTTTTGGTTGTTGCTTTGGGGTACATATTGTGTGCAACAACAAACTCAACTAATCTGGCAGTAGCTTTGAATGGAGCTCTTTTGACGTACGATGATGCTGCCAACTATGACTGGTGCACATTGGTGCACAACTGGATGTGTTCTGCATCAAGGAGGTTCCAAAAGAAATTAGACGATCAAGGGTATGCTGCAGGATCTGGTGGCTGTATTCTGTTTGCCTTGGTAAGTGTATATTTGTTTTTTGTGTCGTTGTAAATTTTGGTTGAGGAGTTTGAACCTTTACACGATGCCTATTATTTTATATATGCAGATATTTTATCTTGATCACCTTCATCGTGTGCCTATGTCTTGGGGCTTGACACCGAGGTTGAAGGCATGGTCTCAGGATGTAATAAGCAAAGTTGTTGCAGATGATAAATTTGAATCGGGTGACTATGGGCGTACTCCGGTAAGATTAATTTGCGTTTTGTGTTGGGGATAAATGTGTGAATATATTTGGGTGTTGCTTCTTCTGATTATATTGTGTTGTTCTTTAGTCGTTGAATATCGCCTATGGTGAGGAGCATCCGTTAGGTCCCCGTGATTTAGATCAAACGGGTGGATCAAAGAATGCTGTTGTAGATAAGGTTGTAACAGAAGTGCCTGTTTCAAGGTCTGAGTCTGTGATGGATGATGAAGAAATTATGGATAAGGTAGTGATTTTTTTGTGTTAAAGGTATCGATTTATTTTGATGTATATCTCTGTTAAGGGTTATTTGATATATGTGAACGTTGTTGTTGGTAGGTGGTGCAGAAGGTGGTGGAGCGCGTGACTCCTCAGATTAGACCTGCACCTGTAGTGGATATCGAGGGAATCATGGAAAAGGTCTGAACTTGACTCTATTTTACAAGTATGATGGTGAGTAGGCATTTGTGTGTCTTTGTCAATTGTTGTTGTAATTGTGTTTACATCTTGTGTAGGTTGTTGAGAAGGTGATGGATCGGGTGAATCCCCGTTTGAATTCCCAACCCGTTGTAGACGTGGAAGGAATGACTGAGAAGGTAGTACCCGTGTGAAATATAGTTGTCAGGTAGTATTTAAACTTGTATAAATTTTGTCGAGGGTATTGATATTTATTTCAGTTGTTGTTGTAGGTGGTGCAGTCTGTAATGGATCGGGTTACCCCGCAGTTGTTGACTGCTTTGGATAAAAGAACGAACTCTATTTATCTAGGGGTGACTGATTTGTTCGCACAGGGCGTCGCTACGGCGAAAAAAAATAGAGAGTTGGCTGGGAAATCTCTGCAGGAGTCAGGTGTAGTTGATGCATCTACATGTGGCAGCCAGGGTTTAGGTGTGCCTACTCCAACTGAGTCACAATGTGAGAAGTTGGTTGTGGCTGATCCTACACCAAGTGAGTGTCTGAATCAGTGTGACACCTTGACTCCAGAAAACCCCATCCAGGCGGGGTCGTTGAACGAAGGCGATAGGTTGCAGGCTGGTTTAGATGCTGATGCTTTAGGTGAGAACCCATCAATGACAGTGACTGATTACACGGGGGGTGTGGATGTACTAGGTGAGCTGGAGAAGGAGGGTTTGGTTGGTTCTGGGGCTGAGAGGGAGGAAGCAGATGTGAATGCTGCTCAGGATGTAGGTGTTGTGGATGAAGCAGATCAGAGAGGTCCTCAGGAGTTAGGTGCCAGTGGGGATGAGCTGGAGGAAGAGGATGATGAAGCCAGTAGTGGCTTTGTGCTTGGTTTGGTTGGTACCAGGGGCACGACGGTGTACGTTGATAAGGGAGTAAGTGATGATTCCTCTGATGGGGAACAGGAGGAAGGTGAAGAAGGGGCCGGTACCGCTGACAAGCGTGCGGTTAAACCAACTGAGGCCGCGTGCTCCCAGAAAGCGTCTGACACAAGAAGGCATACTACGTTTGAGAGTCGTATGCTACAGTATGTCCGTTCGTGGAAGGACCTTAATGATCCTTTGTGGTAGACTTCTTATTTGATTTCATGATTTGGTTTTTTCCATGACTCTGTTGTTAATGCTAATTGTGGGTTTTAATGCTCATTGGTGCAGTCCTGGTCTGGTGTTAATATCCTGTGGTGACATGACAGCAACTCAGAGGGATGCTTTTACAGTTGTGCACCCAAGAGCAAGGGTTGGAGATCAGTACGTAAGGATGGCTAGCAAGCTTTACACAAAGCTCTGGGCTACCACGGAGTTTTTGGACCGGAGCAAGCGCATTATGTTCGATCCGAGCTTTGCTGTGAGAATTATATTTTCACCCTGTTTAATGTTGTCTGAGTATGCAATGGTGCTTTATGAGTATGACAAGGTACATTGATTTCGCAGAGCCGGCTGTTGTTGAAAGAGGACAATGAAGCGCATGTATGCGAGAAGTATGGCCAGTTGTTTCTTAGTTACAGAATGCGTCTTGTGAAAACAGTAAGTGTGGCCTTGGAGTACTGATGATTTAATGGACCGTCTTTATTTCCTGTGCAGCTGATGGTAATCTTTATGAACTTAATGCAGATCTTTGTCCCAGTGCTAATTGTTCCTCGGGAGTCGCCAGATGATGCACATTGGTTTTGCATTGCACT
Source organism: Chenopodium album (assembly GCF_948465745.1). NCBI lineage: Eukaryota > Viridiplantae > Streptophyta > Magnoliopsida > Caryophyllales > Amaranthaceae > Chenopodium > Chenopodium album. The sequence continues at coordinate 34,007,088 of NC_137853.1, read as the reverse complement.
GGATCTGAAGGCCAGAAGGCTGTGGATGATTGACTCACTTTACCCCGATCCTTTCCAAAAGCATGCACAAGTACTTAGGACTGTGGTATGTGAATTGAATTAGTCAGTACCTTAGAGGCTTTCTTTTTAAATGTTGTTTGTTGTTAACCTATGTTAATCATTCACTTGGTGTCCAGCTCAAAGGGATTGATGTGCTCTTTACTATGAGTGATCAGTCCTGGAAGGATGGGGAGATACATGGCTGGGAAAAGTGTATCGTTGAGCCAAAAGGCCCTAGTGACGCGTGAGTATATTTGTACAAATGTCTATCCTGTTTGAGCCTTGCCATTTATCAACTTTGACTTATCGTGTCCCTGTTATTTGTCTTTAGGTTATACTGTGGGGTGTTCATGCTTGCTGCAATCAAGTTTTGTGCAAGAAGATTCACAACAAAGTTTGGTGTGGTAAGTGTTGCCTTATCTCTGAAGGAGTTTGTTTCTCTTAGTTTGGCAGACAACCATTTTTACATGCTGACCTAACTACTCCGCCTCGATGCAAATGTAGGGCAAGATACACATGGCTAGGGCCAACTTATTTCTGGATGATGCACAGTGCGATGCAAATGATTTGAAGGACAAGCTCGAGGAAATAGTGCCAGCCGGGAGGAAGACTCGACAACATCAATAGCATTGACCAAAACATTAGTTGGGTGGTTTCTATAAGTTGTGAGAAAACAGTAGTTCTATTACTTTTGCTAGTATTTGTGGTTTGAAACAGTGGTTTCCATGTATATAGTTGGCCTTTTTGCAATGTCTATAGTAAGTGTACATATTGAAACAGGCAGGATGCCTACACTAACGACGCTGCTTAGGTGCATATTAAAACGCAGTGGTACAATTTAACAGCTAATTTTTTTAACGTAAACTAATGGTACATTTAAACAATCACTGGTGTTTTTTTTTGGCATTCCAGAAACAAGCTACTAGTGGTACATTATAACTGCCAAACGTAATAAGTAGGCATGAGTGGCACAATGTAAGTGCCAAACAAATAATTTCTCACCACTATGAATCATGTGGTATAAACTTCATAAAACACAGCAATACCCTCGTACTGCAATAGCTTGATTGTTCCCAACATTTGATCTTAGTCTTAACAAAATAGATACATGAGATTAAAATAGAAGAACAACACAAGGATTTACTTAACATATATCTGAAGAAATAAAGATCCTTCCCAATATCACAGAACCAATACAGCAACGAGGCTAAGCATCAAAGGTCCTTCCCGAACTGTTCGTGGTGTGACCCATCAAAAGCCAAGCCCGATGCGAACCAGTGGCTGTTTATGTCAGGCTCCTCGTCTGAGCTGCATGGGTCGTTGTTGAGCTGCGGTTGCTGAGGGGGTGGGATGTAAGTCCATGTAGGAGGTGGGGGCTTCAAATCAATAAAAACTTTTATTAATACACCATTAATCCACCATAAACAAAATGTTTTTAAGTAAATGTAAGAAGTGGTGTAATTAATTTCATGTGTGATTAAAAGAACAGGACATACCCGAAAAACGGCATCCAAAAGCAGTCCCTCTGGCCGTGTTGATGTGTAGAAGAAGTTAGCAGTAAGTGCTCTTGGCCTCCAAAAAACCAATACTCCCCCCGGGTTGCTGTCTGGACCAGCTGTCTCGACTTCATAGTCACATGGGAGATCACCCAACAGCCCGTCCTTGTCAAAGTTATTGCCTACACGACCTTCCAAAATGATTAGTAAAATTGGGTTATAATGCTGATACAGGGTTGTGAAGTTACGCACAAAAGAAGGCCTTGTGCATCCTCTTGCATTCCAACACAAAGCGAAGGCCCCAATCCTTATGGTAGTCTGGTTGCCGCGGCTTGAGGCCTGATACTCCCCTGTGTAACTGACACAGTGGTATCTCTTCCTGATAGGCAGAATGTGGTGAATCTTGGGCTTAATCATGCAAGCCGCTATATTCAGCCTCATGTGGGTATGTCCATCAACAATCTTCAACACATGGAGCGTATCCGTGTATGACCCGACAAATATATGACGCCACATCATAGGGAATGCATAAATTGGAGCCTCGAATATGTCAAGAACGGGCTCCAAATCAATAGCTTCAGCCAATTCAGAGGGTATCGTGCGGGTCGAAGAAGAGGAATAAAATGCTTGTAGCAGCCAAAATATCAAAACAACTGCTCCTTCATTGTAGCACCCCACTAAATCCTCTATAAGGGGTAAATGGCCAAGAACAGGACTGCCATCTGCAAGTAGCATAAATTGAGTTGGGGAGGACATTCCTTGTAGAAGACGAGCCCTCAAGTTTTGGATGGGGTGGAAAGAACCAGTTACTAATTGGTTAGTGGACTTGAAAAAATGCACAACATTTAAGTTTACCTCATTGTATTCCCGCTCTGATTTCTGGAAGTACATTATAGGCAACGGTGGGTGGGGTACCACACGAACATATGACACGGGGAGTGGATGAAGGTTTTCCATTGTGTTGAAGAAAGCTCAAATATGGAAGAAGATTCAGAGCATGGATGATTTTAATGTAGCAATATCCAATTGGAGGTGATTGAGGGTTAGCTCAGATAATAGCAAAATAGGTGGTTGGAACGAGTTGGAACTAGTTGGGAGGGAAAAATTTCACTTTTGAAAATTTTCCATTTACCATGTTACAGTGTTTTACCATCACCTAGATTTTGTAACCTACCCCTACGTTGCAGTGGTTCTTTCAGCTACAATCACTAGCTCACAGAGATGTCTCGTCATAACAAACACAAGTAGATCTGAAAAGCTATTTATATGTACCACTAAATAAAATTTAATTACAATAGTTCTTTTAAAGTGCCACTGAAGGGTGTGTAACATTTCACTCATACGTTTAATTTATTTTCTTCTTTACTATCCCAAGAAACTAAATATGACTTACTCCTACGTTAAACAGGAAACAATTCATCACGCTTTAGAGCATCAAAGGTTTGGATTAAGTGGTACAATACATGTTCCATTTAAACGTTTGTATACACCAATGGTATTCCTGATATACCACCGAGGAATCTGTCAAACAAACACAAACACAAAGTAGTTGGGGAGATCATTTATTAGGCGAGCCAATACTTGTAGACGTGACAAATCCCTCTTAAATAACTTCATATTGCATTGTGTTCCAACTAAATTAGCCACACCCAAAATTAAAAAAAAAAACTAAAAAAAAATGGCAGGCCATAGAAGCAAGAGGGTGATGGCCGGAAAGAGAGTGGTGGATGAAAACAAGGTGGTTAAAAAAAAGACTCCTAGGGGAATTATTAAGCGCTTAGAGTTTATGAAGAAAAATGGTTACCATGATGTGAATGGAGTCATTCGAGACTTTTACCTCCCTAAAAGAGGTAGAGAGTTGATGTTCTCGCACCAATCAGCCACAATAGCTCGTGGGGGGGTTGAAAATCCCATAAGTGGGATTGATTTCCACCCCGACTACTCATTCCTTATGCCTTTTAAAATGGGTGGTCCGGGGCACTTTAGGAAAGAGGCATATTGTTTTATGCACTACCTTGTTGATGCTCACAAGATTGCTATTAGTGTTAACCTTCGGGAATTCCGTGAAACAATTATAGATTGTATGCGATCAGATTGGTATTGTAGGCATTGGTTGCGTTTTTGGGAGCTTTTTATGTGCAACTATGATTGGATCGCAAGTGTGGAATACGTGCTAGAACACCAATGTAAGGATGGTGAAGAATATGCACTTTTGCTACTTGGCCATGATTTCACGTCTGACTACGACAAAGACGTGGTTCATGTGACGGTCGAGTGGATGAATCTCTCTCGAGAAGATCCTTTTGATATGATCCATTCTAGTGAGGAGCAATGCATGTATTTTAAGAGCAAGATGTTGGCGGAAAATGGGTATGACGAGATGCAACACTTGGATCTCATCACCAGGGAGCCGTTTGATTACGACGACTACCCATCATGGTATGTCAATCGCTTGAACGAGGCTAAGCAAAGGTTTGAGGATAAGTGCAATCCAGATTCCGGTGATTTTTGGGATGGGCATGAGCCCGATTACAATGACCCATACGTGGATCCGTGGGCAGGATACCATGATTTCGGTCTGGACGATGACTAAATGTCTTCGTGTATGCTCTAATCTGCTCCATAATGCTCCTTCTGATTTATAATTCTGTTTCAGTTATTGATATGCCTATTATGTTTGTAACTATTACTTACTGTTCGTCAAGTAGTAACGTTAGTATTTGTTTAGGCACATAATTGTATGTACCATCCATTATGTGGTGGTACATTGTTGAACCACTCTTTGTTATATTAAGTAATTTTATCATTTTAGTGGGACTTTTTCCCTATTATATTTGTACCATTACAAATAAACCAAAAAACCTAAGTACACCAACAGGTCATAGTGGCTATAATCCTGAATCTGATGAACAATAAAAACAGAATACATATTTCATAAACTGTACTAATTTGAACTTGAACACAGGGGTACTCGTTGAATGAGTCATTTCATATATTCAGCAAGAGTTACCTAAAATTTCATAAAAAGGAACACAACAATAACGAAGATTGTAAGCCCAATCTTAACAATGTTGACGTTTTGTTTCTCTAACATGTCTACCCTTTGCACAACGGCGCCGATGTTGTTTGGTGGGTCGTCCTTGACGAGGTCTGATTCTAGTGCCCATTCCCAATACCCGCAATGTCGACATTTATAATACGGCCGTTTCGGATTCATTTCGGACATGGAGATTCGAAATTCGACGAGGGTAGAATCATCCCCCAAGCAGTTGAAAATCTTGGCTGATATCCAAGAGACATCCGGAGAAGCATACGCACGTCGAATTAATCTACTACCAGACGAGGAGGAAGACATAGTTGACATTCCCGTAAGATTGGTAAGGTGTTAGTGTTGTAAATGTCGAATACTTACTAAACACACCTTGTTAGGGTTATATATAATGGTGAGCAACGTGGTGTCCATGTGTTTGTATGGCGGGAAATTTAGTGCAGTTTACGCGCCACAAATTCCCTAGGGCCCCGTACTTGAGCAACTACATGGTAATAAACCATTTTATAAACAAATGAACCACTACATAATAATAACAACCAGCGGTACTTATACACTACCACTATACACCAGTGGTACAATTGTTATAAGAAGGTACCACTGAATTTTGGTCACCTAATGACATGTTATAATCTATACTTTGTAGTTAAAATGTTCCAATCAATGTAACAAGAAAATGGTTATCATGGAGTGGTAATAAGTTTTTAGTTTGCTTACTATAGTTACAATGAACCACATACACGTAAGGAAATGATTTCACTACCACAACACTGTAGCAAAATCATTGCGACAAATATAAGCAGATGTAGATTGACTTATAAACACTAACACTGCACTCACTAAGTCTGTGGGGGAGAGCACAATTCTACGTTATAGCAATTATAGCAGTCCATTACTGAATCCGAAAACCGAAATTCCTCTAAGGTACCCTATTTTACTTTTGGGACACCACAACTAGTGATGAATGTATAATGGTCCTTGAATACATGTCTCTTTATAGGTCAATATATTGAATATTAGATTATGCACCATAAGGCCTACAGCAGTACAAAAAGTGTTATCCGTTTGTAGCATCTTAACGTTAGTGGTACTTATTAACTCAGAACGATACATATATTGATATGGCAGGATCACATTTTGATGTGGAGTGGTACCCTACACTACCAGTGGTACCCTAAAACGGTCAATACTAGTGCCGCAAGTTGAAACGTGGTAGATATATTTCACGCACTTTAATTTGAATCTTGAGATAATAACGTTGACATTGACAATAAAATGAAGCACAACTTAGCACAATAGGAATAAAATTAATGGAAGCTCTTGTCATAAAACCGGTTAGTTTGAAAATAACATACAACTTAGCACAACAGGAATAAAATTAAACAAGTAGGTAGCTTTCACCATCACGGTGCACCACCATGTGGAAGTCTTTCCTCGTTTTCCGGTGTGTAAACTTGAACATGAAACAGTCCATATCCAGCATAGTACACCTTCAACAGCTCACCAGCAAGTATTTCGTTATCCGTTACAAACGTCTCCCACCCCTCATGTAGAGTGACAGTTTGACAATATGGGAGATTGTGACCAAGTAAGGTTACATTCCAGGTTTGACCGTGATTCCCACGCATTATCCGAACGGTGTCGGCAGTTCGCTTTAGTAACGGCCGCCATTCCGCAGGGAGATGCTGTACAATAACAACGATTAGAATTACCAAAATAATGTTATATTTCGTTTCATTTTTAAAGGAAATAATAGACCGTGAAAGAATGACAGTATATCTTACCAGATGTGTCCTCATATGGTTTTTGAAAGTAATAGTCGTGCAAACACAATGTTCGTATGCCATCTTCTTCAATTACGAATACTACAGTGTTGTAAGATGAAATAAGCACAACGAGTAAGCGTTAAGAAGAATGTCCGAGTAATGTCCAATTTGGGATTTAGATATATATAGGCCTATTTTCTATGTTCCTGTGGTTGCCTAAGACCCATGCATGCTATTTCCCACACCTGCCCTTGATTTGACCCATGACTGGTGTTTTTGGGGTCTCCGAAAACACACATCATTATGCTAATTTACCACCTATCTTGCAGTGGTACAATGTATTCTAAATTAATGTACCATCTATAGATTTATTGTTCAAGTTTAGAAGATATTATACCACTGTTGACGATTTGACCACTCCCCTGCACTCCACTCTAACCAAAGTGTGAACAGCGAACAGCGTAGACTAGACTTTTTAGTAGGTTAGAGTAGATGCGTGTGAACATGTCATTTCAGAAATCAGTGAAACGTTTTCCAAAAAAAAAAATTAAATAACATGAGTCATACAAAAGGTCAAAGTACTGAAAAAGATAATGTACCGTTCAATGCATGGGAATCCCATTAAGCTATGCAATGTATTGTTCTGCACTATTATTCTTAGTAGTACAAATAAGGCAAGTAACATATACTATTGCACATCTAGTGGTACATTTGTGTACGTAGTTGTTCATTTATTCTGAATTGCGGGATACCAATGACTTTGGAAATCATGGTCAAACCTAGGTGTGTGTGAACAGTGTATTCCAAAAAATTATGATGCACCTTTAGAACTTCCACTGGGAAACACAACAGCATTCAGTGGTACAATATTTGACCCAATTAATGCAGACGAGACTTTGACCCACCCTTACCTTACTATAAATACACATCAAGTAGGGAGTGAACATTCACAAACTCAGAACGTATCAACAAAGAGAAACCAAAGAAAAAAAAAACAAGTATCCTTTCATCCCTTCCTTTCCAAAAAAAAAACAAAAAAATCAAAACATGTCTACCTCAAGTGACTCTTCGGTGTACAGCGACTCCGAGCTCGAGGAGTGCTCGGAGAAACCATACATTGCGCTTGTCCACGGCACCACGAAGCTGCGTCAAACCTTGGCGGGGTTCAGGTGCCCTTTCTGTTTGGGGAAGAAGATCAGGTACTACACGTACGTTTCTCTTCTCCAACATGCACACGGCATTGCTTACGGCTCCGATAAGCGGCCGGTGAAGGTGAGGGCAGCACACTTGGCCCTGGAGAAGTTTCTGGAGGTCAACGAGAGCACCTTCAACCCCCCTCCCCCCTCCGGGTAGTGCATGGGTTGCTGTTGTTGGATGTCTTCCTTGCTGCAGTAGTTGTTGGAGCCTTGTTTATTTTCAGCTTTATTGTTTTTCTTTTTTTCGTGTAATGTAATGATCTCCGACTTCAAATAATAAAACGTGCTATTTCGAAAGTATTGTTATTGCAGTTCTTATTATTTTTACACATTCAATCTTCTACACTTCTCCACCATGCTATATTTACCTAAACTGCACATATGGAGAAGAAATATGGTGAAAGTTCTCTGTAATAAGTACCCTAGGCCCACACAAAGATGTACCACTTAATCTTAATCAGTACCATAACAAAGTGGTGGTACCCTAATTTGTTAGTAATTTCCTGTACTGGTATAATATAGAATCAAGTGGTATCGTAGACGTTTTCCCTCTTAATGGTACCCTCAAAACATATTGGTGTACCATATCGTTTATAATGGTACAATACTGAACTTTAAATGTACCACCGGATAAGTGGTTATGGTAAGGGTCATTAAGATTAGGGTGAATACAACATGTTTAGGGTATTGCTTAGAGACCTTATTGCCCCTAAACATGTTTATAGGAGTAGGATAGAACATCGAAGCACTAAAATTGGATTCCGATAAGCGAGAACCATAGGGTGCGTAGTAGCGGAATAACTACCTACACAAGGGTTGATGGAAGTGTATGTTGTGTTACAAAGTGACTCAATCACAAGGATGATATAGTGATTCCGATTCGTAGTTGTTTCGATTTAAGGTATACGTAACTCCATCCTCTACCAAACCACCAAGGACTCTTAACGCCATAATATACACTGCATAAACCTCCAAACCATGGAATACTCAAGGTTTTTTTTTTACCACTTCACAAATTTAAGTACACTAACTCACTCACTCAAAGGGCCTGCAATTTCTACCATTTTACTGCACAGTGGTACATTACATCAGGTAATTTACACCACTAACAGCATAGTGGTAGAATATAGAATCAAGTGGTACCCTAGACGTTATTCCCTCTTGATGGTACCCTAACAAAATATTGGTGTACCATATCGTTTATAATGGTACAATACTGACATTTACATGTACCACTGGATAAGTGGTTATGGTAAGGGTCATTGAGATAAGGGTGAATACAACATGTTTAGGGTATTGTTTAGAGACCTTATTGCCATGAAACATGTTTATAGGAGTAGGGTAGAACATCGAAGCACTAAAATTGGATTCCGATAAGCGAGAACCATAGGGTGCGTAGTAGCGGAATAACTACCTACACAAGGGTTGATGGAAGTGTATGTTGTGTTACAAAGTGACTCAATACAAGGATGATATAGTGATTCCGATTCGTAGTTGTTTCGATTTAAGGTATACGTAACTCCATCCTCTACCAAACCACCAAGGACTCTTAACGCCATAATATACACTGCATAAACCTCCAAACCATGGAATACTCTAGGTTTTTTTTTGACCACTTCACAAATTTAAGTACACTAACTCACTCACTTAAAGGGCCTGCAATTTCTACCATTTTACTGCACAGTGGTACATTACATCAGGTAATTTGCACCACTAACAGCATAGTGGTAGAATATAGAATCAAGTGGTACCCTAGACGTTATTCCCTCTTGATGGTACCCTAACAAAATATTGGTGTACCATATCGTTTATAATGGTACAATACTGACATTTACATGTACCACTGGATAAGTGGTTATGGTAAGGGTCATTGAGATAAGGGTAAATACAACATGTTTAGGGTATTGTTTAGAGACCTTATTGCCATTAAACATGTTTATAGGAGTAGGGTAGAACATCGAAGCACTAAAATTGGATTCCGATAAGCGAGAACCATAGGGTGCGTAGTAGCGGAATAACTACCTACACAAGGGTTGATGGAAGTGTATGTTGTGTTACAAAGTGACTCAATATAAGGATGATATACGACAAACATTTCGGATTAGTAATGAATCATTGCGCGCTTTACGTCCATGATGTACGACAAACGGATGAACGATATATGAATCAACAGGTCCGGTTCCAGTCCAGACCTGAAAATTCAGGTCCGGTCCGGGTTTGGACCTGAATAGACCTGATTATTACTCCCTCCGTTCCCAAATGATAGTCCCTTATGGCCTATTTTTAGTTCCAAATTGATAGTCCCATTTGCTTTTTTCAAGTACCATTAATATCAATTTTTTGTGCAAATTTAACTTTCCTATGTAAATTTTGGTTTTCAATGTACTTTTATTACTTTCTCTCTCTACTATTTTACATACCCAATGTAAATTTATCTTTTCAATGTAATTTTGCTATTTTTATTTAAGTTTCTTAATTCCCGTGATTTTTGCCCATAAGGGACTATCATTTGGAGACGGAGAGAGTATTTTTTTTTGGATTTTTTTTAAATATTATGAAAGTGCTGACATGTTTAGACCTGTTTGGACCTGTTATGGACCTATTTAGACCTGATTGGACCTGTTTAGACCTGTTTATGGACCTATTTAGACTTATTAAATAAAAAAAAAGTAGTTTTACCGGTTTCAGGTCCGGACCTGAAATTTCCGGGTTTTACCCGGACCGGACCTGAAACCCGGAATCCTTGAATTTTAAGGACCGGGACTGGACCTGAATTTACAGGTCCAGATCAGGTCCGGTCCCAACAGGTCCGGTTCAGGTCGGTTTTCATGTCCGGGCCAGTTTTTGTACACCCGTAGTAATAGGGACACTTAATATGCGATTATTTTGTAAAATCAACTGTCCATTTGATGAACCACGTGAACAATGTATGTAGCCTATTTTTCTAAAAAGATTGTAGTGGTACTTAACTTACGAAATAATGTGCCATCTTGAAATTGGGTACATTAATGGTACGTATTTAATTGCCTCACATCAAATGGCGCGAAGACAGACATAGGGAAAACTGACAAAAGGAAGTTGAAGAGTTTATGACATCATCCAATAACTTCCTCATCCCACTCTATTTATGTAACTTCCAATTTCCCATTTCAACAATCTATTTCCCAGTAGTTTTCTCTGTGTTCTTTGTTTGTCTCCCTCCTCTTCTTCAAAGGTCTTTCAAATTTCTTCTCTTCGTCTGTCAATTTTTTTTTTTTGTTTAAGTGTCAAAACACTTTCTTTTCTTCTTAACAATGGTGAAGAGTAACAAAGGCAAAGAACCAATGGTAGAGTCTGATCCCCCAAAATACACAGAGTTGCAATTCCTCCAACTTAAGGAGAAGTTGCTAACAGACCAATTAAACGATCATCAGTTCATATGTAGTGCATTGCAGGCTCAGTTGAACGAGGTTACCACGGCCATTGCTAGCATTGAGAAGGCGAAGGCAGAGATCCCCGTCGCACAGACCGGAAGCGTCAACAAAAGCCCTCTCAGGTTGGGGGGAACAAAAAGACCCACCCAGGTTGCTAAGACAGCAGCGACAAAGAGGGTGTCTCAGCGTGGTGGTGCAGCAGGTCGTGGACGAGGTGCAGGCCGTGGAAGAGGTGCTGGACGAGGGGCTACGGTTGCCGGACAGGGACCCACAGAAGCTAGTGGTGCAACTGGCAGAGGAGTGCAGCCACCGGTGGAGGACGTGCCACCAAACAGGCCGAGGCCAAGACAATGGCAAGTTCGCCAGAGGAGCCCCGACAGCCCCAAAGACGTCCTACCCTATGCTCCTTATCATGTGCGTGATCGTTGGTCGCCAAAGGTATCTGCCCAAGGATCTGGTGATTACGGTCACTCAACTTCCACCATAGAAAAATTCGACTGATAATCCTTAATCATCTAGTGTATATGCCTTTTGATTTATGTTGTGTTTGTAGGTAACAAGTTTGAACATTCTATTAGTTTCAGTACGGTACTGTTGAACAAGTTGTTTATGTTATAACTTCTGATGTAATCTACTCAAATTAAGTGATATTTTGATTGTTGTCAATTAATCCCATTACTCATTTTTGTTTTCTTTATTATTGGGTTTTAAATTAAAGTGATACCATTCATATGGAGTAGTACAATATTGATATACATAAAGTACCACTACATACCATTCAAACTAGTATACGTGGTACTACTGATCAAAACCATTTGTGCCATTTGAGGATGAGTGGTACAATATTGATATACATAAAGTACCACTACATACCATTCAAGCTAGTATACTTGGTTTTACGTATCAAAAACAATCGTGCCATTTGAGGATGAGTGGTACAATATTGATATACATAAAGTACCACTACATACCCCCGTTTTCTAGCAATCCCTTCAAACAACATATTAAGAAAGAGTAAATTACAAATCCTCATTCCTTATATCAGCAAAAATAGATATATCTAAATAACAGAATTCTGGGGTTCAATTACCCTGAAAAAATACGTAATCCAGTCACTATTTGAGACATAACTACAAGAGGGGATGGGAACTTGGGGTAGCCATACTGTTGTAAGGAGGACTTACTGCAAGCAGACTAGCAAAAACCCCACCAGAGTTACCACTCCTACTAGTGAAGTACCCTAATGACCCATCAACATCCCTCATTTGAATTCCTCCGGCCGATCTAATGTATTCATTTCGTGACAAAGACACAGGTGTTTGGGCAGCTGCAACAGCTGCCGCATTCTTTGCTCTTGCCCTTGCTGCATTTTTTTCTCTGATTGCAGCCTTTTCTTTTCCCTTTTTCTCTGTGCAAGAGGGATACCTTACAGTCGTGGTTCGATGTGACTTCTTTTTCGGCAAGGGTGGGTCTTTAATCACACTGGGGGCTGAACCTTCACAACTGCCTACATAAGCACTACCAGGTGTGCTAGTGTTTGGTAATACTGAACCTTGTACCCCTGGTCTGTGTGAGCCATCACCTCTACTATTTTGTCCAACTGATGAGGGTGTGCGGTCAGTAGCAGCTGCTGTTTCAGTTTCAGCAGCATTAGCACTCTCCCTTGCTGCTTTTGCTGCTTCTTCACGCTTTTTGGCTACCATTGCTAAAACCTCATCAACTCTGACATCCATCAATTGCAAAAGCTCTGCCACAGCCTCAACACCTTCCTTACAAGTGGAAGCCTTGGAGCAAATAGGTTCATAAGTACCCATAAGTTTGTGATACTGTCTCACTTCATCTGTCTTCAATGGATCGTGGTATGCCACTTTAACTCGTGTGTGCTTCCGTTGCACGTCCTTCCGCCAACGACGCAAAATGTACTTCTCAGGAACAATGGTCACTCCACTTAGGTCATACACTAGGATCATGTGCCTACAAATTATCCCACGACACTCGAAGTGTTTACAATCACATACAGCTTCATATGTGATCCTGTCAAAACACACCCTATAGCATCTCCGTGCTTTCGTCACTTCCTCTTTCCTTGCATACTTAGGCTTGATCCAAATACGATCCTCAATAACAAACTCACCATAGTAGTCCCTATTTCGATTTGATCCAAGCAGCGCAAATACAAAATCTTAGTGCACTCCCGTTGCACTTCTTTGAATTTGGCGTCCGTATAACACTTTTGGAACAATAACTCCGCTGGGAAATCAGTGATTACTGGCCTGACATAACGCAGTGTGTTTGAGTCGGCTATTCTTTCAGCTTCCGCTCTAATCGACATAGCATCACAGTACCGAACAACAAACTCAGACAAGGTCGTGTGACTGTCAACATATCCTTTAAAAAAATGGTTGAAACTCTCGGATCGTTGCGTTGTTTTCATTCCTGCCCAAAAGAAATGCTTCAAGTACGCAGGGATCCACATGTGCCTCTCCTCATACAGCCCTGTTGTCACAGACAATGGTGTATCCCAGTATCAATCACATACAATCTAAAGTGGTGAATCTGACTGTGACTATGTGTGTGAGTGAGACTATGATAACGTATTATCACACAAGCTGAAACAATAACATGTAGCATACAATTTGCACCACATACCTTCAAGCCACTCATTGTCTTCCAACTCGTAGTACAAAATTGCTTCCTCCCAACGATCAACAAACTCATCAACTTCCAAACTCCCATAGATTATATTTTCCAACTCTTCCTTTATTGCATCATAATCCTCAACCTTCCCTAAGTACTTCCCAAACTTGTGAAGAATGTGCCATATGCACCACCTGTGGCACGTATCAGGCATTGTCGCGCGTAAGGCTTTTCGAATAGCAGGATCCTGATCGGTAAGGATAGCTGATGTATCCATTTTATATAGTATTTTACCCCCGTCCCTTGGTCATAGTTAGTAGTGTTTTTGGCTCTTTAGAGCCACTTTTATTACTAATTGGTGTTTTCTAGTGTTTTCGTAGATTTGGTTGACTTTTGCAGGGATTTATGCTTTTGGAGTATTTTCCCGAGATATTTAGGAGCAATCACGAGCACTGGAGAAGCACGACCAGATTTTATAGCCCAGGGCCGGTTGGAGCCATCGAACCGGTGATTAAGGGCTCGGTAGAGGTGATACCGGGGCGTTTGGACCGAGTATTCAAGACCCAAAGAGGAAACCTAGATTGGCCCGAAGAATTGGAGCCCAATCGAAGTCCAAATATTGGCCCAAATGATCCGCCCGGCCAAAAAGGCTGGCGCCCGGAGGCGCGCCCGGTGACGCGCCCGGCCGGGCGCGAGATAGCTATTAAAGATAAAAAGGCGCGCCCGATCGGGCGGTGCCTCGCCCGATCGGGCGCGTGTTTATTTAGGAGACGATTAGAGTCGTATTAATTTGTTTTAGTTTAGGATTTTTGTACGGAGTATAAATACTCCTCCGTAATACGTTTTTAGATCGTCTCTTCTTTTGGGGGGATCTTCTTCTTCTTCTCTTAATCCTTTCTCCTAGACTTTCTCTCTCTACTTAGTTTTCTCTCTCTTAATCTCTCTCTAAACTTTTGTTCTTATTTCTTTGATTAATTCCAGATTTACTTTGGTGACGATTTCTCTTCCCTTAAACTTAGTTATTTATTTTATTCCTTTGATCATGATTTATTTTATTGCTTTGCTTAGTTTATATTTAATTATGTGTGAGTAGTTTAATTTCTAGGGTTTGTGGGGATCCATAAATAATATGAAGGGGTAAATTATTGTTGTTAATTATCAATGCTAGATTAATTTCCTATTGATTGATTTAATGCTCTGTGACTAGATTAGGCCTATCTTTTATGCATGAGTTTGACAATATTGATTCAAGAATCGAGAGATGAGAATTAATGTTTAGGTCTAGTTTCAATAGGCAAGTTAATTTATAAATGGTTAAGTCAAGATTCGAGAGATGAGATTTAATACCGATAAATTAATTGTGTGATTGTAATAAGTAGCGAGAGCCCTTTACAATCTGATTAATTGATGCATTGATGATTGACTATTATTGATTGTTAATATTGCATGATGATTTCTTATTGGATTGTTTTAATGTTTTACAATTGCGGCTTGTAAAAGTATAGCAATATTAAATTGATGAATCGAGCAGATGTTAATTTGATATTAAAGGCTATTTTCAATAAGAACTTAGATCTAGTAAATTGCGAGAGCCTGTTAGATCTATGTTGGTTAATAAATTGCGAGAGCCTGTTAATCATGTTATTTATGCAATGTCAATGATTGATTACCCTATTTTACCCCGGAGTATTATTTATTGGTGAACCTATGCCCTAGATCCTTTTATATATTATTTTCTCCCTTTTCTTACTCTTTTTAGTTTAGTTTCATATTCAACTTTTAATATTGGTTACTTAAATAATTTAGATTATAATATTTAATTAGGAGTAAAAAGACCTGTTTCCCTGTGGAGATCGACCCTACTTCCCTATCTACTTTAGTTAGTGAATTAGGTAATTATTTTTGATTAGGGGATACGACTTTACCTTGTCAAAATTTGGCGCCGTTGCCGGGGAAACGGTTTTATTTTTATTTCTAGTTATTATTAGAGTCTAGATTATTTTTAATTTATTATTATTATTATTATTTTAATTTTAATTTTTTTTTTTTTATGAGTTGAAAATATCCATGCTTATGTCACTACAAGAATTATATAATTTTTATGCAGCACCTAACTACTGTAGTTGTCAACGTCTTTGTCATGAAAATCCTGAATGCCCTTATAGTGAGTTTTTTGTGCGTGCTCCGGATGATTTTAGAGTCTTTCCGTATACATATGATCATATTCGGAAACGATTAGTTGCTAATGAAAGTTATTGGAAGGCTCTTGATGAAAAAGTCTATGGACACTATAATAATATGAATGTTATTGAGGATGAAGAACCATCGGTTATAGAATTTGTGGTTGAAAAATCATTGGTTGACGAATCGGTGATTGAAAAATCATTAGTTGTAGAAACGGTGGTTGATAATTCCTTTGTTGATGATGAGGTTATTTGTGAGGGTAAAATTTTAAAGTCATTATCGGATGATAAAGACAATGACTACCTCCATGTTCGTTCTATTAATTCTAAATTTTTAGCGGAGGAAGTAGAAGGTTGTGGTGTATTTTTATCTCCCTCTTTTGATTTTTCTTTCTACCTTGAGTTCTCTTTATGTGCTCCTAACTTTTTCTTTATAGGGATAAATGTGCTTGCTATTAAGCCCTATATAGTGCTTAATGAAATGTTTGCAGGAGCGTTTGATAAGTTACTCAAGGCATTGAATTCTTCCGATTGAGAGAAGGAGTATGGTCGTGCGGGACCTAAATAAACCAGCGCTTTGCGGGAGGCAACCCGTATTTTTCTTGTTTTTTTTAGTCTTCTTTCTATTTCCTGTGAGAGGAGAGAGGAGAGAGTTTAATGAGTTTATTGAGTTGTACAGGTTAGAAGGAAAAGAGTTAGTCAAATTTGAAAAAAAGAGAAGGAGTCTCTCGTACCAAACATTGCCTCGGGCCCGACCGGGCGCGAGAGTTGACGAGTACGGATATTTCGACCGCCCCCAAAGGAGCTTTACCCCCCATGCAGTGCAACCATGTTCTGAAAACCCACGCATACGTCTCCGCAGTCTCCCGAGAGATTAAGGCACACCCAAACAATATACTTTGCCCATGGTGGTTGACCCCAAGGAATACCGCAAAAGGAAGATGAAATTTATTAGTCAAGTAGGTGCTATCAAAACACACTACATCGCAAAACTCCTCATATGCTGCCCTGCTACGCGCATCTACCCATACAACATCCTGCAACGCACCATCCTTCCCAAATCTACAAAGATGAAAAAAAATTTTATTGTCTGAACTCATTTTGTTAAAGTACTCAATCATCCCATTAGCATCGCCCTCCGTAAGCTGAAGTTTCTTCTTCTCCGCCACTGCATTCTCCAAGTCCTTCTGAGTAAAACCCATCTCCTCCACTCCATTGCGTTCACGTGCAAAAGAACTATACATCTGGGATGTTTTAACCCTAGACTTGTTCGCATTTTGAACCTGCTTCACCAAGTGATTGTTCTTCTCCAGCAACTCATGCTTCCGAAACATCGATACATCCTTCACTTTTCTAGGTGTAACAATATGACCATCATGCTCCAAATTCTGCTTTCTAATTACCCAGTTCCCATCCTCATTCACACTAGCATATATCTCAACTGGACAACCACATTTTTTGGATTTTCGCTTCACAACTGTTTCCTCGTCATGTGCCAAACCTTCCTTTAACATATCTACTTTACGCTTCCTTGAAGGTTTCCCGTAGCACTCACATGTCCACTTTGCATTCTTTTTCTGCTTACAACACCTTCCTTCTCCCAATTCCTTCTTCACCTTCCCCCACCCAGCTGCTGCCCTAACAATACCAAACCCCCTCTGTCTACCATATCTCCAAAAATAGGTATCTACCTCTTCCCAACTTCCAAATACCATGCCCACCGCAGGGGGTGGTATTTCCTCCTCCTCCTCCCCAAAAACAGTCTCAACCATCCCCGTCCTTTTGGGAGTTGTAAACCCTGATCCACTTGCACCTACATCCCCTATACCCTCTTCTGCTTCTTCAAACTCGTCGTGGTCTAATCCATGAGCATCTCCCTCGCTCTCAACCTCATCTACATACTCAAATACTCCTTCACCTTCTTCATCACTACTGCTCAATTCCCGCTCAACTCCTATACCAACAACACCTTCTTCTTCATAATCTTCAAAGTCAAGTCCAACACATACACCCTACATATCAATAAACCAAACTATACATAAATACACATTGACAAATCCACCACACTGATCACATATTATTGCACATACCACCATTAACAAACAAAATCACAAAATCAATTCTACAGTCTTTGATATTAAGCATATGAATCAGATTGAAACTAAAACATACCAGATCATGAACCAATTCTACTGTGTTTGATATTTCAAGCCCCTATAAATACACAGAAGCAGCTCCCATATCCAATATTCTAATCAAAACCAATAACTTTCAAATTACCATAATTAATTATACAAATTCATCATATTAACAGCAATTTGTTACATTAATACAGCTACATTCAACACACAATGACCCCAATTATACACCCATTACTCTTTATCCACCAACAATATGAACACACGACAAACCCTAACGACAAATTCGTTCATTCAATTGATAAATAACAGCGTATAACAAAGATAGTCAACAACAATTACAAATACTCACATTTTCAGTATCAAACCGTAGCTCCCTCGCGCAGCCCTGACCACCTTCTTCCTGCATGGCTTCAGCTAAATCGACCCCCAATATATCCACTAAACGATTTCGCATCTTCTCAATTGGAGTATAAAATTAATTGATCGCCGCCAAATCAACTTCAACTTCACCAACGACCGATTTCAATACTGGTTTCACCTTCCTCAATTGACTCCACCCCCTTTTCTGAATTATTCGAACAAAACCAGAACAAAAAATAAAAAAACAAACACACTGAGGAAATTATTTCTTGCCTATTGTTTTTCCCGCTCAATATTTCGTTTCCCGTTCTAATAATAGCTCCGTTATACATGTAAGCATACATGTTGGCAATATTGGGCCCACTACTTTACACCAACTTCACAATAATCACAGCATTGCCATCCTATATGTTTCTAAACATATAGGAGCTATGCGACAAGGGTTAATCGGATTTATAGTGGATTTGATTTGTGAATTGTGATGACTAATTGTAATTGGGTTCGGAATTGGATGCGACTACTACGTAAGGAGGGAAGAATAAGACAAATAACAATAATTAGATAATGCAATGGAAAGTATAAAGATAGATTAGTTTTTACCCATGACATGTCATCAATCCCTTACAAAAAAAAAAAAAAAAAAAAACCAATCACATGCTCTTAATTGAAAATTTTTAATCAATCATATTCATTATAATTTGACACAAGGATTATAAGTGAGAGAAAAAGAGAGTTTTACTAAAAACAACTTACCAAAAATAGAAAGGAGGAATGTAATTTAGGGACGGAGGGAGTATAAATCAAATCTTTTACTCTATCATTACAAATTTTATGAATTAATGCACACAAAAAAAATGGAGAAAAATAATTTCTTACAATTTTTATTATTGTGCAATTATTAAGGAGTTATTTTCCCAGGGAAATTCAAATAGAGTGTTATGTATTTTAATAATACATATCTATACTATATATTAAAAGGCGTTCCTCTAACTAATAAAGGTTATACAGTTACCATCTCAACCAACTTTTATTAATGTTTTAAATTGCACATAATTAATATTATATATTCATTTCAAATTAGAGACTTTTTAATTTATTTATTCTTCACAAAATTAGAAAATAAATACATATGAGGTAAAAAAAACCATAACATCCGAGGCAACGCCCAAATCATACACTAACTATACAAACAATTGAATGCAATGATCAAAATAAAGAAGTACAAAGTACAAATTAGCAATGCGGGGCATCGCCATGTAACATTTAACAACTCATAATTAAAGTTGAAGTGCAAAGATCAGTTAAGTACTGAAAGCAATGTCAAAAAAAAAAAAAGTACTGAAAGCAAGGGTAAAATAACAATACATCTAGTTAGTGAAATCTCTCTTAATTAATCTATCGGCATCGTACAATTGTAAAAATGATTTAATAATCCGCTACACATATATGTAGTATAAAAAAAAAAAAAGATATACTTCCTACATTCTAATAATATTGCAACAAGAATGTAATTAAGCATCTCAAAACACATTTTATAGATTAAATATCTATAATTGTGTAAGAGTAAAAATTATAAAAATTTGATATAAAAGTATTTTATGCGACGAATTTAACAAGATCTCATTTGACTATATTTTGCTTAAAGTATAAATTATATTACATGGAAAAATAAGAGTGATGACTGATGAGTAGTGTAAAAGTCCAATTATTACAATATTATTAGAACGGACAAAGTACGAAGTTATAAAAAAAAGCTAGCGAGAAAAGTGAGAAAACTTGCTTGTATAAATTATCATCCTGACCGTACAAAGGCCTATCCCTGTAGCAAGGTTTTGCTTTGCTCATGCTGAATGCCAAAATCACATTTACTACAAAAGTTGATGGCCAAATTCTTTTGTACATTCCTAGTACTCATATTGTGAATATTGAGGACATAATGGAGTAATCCTTTCAATAGAGTAATTTTCACTCACCGGGAATCATGGATTTTTTTAGATCTACCCGGGTGCACCTAGAGTTAAGTACACTCAACTCAACTCAAAGCCGTCAAAGATTTTTTTTTTTATTTTTTCTTCTCTTTTTCCTACTCATTTAATGTATTTTGCTAAATTTGAAATTTTTAAAATGAGCAAAAAATTTAGGGAACCATGCATGCATTGCTCTAAGGATTTTCCTTTTTCAGAGGATATGATGCTGGCTGAGATACTAGCTCAAGTTTAAGTTGGAAAACTTCAGAAAATTCCTGAACCAGTGATTTCTGGGCCATGTCAATTAGTAAAAGATCATCCGCACTGAGTTGATCCGTGCTTGAATCATGGTGGGATGCTTGGAATTCTCTAAGTAGTTGCTTGATGCTTCCAACTTTTCGGTCTCGTATCCCACAAGGTACAATCTGTTGGAAGGGTGTCAGGTCCACAGAAACATTCAGAGCTAGTCCATGGTATGCTATCCATTGAGACACCCGTATCCCAATCGCTGACAGCTTCTGGTTTCCTGCATTAGAAGTGAGCAACAACAAACTTAGAGAAGATTTCTATACGTAACAATGTAACATGGAGAGTGGGACTAAAGACATCTAACTTAATGATATTGCTCCCTCCGTTAAAGTCACAAGAACATAAATAATGGGATAACTAGACCATGGTACATTGGTACCTATATTCAAAGTAATCATACATATATTCCAGAAAATTCGACATATACATGTGAATCTATGCGGCTTTAAAAATAAAAAAAAAATAAAAAAAAGTGAATCTATGCTCATAGTAGACGATTGCAAGGTTTTTAAAAAGATTAGACTAAAATGATGAACAGTAATTATGCATTGTGAAACTCAAATGACCATTACATTTAAATATTTAATCTTATCAAGATCCAAAATTCTACTACAAACACTATTAACCAACATCATCAAGCACAACTGCGCAGGCATAAATACATATAATGCTCAAATGTACTGGATGCACTCTGGATAAATGACCTGGACTATAAGTTGAATCAAAGAATATGACACATACCAACCCAAACACCAGTAAAGCCCTGGAGTCGAGAAGCCTCAATAGAAAAAGTTGAGAAAAGAACACGAATCACCACCTCCTCAAGAGCCCTTAGGTACCAATGAAGATCCATGTTGTGATTTCGAAGGTTGATGATAGGGTACATAACCAACTACAGTCAAAGATAAAACAGTTTGAATATTAGGAGATAGGGATGATCTGAAACTATACATTGCAGAACTCAGCACAATTAAGTCTGATTTCAAGTACTTTTCAGACTTTCGGCAGAATGAAAATATTGCAGTCACATTTATTTTTTTCTCTACAGGTATCACATTATAAGCCCTCATGTGATCTTGTGCAGCAGTACCGTGTGTATGCAGGGAAAGTGACAGCTCCGAGGTTGAGCCAAGGAAGCGCTTCTAGAAGCTCTTGGCTGCTGCCTCCTCAGGGTGTGGTTAGGATCAATTCTGATGCTTCAATTTCTGGTGATGGCAACTTCAGCCTGGGGGTTGTGATCAGGGATAATGGAAGTATTATTGCTGCAAAAGTTAGAAAAATTAAGGGGGATGGCAATGTGGAAATGGCCGAAGTGCTGGCTGCAAGAATGGGAATTATGCTGGCTAGGGATCTGAGGTACAGAAGAGTGGAGTTGGAGTGTGATGCTCTAGGTTTAGTGCGGGCTGTGCAAGTTCAGAGGGCGGGGATGACTCCATTAGACCTGATTATTGAAGACATTAGTGTACTTAGTAGTGAGTTTGATATGTTTTCTTGTTTTCATGTTAAGAGAACGGGCAACACCGTTGCTCATTTGATGGCTAGGCTTGATCCAAGTGATGGCTTATTAGAGCAGACTTTGTAAGCTCCTTTCCACCAGGCATCCTGGCCTTGGTGGATCTTGACAATGTTTAAGTTATTATATGCTTGCTCTCTGAGCCTTTCAAAGAACAAAAAAACCCTCATGTGATCTTCTTAACTATTTTCTATTTTTAGCCCAAAAATGAAATCTTGATAATGAAAACAAGCAAAAAAATAGATGCATAACCATTTTCAGAAATAAATATAAATAAACATATAGCACAAGATAAGTTTCAGCAATAAAAGAAATTATACAAGAAAAGGTTAAAGAAAAGAGACATTCGAGTAATATTAAAGAAGAACATATACCTGTCCAGGTCCATGATAGGTAACTTCACCACCGCGTTCAGTTCTAATAACATCATAAGGGGAATCTTTCACATTAAAATTCAAGAACTCCTCGGAGCTACCGGTGCCCAAAGTATACACAGGAGGGTGTTGCAGCATAATCAGAGTATCAGGACACTCTTCATTCCTCTCAATCAAAGCTTTCTTCTCTTTAACAATGGCCTTCTGCAACGCCCACGCCTCATCATAAGGTACAAGCACATTGTGAAGGTCAATATACTCACATCTGTTAAACAATGGTAACACTACCAAGTAAGAAACAATGTTAAACTCCAACAAAGTTCATCCAATCAATATGTTAAGCTTGTCAAAATGAGATTTAAAAGGTGTTTAACTTAATCTCACCTTTTGTAGCATTTTGACTGATTTGTTTTACGAAGTGAAACCCGGTTAAGTGTGTTTAAACGACGAGCATAAGAACCCCGGTTACACCGCCATCGATTGTGAATTGGGTACATTATTACCGAGTCATGCATTACAACAGCCATTGTATATCTCTGTTACAATAACATGGAACAGAAACCCCATCAATTGACCATCATCATTAACAGATTGGAACCACTCAAAATCAAATTCACTAACAAATGTCCAAATATGATGAAACTTTACAAATATTTAAGCTCAAATTTTCTATTTTTTTGAAGAAAAGCTCAAATTATGTTAGTTGTGCTGAACACAGCAATTACAAACCCCATTTCAGAATAATTCTGCAATTGCAATGAAAAATTCACAGCTTCCACAATAATTATGAATCCACAAACATATAAAAATAGCATTAATAGCATACCCTATGTACTGAACTAGTGAACTAATTATAAATTACAGATAACACAAAATACTCAAAGAAATTAAACTAATTCAACTTTGCTCATTAAATTACCACAATGGGTCAATTTATAAACCAGAAATTTATAAACTTAAAAATTGAAAATCATACCGCAATGTGAGGGCGGAGGACTGGTGGCCGGAATTAGGCGAGTAGATGCTCCGGCAGCCGCAGAGTCAGTCGCTTTGGCTCTTTCAAAAGTGCCCAATTTAATACATATGTATATGTTTGCCAAAATACAACTTTTTTATGCTCCAGTAAGTGTTATACTTTGACTAATATACTCCGTATAAGTTTATGCATATTGGCTTTAATTTAACATAATATTACAATACGAAGTATGATACTAAGGGCATGTTCACTTCTGTTCAATTCAGTTCAGTTCAGTTCAGCTTCTAATTTCCTTCTCTCGTAAAATATCTATTACAGTTCTGTTCAGTTCAGCTCCAATCAGTTCAGTTCAATTGATTTCTGCTCAGCTCAATAAATGTGAACATAAATACGATTAATAAAAAGTTGTGGTGATTTTGTGTGATGATCACAAGATAAGAGAGAAATAATAAAAATGTAGTTCGATGCGTAGTTGTTTGTCAACAAATTGTGGATAAATAGTCCTAATCGACTTTGTTCCTATGACGGCTATGAGTATTATTGAATTAACATCATCTATATTTCTCGAAATAATGCTTTTTTTGTCTTCTCGAATAGCGCTATTTAAACCCCTTAATACATGTCAATATTTATAACAATAATATATGAATATTCATATGAATTTTCTATACATATTTATACATCCCACAATCTCTAATTAATTGAACAAATTATTTGGTGCATCTATGAATATTCTCCTATCATACACTTATTAAAAAATTTGGTAGGATTAGCCTAGACTATACATACAATGATACAATTCACAAGAAATCTTGTTCTAGCTTTGGAGAAAAAAAAAATAAAAAACGAAAAAACCTAGTAGTTTTCCTTGTGGAAGACAAATCTAGTTGTAGTTTTGGTAGAAAATTTGGTGCACAAACCCTCCAATTCCCTTGCCAACTTCAAAGAGCCACAATAGAATACCCCTGCAACAAGCAATCCTTTCGTGGTTAGCTAACTTTGCTTCAATTCATATAGGTTTACGCCATTATTATGGTCATGTTCATTAGTGTGCCACACTTCTTTTTGGCATAGTCATACCAAAACTCGGATGATTTTCCTTGATTGGGCGAATTTATATCATAATTTGAACAAATAATGGTGAAATGAATTGCTGATATCAAATAGACAAATACCAATCAATAAAACTGAATTTTCATATATATGGTATACAAAAAGTGGCATAGATGATTTGAATTATTACTCTTAAAGGCATAAAATTTACACTAAATGTAGATGTAGAGTAGTATATATGACAACATTAACCTTTTATCTTACCGATACGGGATCCTGCATGTCTACGTGCCAAATTTGAGAATATTTTGAACCAATTTGGTCGAGAAAAATGAGTTCGCACCTATTGAACAAAAGAAAAAGAAAGAGAGAAATGCTTTAAAATATGGATTGTATATGCACCAACTTGACTCATTTGGTCAAATTCTTGCTTTGCATTCTCAAAATATATCAAAAACAAATGTAATATACTATACGAGTATTATTTAAGTATTATTTAAGAATGAAAGGAGTAATGCATACCTGGGTTTTAGAGAAAACGTCAAGCCCACTTTTTGTGAAATACAAGGCTTGAATAATGCTTAGCAAAATTGATCTTGCATCACCACTTTGATGTACACTTGTAAGAAAGTTGTGCATCTCTATCACTTTCTGAAAAAATGCAAATAATACACATTAATCTCTTTACTATTTAGATCAATCATTTGAAGAATAACAATTTAGAGGTATATATAAATGTGAGTCACCTGTTTTTGGTTTTCTTGTGAAATTTCGTTCATGGCATCTTTGAACCACCCTAAAGAACCTTGTTCCCTAGTAATCCAATATAGATAGGCCTTCAAAGGACCTTTCGAGAAACCGGTTTCCACGTCATGTACCTGTTCATTAAATTCATATCAAATTAGAACGCACATGCTATGATACGGTAATTTAATGATATTTCTTTTGTGTAGAATTAATTATCACATTGTTTGAGAATATGTCAATATGATGTATGTACGTAACAACTATATCTGTATAGGAGTGTTATTTATGTGAAATCACCGGATTATTACTTGATTGAAAGACGGTTTGTGAAGCATATCTCCTATGTCTTTAAGGACACTAATGAAAGGTGTTGCTCCTATGCCAAGGCCAATGAGTACAACCACTTCATACTTAACATGGTCTTGAGAAGCTGCTCCATATGGACCGTCGATGTATACTTTAGGATAATCGAACGGTTTTGACATCATTGCCTGTTGAAATTAAAATTGACAACAAACTTTTTATCAGATCACTTTGAAAGTTTAGACCTTACAAAAATATTAGAAATATACACGCTTATATATTGCATAATAATGTTAGTTTAACCAAAGCTTACTTGATGGAAAAGGTTGTGAATTTGGTAACTCCAATCTCCAAGGGTTCTAACATGAATGCTTAGATGGTTATCATTTGGTCCAGATGTTAATGAAAATGGGTGCCTGAAAAGAAATATACAAATTAAGTATATATATACATGAATTGTATAAAACTTAGCTTACACGGAACATTTACAATGTACTACATACCTCCGTTATATATTAGTTGCAACTATGAAATATTACCCAAAGTTGCAACTAATATGTAACGGAGGTAGTATATATTAGTATACTACCTCCGGTCCAATTTACTCGCAACAAAGAGGTATTATTTGTGAGACATAAAATATTCCTTTGTTGCGAGTAAATTGGACCGGAGGTAGTATATATTTCGAAGTTGTGTATGTTGCATACGTACCATTCCAAAGGTGAAACTTGGGGACACTTGATGAAAATATACATGCCACTACTGTATGTAAATGTTGCTGGTTTGGAAAACTTCAAGTTTAGAACTTTCCCTGGATACATATTGGCCTGCAAACATGATATT
Source organism: Chenopodium album (assembly GCF_948465745.1). Classification (NCBI taxonomy): domain Eukaryota; kingdom Viridiplantae; phylum Streptophyta; class Magnoliopsida; order Caryophyllales; family Amaranthaceae; genus Chenopodium; species Chenopodium album. The sequence continues at coordinate 33,980,723 of NC_137853.1, read as the reverse complement.
GCAGGTTAATAAAGATCTTGTTTGAATCGTCATGATGATAAGTAGCTTTAAATGTCAGATTTATAGACATAAAAAGTGAAACATGAATATATAGCAAATAGAAATAAACCGAGGGGATTGTTAAGATTATAATTACCTGAAGAACATCAACTTCATGAATCTCTGACCTAATGCTTCGATAAATTCGCTCACCACAATATAGTAAAGCTGGAATTGCCAGGTACATCCATGTCTGACCATCAACAAGTTTAATGTAGTAGATTTTACAAAGTAATACATGCAATGAAAGATGTTATTAAACTCTTCATGATTATAAAAGGCTACAAAATGCAATTTTGGTCTATAATTGGCTAATTATATGCATAAGTGCATAACCATTCATCACTAAACATTGTAGCACATTAGATTTGTAATGGATGTAATTCATGAAAGGGTATCTAGAGTGGTACCGTGGTAGTCATAAGTCCATAATACACGGGTGTGCACGCGCATGTGTACAAGTTCATTATAGTCTAGCCTTACCAATGACAAATTTTTTAGGTAAATTTACATATGTAGTTACTAATTGATAGAGAGAAAACATAGTCATAGGCTTCAACTATAAGCTTAAGTTTTTGGGTTAAGTTGGTCTACTAACATAGTAACATGGTATTGGAGCCAGCAACGTGATATAAAGGTCACGGATTCAAATCTCATCTACCAAAAGGGCTTTCATGTGAAGGGGCGTGATAGAGTATTAAACATATTCCTTGAACTCAACCATTAGCTTAGTATGAATCAAGATGCGGTACTATGTCTATATTAGCGAATATTATTCTCTATCACATCATTGTTGTGCATTTTATGCATGCATGAATTAAGAAGAAATAAGCAATCACATACCGTTTTCTCGGCAAAACTAGTGACAAGGAAGAGGAACATAGAATGGATGATGAGCAAAACATAGACCACAATAAGAAGATGATGCGAGTACCAAAATGTGTTGTACCCGGTCACCCGGCGAATTGGCTGAGGCAACGACGGTGACTGGCGGCGAGGCATCCTAGTAGCCAGAGAAAAGGCAATGGCCATTATAATGACCATAGCAATCCCAGTTGTAACCTCAGTTGTGCACAAAACTTGGAAATATGAGGGTTGTTGGTTCCCAAATTTGGTCCCAAATGTTCTTTGGAAAACTATTGGGTTACTGCCTGTTATTCTTGGGAAGTCACAGGCAAGGTGAGTACCTCCATGTAAGATCACCCCTATTACTATGCCTCTTGCAATTAGCTACACTTCAACATATTATTATTCAAGTGCAAATACTAGCAAGTTGAATTCTTTTTACTAAATTAGTTAAGTTCATAATCCCTATATATATGCTTTCATGTGAAAAAGTAAATTCGAAATTTTAGACTTGAAATAAAATTGTTACATGAATATTTCACCTTACATATGTTAGTTGCTTAACTGTTAGACAATTAACTAGATACAGCTAAAAAAATTATGTACTCGTAGTTCATCGTATAAATGTAAGTGAGTAGGGCCAGGTCACAAACCAAAAATTAGAAAGCACAAAGGTTACTTTTTTTTTTTTTTTTATATATATATATATATACTTGTAGACTTTTAACTTATGCATCCCCTATTCCACTCCCTTTAGAAATCATAAATAATTAAATATATTGAAATGGAAAAAGTGCTTAGTGCTTCTAATCTCTAGTCCCTATGATGATACAAGTTGACTTTTTTTTAAAGACAACAATATTAGTTTCATTATAATGTTTCGAAATAGAAATGTGGGCTATCATTTAAAGAATAAACTTGAAAATAACATTATCGATATTGCAATAGTACCTTATGGAAGTTGATAGTATCATTAAAGGGAATAACCGAGCTAATCCGAGGACTCCTCCTAAGCCAAGTAACCAAAATGCGACAAACTGGGAGAAGTATAAGAGCCATATTGAACTTGAGAGTTTCAGCAGCACCTTTAGCTGTACTTAGGCAATATCCCATTACTTGGAAGGCAGCTCTATGCTTATACTGAATAAATTTCCATGTAAATAGAGTAGTGCAAACAACTAGCCATAGTGTTACGATCCAAGCTCGTCGCCAGTACGTTCGAAACAAGATCTCAGGCAACGATTTGGTTATTATGTGTTGTTCTTGATGAAAATTGTCATGGTATATGCTAAGATGATCATAGCTTGAAGTTGTGGTATACTCTGTTATGTTCTGTTCTTTTGTGAGGTACCCTTTTGTTAGGGTTGTTCTGAAGAGCTGCTTTATTTGATAGAACTGCAAAACAATTAAACAAATGTGTAAGTATGGTACTAGTTTAGTGTTATCCATCAAGTTTATTATGATGTCATTTAGCAAGATTCAATTTAATGTGTATTTACAAAAAAAATAACTGAGATTCTGTTAGTTCGCGAAAAATAAAGATATATGCGCCACGTAAACTTGCTAATTCATTAAATAAATTATGCTTTGAGCGAGAATCGAACCCATAACCTCCAAAATACAAAGGTTATTATTTACCATTTCCACCAACTTTGATTAATGTCTTAAATTTCACATAATTAACATTATATATTCCTTTAATATATTAAGTAAATTAGAGGAAAAAATAATTTAAAAAAAAACACATAATTATCAAATTAAAGAAGTACAAACTAGTAATCCGGGACATCACCCGGGCTACACACTAGTTTTCTCCTAAAACTCCTCACATGAAAAAATAGAGCAATTATTTAAAAATAGGAAACATACTTCGTAATTGACTTCATATTAAAAAAAAAAATATGTAAGACGACCATTATTTAGGTGTGGGTCCATGTCGTGTAATCAAAATGTACTATTGGGAGACTTCTAAGACTTGGGCCAATCTTTTTTGACTACGGCCATCAGGCCCAAGGCCAACCCATGAAAAGCTTTACTCCACAAATATCAACGCAAATTCCATACATCATCCTCTAATTCAAAGCAAATCATAAAAATGCATTGACTTGAGTACTAATAGACAATACAAAGCCAAAGAAAAAAAAAGGTCATGGAATCTCAAATTTTATTGAATTTGGAACATTAGGTACTTAAATAGTCCTTTTCCGGGTTCCCGTCAAAAAAAAAAAAAAAAAAAAGTCATTTTCCAATCATCAATAATTCTCCAAAGCTACTTATTAATTCTAAGTACGGACTATATAATTTAATAGAAATCATACAACTAACGCTAAAGAAACTTTATGTATTTCTCCTTATCTTATTTTCATAGTATTAACATATATGAATGTGCAAGGTTTGCAAAAGGTAAACTAATGAATTTATGATGGTATTAATGCAACTATCTTCGTCCGATTTGGTTGTAATATTTTAAGTTAAAGTACATTATCAATTTGATAATAGAAATCAGACAATGTAGTTGTACATGAATTCATTATGCTACAGTGTAGTACATGCTTCTTAATGAAACAAACGTTCAATTAAGATACTTGACTAATTTCTTACCTCAATGTAGCCCTTTTGTTGAGTATCAACTTCTAGCATGATCATAGAAGCAAAATGTTCAGCTTCCTCTTGCTTCATGTCCAATTTATTAGTAGTAACACTTAACATTATCATCTGCTTGAAATCTTCTTTTGTTATCTTTCCATCCATGTCTCTATCACACCTGAAAATATGAATCAAATACAATATAACAATCTTTGTTTATTTGCAATTAATCTAATTTCGAGCATTAGTACGTTCATCTTGCTATAAAATTTGATGGGTTTAATTGATAATTACATTTCAAAAAAGATTTGCAATGAAGAACTATAAGAAGGATTAGCAAGGCGATGCCAATAGCCATAAATTTCCTTTTTGGTAAGTTTGTTGTTGTTGTTCTTTCTTCCCTTTAATACTTGTAGAAGCTCACCAGCAAATTGTGCAGTTTGTTGCATGCCTATAAACAAAAATAACAAAAATTGATCAATTTAGGGTCTTTCATCTTATTAATCAATAACTTAATTACATGTTAGTAAAAACAATTAAGTTCTTTTGCGAGGCATGTGCATACACCTAAAAATTAATTTTAAATTACGCCTAAAGGTTAACAAAGATCTTTCAAATACAAGGCCATATTTTCATGTGTAACCTTTGAAATTTTATATTAATAATTCATTATTACTAGAAGGTGCTCATTGCATGTTTGAAGTTTGAACAACAAATCATACACACCAAGTACATACCAACCTCAACCAAAATAATGCAATACTTATATTAAGTCTCACCTATGCAATACCCAAATTGTGAGGCATCAATTGTTGGGAACGACTCATGATCATCATGTCCATAAGAACCACGGAAGGCAACCCGGTCGAATCGTTGCTCAACTTCTTTCCAACTCATGCCACCCTTGACATCAACCTCCCCTGCATCAATGAAGTTGATTTCAATATGCTCCTCAGGATCATCACACGTAAAATAATCATAATGTATAGAGTACGTAGGTAAAGGTTATGTTATTTTCTAATCGTGTAACAATATATTAATATAAATATATATTCTCGGCCTAGGGCTCGTACGTACCCAAAGGGTCAATCTCCCCTGCATCAACAAATCTTAGCCATTGATTACTACCCTCTAGATGCTCTCTAACACCCTCGCCATCAACATCCGAACATGGTGATGATAACGACGAAAATGATGGGTCACCATGCTCACATCCGAGAGAGGAATTAGATGTTGATGAATGTGAAGATGATGATAAATCAAACTCCTCTTTGCAATCCTTCATCACCTCTTTTTTTTGTTTTTTGGGTGGAAGTAACTTGTTGAAATAAATGAAGTTCCTGGCTATATTTTGCTAGTATATACGTGCAAGAGTATAATAGAAAATTAGGTGAAGTAAAATGGGAAAGAAAGTAGATATTATATATTGGAGTTGGACAAAACTCTTAATTATTGCATGTATGTAGAAGAAGATATCTAATTATGGAAATTAAATATCTGGACTTAAAGATAATATATTGGAGAGAAAAATGAGGGGTTGTTGGCTTGTAACACTTAGTAGAACCAAAGTGTTTAGTATTTGTAATTGATTAAATGTCTATTCTTGCCCATAAGAAAAGTTGGTACAACTTATATTTACTAGTAGAAACATATACTCGCATTGTATCATTGTATGTGGTAGTCTTAAGTCAATGCAATTGATCAACTCAAGCAAAGTCTTTTGGATTGTCTTTTATTTGGAGTAGGTTTGTAGTAAGAAACTTCTATAGTTTAGAATTTGATAATAATCTTTCAAAAAAAAAAAAAAAAATTTAATTTTCTTGCGTACCTAAGATAACAGAATTATAATCATTTAGAAGTATGGGAAGTACGTATAACACAGAGTTCTTCTAAACCTCAATTATGTGTCTATGCTCATAATTTTATAAAGAAAGTAATTGCATTATTGTTATATAGAGTAATCCTTGTAGCATTGTAGAAACACCCCCCCCCTAAAAAAAAAAAAAAAAAAGGCTTAAGAAAGACAAAATTCACGTAGGAAGTGATCAACATTTGATTTAACTAAGGAAAAATAACATTGAGTAAGATGGGGTATTTTCTTGGGGCGACCCAAACATGACCTGACATATATATAAAGCCAAAAATAGACTTAACTTGAACTGACCCAACCCGAACCAATTATATGTTAACATGAAACCCAACTTGACCCAAACTTGAACTCACCCGAACCTGAATGACCTGATTGCCAAGTCTAAACTCTAAATTCGTACTCTGCATCCAAACTCGATCTAATTATCTATTAACCCAAACTTGAACCAACCCAAACCCGAACGACCTGACTCATACCTAACCTGAACGACCTGATTGACAAGTCTAAACTCTAAATTCATACTCTGCATCCATTTCATACAACCTAGACAACACCAACTATCGTTAATGCATATTGTGAATGCATTTTATTCGCTTAAAATCAAATCAAATGACAATAAAAATATCTTAACAAGTAATTCGGGACAAAGAGAATACTCGAAAAGTTACCATCGAGCCCTCGACCCGGGCCACCCAAAAAAAAAAAATGTATAGTCCGTGGCTACCCAGCTGAAGCCTAAATTCCTAAAGTAACCATCGAACCAAGACCACCCACAAAAAACGTATAGCACTCACTTCTCTTTAGCTTTTTCATGCAGCCATTGTTGTCTATTGCTCATCTCACCAACAATTTTCTTACTGGTATTGCTCTCTTTCTTTAATTGGATTAATACCTAAATTCTAGATCTGTAATTCAACCCAGTTTCGTTATCTCTCCATTTCCATTGTTATTTTTGAGGGATTGATTTTAACTAGTTTTTCATTTTGTAATTTTATTTCAAATCTGATTTTTCAAAATATGTTTAGTGGGATTTTTAGGAATTGCTGATTGTTAGTTTGCTATTATTAATTACTAATTAAATTGTAAAATATCGAATTGCTCAACTGAAACTGTTTAAGTGTTAGATTATGAGGAATGTATTAATTTATTGATGTATTAGCAATTTGGCAGTTGGTACTTCTGAATTGATTTGCCAATAAACTTTAATTTGTTTGATCGTGGCTATAATTTCATTATTGGTACTTTTTTTTTTTTTTTTTTTTTGGGTGTAATTTGTGGCCTAAACTTATTATGTGTGAATGTATGCAATTTGTTAATTATGATTGTTAGGTTGAATTATATTTTGAGATTGTGAGAATGTGCCTAATATTATAATAAGGGGTACCTTATTGTAAGTGAGGAAAATGTTTAGAGTAAGTTTGGATTTTATTAGTGTGGATTCTTGTAAAAATGTTCATTTTCAGACTTTGAAGATTTATGAGGGAAAAGAAATTGGTTGTCATTTTAAGGATTTCATAAGATTTTTCCTCGAGTTTATGAAACAGGAAACATGACCTTCAAGAGAGGTTCCATGGATCATAGACTACATGTGATAGAATACGATTTTGAGGTGCTCTTTTGGGGAAGAAGTTCCAAATGATTTTTAGTATGCTGCGCATAAATCTTCAACCTTGTTTTAAGTACTTCTTTTGAAGAGATAATGCTTAAATTTTATCATGGTAAAGGATTGAACTAGCTTGGTAATAGGAGAACTACTTCCTGTTATATTTTTTAGGGCATTTCGTAAACAGTCTGGTAAGGCATTGTATGATATATCTCTCAAAATGCTGCCTCCACCTGTTTCTTATTAGTTTTTGGGTGACCAAGACACGAACCGGGAATGATTACCTGTACTTTCAACTCGTGCCCCCCCCCCCCCCCCCCCACCCCCACCCCCCCAAAACCCCTTTCTTAAAGGTATACACCCTGTTGATTTTTACTATGAATTGATCATTTCTGAAGTGGGTTTCATTTACTATAGCAGGTGATAGTTCTCTTACATTGCGTTTGTTGATTTGTGGTATCTTGTCTTCAAACATAGAAGTATTGTGTGCTAACTTGTAGTAGATTGAAGTATATGATTTCAAAGTACGTGCTATCTTGCTTTTTTTATATAAAATTGTGTGCATATTGTGCACATTTTCTCTATTCTTAAAAACTATATTAAACCTTCTGCATTAACAGATGGAAGCCTTGTTGAATGCACATGTTGTGAAAGTTCCTGTATGTCATGTAAAGCAGTTTAATTACTCTTTGCTCACTCCCTCTTCTCCAAGATTAGTTGGAAAGCTACATCGGAGTGCATTTGGGATGATGAACAGCTCCAAATTGACAAATTCAGTTGCTGCTTCAATCCAGCCAGTTGAAGCTTCAACCACTGAACGGTTTGACAACACACTACCATCCAAAGGTTTTCAAAAAACTGTTAAGTTAAAATTTTTAATGACCTTCTTAAGAATTTATTTCTGTTGTTGGGAGTAGAACAGTGTTTTTAGCTTGTCTTCGTCCCCCTTCTCCGTTGAACACTTATCTTTGGGCAAAACTTGGGTAACCACCATTTGAAGCTTTTTTCTTTTTTCTCGACAAAATCTTTTACTGAATAAAGAGTTATGTGAACTCCAGAGTTTTATTTATTTATCTATTTATTTATTTATCTATTTTATTGTTAGGCTAGTACACTCGTATTGCAGACTAAATAAAGGCTTTGCATAACAGTATTTCTTCATGATTGTTTGTTTCTATGCTTATCCTGTGACATTTTTTTTCTTCATAATTTGCAGAAGTACTTGACTTATGGAGAAATGTAGATGCTGTTTGTTTTGATGTTGATAGCACTGTGTGCGTAGATGAAGGTATTGATGAATTTGCTGAGTTTTGCGGAGCTGGAAAAGCAGTTGCTGAGTGGACATCAAGGTTGAGTTTACACTTACACGGTGAAGGTTCCTGGAAGGTTTTTAACTTTATATAGATGCTGTTATCAGTTTTTGTATTTCTTTCTGCAGAGCAATGAATGGATCAGTTACCTTTCAAGAGGCACTAGCTGCTAGGCTATCTTTAATAAACCCAACCCTTTCCCAACTCCAGGATTACCTAGAGAAGAGGCCTCCAAGGTAAGCCAATAACAAATATGTGGATGAACTAATGTCAGTTATATTACAGAGCTCTTAAATGTCTTTTTATCCAAATGCCTTATATGCTAACTTGCCAAGATAACTCCAAGACGTCATCCTCTTAGCTAGTTAGCTTGGCTTGAAATATTATTGAATTTTGATCCATTTGGATCACCTAGTTGACACAGCCATAGCCACTGATGTATATAGTATAGACAGAGTTATATGTCCACTTGTACAATTGTCCTTACCCATGCCCCCCTATTGTTTCATCTGCGTGTCTATATTCATAGTCTGATAACTTCATAACTCTCTGATAAGCTGAATGCCAGGTACGATCATCTTCTTTGGTTTTTTTATTTTTATGCTAGTTTTTAATTTTAATTTGCATGTAACAACATAGAATTTTTTCTTTATTGATTGATGGTTTTTATAGGCCTAGAACTTGACGATTCCTGTTTTTAGATGATAATATTTGAAGCTTATTGATATAGACTTTCTACTGGTGTTCTTTAATGTGGACTCCGTGATTATGAATTTTGCACATATTTTTGTAAATAGTATCATTGACCATTCAACCTTATTGATAAACAGACTATCTCCTGGCATAGCTGAGCTGGTTAAGAAGCTTAAGGCTAAGGGCATTGATGTTTATCTGGTCTCAGGAGGCTTCCGTCAGATGATTAATGTATGCTATCCAGTATTCACTACCTTTTTTTTCTTTTTTTTTTTTGAAAGAATTCGCTACCTGATTAGTGTCCTGTGTTAGTTGTCATCTTTGATTACAAAAATGAATAAATGGATGAACCTTAATCACTAATTAGCACTGCTGACTCAATATTTAATTGTGATAACTTAAATAGTTCTGGTCATATTTTTCCAATTCCAAATATTCATTACAAATTTCTCATCCTGAAGCCTGTTGCATCGATCCTTGAAATTCCACTCGAAAACATTTTTGCCAATCAAATGCTTTTTGGAGACTCCGGGGAGTTTATAGGGTTCGATGAAAATGAGCCTACCTCAAGGAGTGGGGGAAAACCCATAGCAGTTCAACAAATACGGAAGGTTTGTTTAGTTGCTCTTTTTATAAGTGATTTACAAAGACATACTTATGGACCATTACTAATTTTGAATTTCAGGCTCATGGGTACAACACATTAGCCATGATTGGTGATGGAGCTACAGATCTTGAGGTAACCATTCATTTCAACATTTTATTTTACCTCACTTATGATGTAGATTTCAGGACTACTTGCTGATTTTTGTTGATTTAAAGGACGAGAATGTTTTATTAATGATCCTAGATGGCTTTTAGCTACCCCAATCTTGGTGCTAGTTAGTGGAAATCTCCAGAAAATAGTTTAATTAATTGCAGATTAAGAATCCATCAAACTATTGGGTTCAAAAGTGGAATTGGAGTTTGTATCAAGTAAGCCTTTATCTTCAGACTGGTCTGGGTTAGCTCTAACTTCTAAACCCCAGCCACTTTGAGTTAAATTGTTCCATCCTTGCTTGGGAACTTCCCTTCTTGTTTTGATTCCTATATCAGTTTAAAATATTGCTGCCCTTCTTTTGTGCCCTACTAATTCAAGCTTCATTGCTTTCTATAACCCATGCTTCTAAAAAAAAAATCTGGCCATTGGAGTTACGTCTCCTATGGCCTTTCTAGCTTTTGAGGCGAATATTTGATTTTGTCTTCTTTTTTTTTTTTTTTTTTGGTTTGTTTGTGTTAAGCTTCGTAGTGTTTTGAAGATGCTTTAAGATCATATGCAGTACCAATAAAAATTTGCAAACTTTGACTTAAAAAGTTAAGAGGATGAGTAATATGATAAAGAGCTTAGTGCTACAGGTTTACAGTCGTTCAGTTTTATCTTAATCTCGACAACCAGCTTCATGGCAACTGATTGTCTTTTGCTAAAAGAGTAAAAGATTTCTACATTGTGCATCGCATCTGGCTATTTGATACTGTAATGTGTTGTTTTGTGGCGTATTTTCTAAAGGTTTATATTTTTTGTGTCTAATAAATACGACTCGGGTTTTTGTGCAACTGTAGGCTCGTCAACCTGGGGGTGCTGATTTGTTCATCTGCTTTGCTGGAATTCAACTTCGAGAGGCTGTTGCTGCGAAAGCTGACTGGCTAGTTTATAATTTTAAAGATCTTATCAATTCCCTGGACTAGTTCACCTTCTAGAAAAATTATCACCATTTTTTTGCTCATTTCCTGCTCGTCCGGTGCCTCTTGAGAGTGAGGAAGTAAGAGGGTTTTATTTCAGTAAAAATATTAGATAGATGCACAACATATAACATAACACATCAGCTGCAACACCGTCCACAACCCTCCTACTTTAAAGGCGTACACCACTGAAGATCGGTAAAATCTTCTAAGAAGTGACTGGTGTCTGGTTGTATGCATAGGTGAGACAGGTTCATGCATGCTGTTCCATCTTGAGTTGTATACTATTTACGTTGAATCTATTTCTTGTTGTATTTCATTCCTATATATATATGTATGGTGTTTGGAATATGATCAATCATCCATCAATGGAATTAAAATTTTGTTGTTGCTTGGCTCCCATTTGCTGCTGCTAAAGGAGTGGAAATGTAAGGAGAGAAGCCCAGAATGAATTACAGAAGTTATTCATAAATTAGGATTTTGCTTGAGAAGGTTAATCAAAACGTTTGCTCGGTCAAGTAAGTCAGTGCAGCCTCTTTTAGGTCCGGTTTGCTATTAGAGTATCTAGTTAAACATCAATACACTTCTTTGTTGGTACGGTGGTACCTAAAAACCAACCTTGAGCATTATTGGTACGGACATACATACGGTGGTACCTAAAAACTTCTTTGTTCACGCTAATTAATACGGAGTACTCCATACCAAGAGTTATTTGTGTTCGTTTTAAATGTAGATCATTAAGAGTAGACATTTTCAAATGGTGCACTGTTTCGTATAGCTAGAAAATACTCCGTAATAAACATCGATTATGATAGCCTAGTACTCCCCACAGCCCCACCGGACCACCGATATCGATTATTACCCTAGATGACGCATTGGTTATTGATTTGTGGGTTGCTTACTTGCTTATCAAGTTAGATATTTGGTGGTGACCCTTGTCTTAAATCTCATAATGATAACTTTCCCATCGAATTGTTGGCATGGACACACAATAAGTACAATTGGAAATCTTGACAACTATTATCAGACCTTTTTAAAAAAAAATATCTTTCAATTGGATTGTTAGTTGCTACTTAGCGGTTAAGTATTGGCGCATAGCGTCTATATATTTTAGAAACATATAGGATGACAAAATGTATCACTACAACCTAATAAGTGACAGGTGATAGGTATTTTAAGAGAAAATAATCAACTACATAAGATGACAAAAAATACCACTACATGCATAATACGAAGTAGTACACAAAAAGTACTATTAATACAACTTATACTTTAATGGTACATTATAGTACACAAAAATGTACCACTAAAAAAAAAATGTCCTCCTATATGCATGCTTAACATACAGGTGCTATGCGCCTGTATGCACTCCTACCTAGCTAGTAACAATGGAGTACATGAGATTTTTTTTTTTTTTTTCAAAGGCATAATCCATCATCCCATTATTCAAATCATCAATGTATTGATCACGTTAATATTTTGATTTACTTAATGTAGTCATAAATTTGTGATTAACCAAAATGGAGTTTTACGCTTGATTACTCAAAAGATTTTTTTTTTAATTACACTCCTATTTTTTTTTAATGTGCTATGTCATAGTATGGAACTATCAATGATGAAAATTTTTCTTTTAATTTTTCAATTTTAAAAATTTGTTTCCATATTAACCCAATTAACTTTTTCTATATCAAATTTTACAAAAAGTTGTGTAGTTCATATGGATAATTAGTTATTTTTGTGAATTTAGTTTGATTTAAAAAATTATTTATAAAAAAGGACTATAATCCATTATTTCCTTGTGGAGTTGTGACGACTATGATAAATTTGTTGGAAAATCTTAAATAATTACTACTTTTGAAATCAATTTTTAAATAGATTATTTCAAATTGATTTAAAAAAATCTACTAACTATAAAAGACATATTTCGGCCTTCACTAATTTAATAAAGTTGATCATTTGCTAATTAACTACTTTGTACTCCATTCTTAATTGTTTAAAAATACAACACTATGTGTTACACATTTTCTTAATTCTCTTATAATCACAATGTTATTTTTTGTAATTTTATTTTATTTTGAATAGATGGTATCATTGTAAATTGTAATTAATTTGCAAAATAAATGCAATACCCGTTTACTCTAACAATTTTATCTGACTTAAATTTCTCTATCTTTCACCATATCACACGTGTTTTTCTTTTCATCTCTAATCCCTCATTTTACGATTAACATAGGAGATTTTCACACCTGAAACAAACTCACCCTCACAAACTACACAATGACACAAAATAATGATAGTAAGAAGTCTTGTATTTTTCCCACATTATTTTGTTTTTTTCATTTGACATTTTTCACTTTTTTCCTTAATTCCGTCTTCATTTTTCTTTCCATTTACAATTCGAGCTCAACCGTCAAAACATTATCAAATTGGGTTTTTTTTTTTATATTTTTGTCCAATTTAATGAATAAAAATATTTTTAAAAAATAAAATCAGAACATCTCTAAAAATTTTATTTTATCAAAGTTTCAATGTCATAGATTTGGCTTAGGCTTACCAAACCTTTTGAGTACTCTCTCTCTCTCTACAATAAAGTAATCCTCTTTCTCTCTCCTAATAAGTCTATTTTTATTGAGAATTAATTGATGAAAAGGAGCCATTGCAGGAATTTCAATTTCTTTGTTAAGTTCATCAGCATCACCTACAATTGTCTCTTTCAAGTGGGTATTTTTCAAATTTTTTATTCTTGTTCATAAAAATATCTGTTGGGTAGTTCCATTTTTCTGTTTTTGGTAAAGGGTTTTTCTCATTTTTAGTTGGGTATCTTACAGTGTGAAATTAGGGTTCGCAATTTTTGTTTTTGGGATTTTGTTCTTATATGGTATTGTGCTCTTTTGGTTGACTAATTTGATTGGATTATTGGGTTGCATTTGATAATTTGGTGCATTTTAGGGATTTTGTTTTCTGGGTTCATATGAAAATGACATTGGAAATTGTTTGGAATTAGGAGTTTTGAAGGGTTTTGCTTATTTGATTGGTTGAAATAGATGGAGTTTGTTTAATTGAGATTATGGGATATGTGAAAGTTGTTTTCCATGGCATTTGGACACAAAAATTTGGAGCAAAAATGATTTTTAGTGTTGTAGAATTTGGGTAACATATTGTGTGTTTCAAGGAAAATGCATATGGATTTGTGGGTTGTGGCAGCTGCTACTGGTGCTGGATACTTAGCTAAGTACTGGAAGAATGTTTTAGGGGATAAAGAAGGCTCATCAGGGAGTCCTTCTGGGAGTTCACTTCCGGATAATCCTGAATCGCCGTCGTTGATTCAACCGGTAGGTGGCAAGACGTTGCCTAGCCACAAACCATCATGGACAGAAAGAGGAGGGCAATGTTTCAGTGATCCTGGAAAGGGTGGCCATTTGGATGGAATGTTTACGGAGACATTGGGGAGTGATGATCGGTTCGCTAATGATGTAGCTTGTACTGAGGCAATGGGTCATGAGAAACAAATTGATAAGTTTGAGTACAATGATGGGTATAGGTTAGATGCTGACATTCCTGATAAACCTGAATACAACATTTGGGAAATGGGGGTTTCACCTAGCTCCAGAAGAAGCAGTAAATGCTTGAGAAGTAGACGTCTCCAACGTCATCCTTTGCAATATATTAATTCCCGTACTTCTCTAGATAGTTGCCTTATAGCTCAGATGCAAAGGGAACGTTCAGAAATGGAAGAGTATCTTCTTACACCACTTTCTTCACCCTGTGCTCCCGCTTTGAGGCCATTTCTTGTCAGTGATGGAAGACGAGTAATTAGTAGAGCGAGTGATGATTTCAGAAATGAGTTGCAAAGGGACGTACGCTCAAAAGCAGGTGATAATGTAGTTGGGGTTCCTCATCTTCCACAAATCATTAAAACTGGCTCGGAAAAAAAGTTTAGCACAGGCAAGAATCAAATGGGAAAATCAAGCAAATCCAACAAATCATTTGAATTGGACACAAGAGATGGTATTCTTTTTCTGACTTTTATTTTCATCAACTTTAATTCTATGTTATTTATTTTGGAAAACTGTCTCAAGAAGTTTCTGCTGATTACATAACATACAAGGTGGATTGGCATCAGGTGCTTGTGCTTGTGTTTCCATTACCTATAATTCAGTATACTCACATTTTTGCAGTCTTTGAGATGCATTACTCTGGGTTATAAACTTATAATTATTCTGATTATCCAATTTATAGTAATATGGAAGAAAGTGGTTGAAGATTTTAATGTTTGTCTCCAAAAACTGTCATAACCGGAGAAGGGGGATAATTAATTTGCTTTAGTTGCTTATATACACTACGGAGAACACATTTATATTTCAAGATATTAAAATGAGATAATTTTGGTTGATACTGCTGCCTTGCTCCATTAGATATGAGGGTGAGTAGATATTGGAGACGTGGATTGAGAGAGCAAGCAAGAATGGCTATTGAGACTTGAGAGATTTGCCCCAGAGCACAGATATGACTTGCATTTATTAAGGAATACTAGGTGGATTACTATCTTGAAGCAACTCAAGCCTTGATATTAATTAGTATGGAATAATATAGAAATCGTAGATAATAATTATAAGATGCATTCCTAGAAACACACTTATGGCAGTGTAATTAGTCCTATGGTGATTGTGCTTTGGATAAATATGACAATCCATACAAAATTTGTCTTCTATGTTTGTCATCAACTTATTGATGAAAATCTCTCTGGCCCATCTGTCGGATGGTATTATCCTTGAAAATTTTGTTAGGCTGCCTGTTGCTTTCAGCACATGTTTGATAGTTTTATGAATTATATCCTGAATCATTGACCTTTTGATAATGATATCATTTTTTCCAGTTTCTTACCTTAATATTTTGATTTCTATCAGGATCCTCAAGTAGGCAATCTCTTTTCTGTTTTGGAATTTCAATCGGTGTAATGTGTACAATGATAGCTGACAAAATGGAAGTGCAAAAGCTGAAGGATAGCTTAAAGCAAACTGAAAATTTGGTTGAAGATCTTCAGGAAGAACTAGAGATGAAAGATTCTTTAACTGTTAAAGAGCTGGCCAATGACGACGACTCGCAGGATATACTTGAAAGTTTGTGTGGTCATGATAAAATGAGTTTGTACTCTAATCTAGATGATACAAGTGTGCCGATAAGATATGCCGATGAAGAATCAGTAAGCCTGGAAAAAATTGACTCCATGAGTAAAATTGAAGCAGAGCTTGAAGCTGAACTGGAAAGACTAGAGCTAAGCATGAAAGGATCGACTTTGCAAGGAAAATCATCTGATTCTATTGAGGTACATGCTAGTTCTTTACCCAATACTATAAACTTTTTCATTATTATTATCTGAGTAAACTCTGTATTTACGTGCTAATCCAGTAGCTAATTTGACTATGCTCATATCACTGTATAAGAAGATGATTTGAATGTTTTTAGCTTAGTTGGTATCATACATGCATTTAATTCTTATGCGCTGATTTGTGATTGAAATCTTAACAGAAAATATAACCTCATTTGTATAAAAATGTAAAAGGTAGCCCTAGTTGTTTAGGATTCTAGTAGCAGTAGTCTTTATATTTTCATGAAAGATGCACATAGGTTAGTTAATACTCCTGATTTTATTATGATGTATTGTTTGTAGGCTTATATATATAGCCTTTTCTTACTTCTCTACATGACAGATGTGTCTCCTCTTATGCCATTCACATATAGTTCTAGTCTGGATTTCCATGAGATTGGTGCTAATATTCTTACAAAGCAGGGTTAGATTGTGATTTGATGGTCATTGCAGTGGTGTTGGGAATTGAGGTGAAATGTTAAATGGTTGGTGATGCTTGAAAATTAGGCTGGGATGGTGCAATATGTCAAGTTCTGGCCCCTTCATTTACTAATCACCATCATCTCTTTTTTATAGTCTAAACCCTCCATCCTATAAAGCTAGTATTATTCTTTTTTTAGCTTCCTAAAACATGGTTAAAAGCCTTGAAACTACTTAGAAGTCATGAATAAGTGCATAACTATTGCATATGTGACTATTAAAATAAACAAATCAGTAGATACAAGTTACCTTGTCTTTTTGAGTATATTCATAGCAAGAAGTATCAAGGTATCATCTATACCATCTCATCTTCCTGCTGGTGGGAACTTGCTTAAAGGGGTGATCTACCCTACTGGGTAAGGTTTGATATATCGAGATGCCTCTGAAGGGTTTTGGTAACATCTGAACAATGTGAATAAAATTTGACTTCTAAGTGTTCCATGATTTATTTATGAGGTATGAATTGTCTTACTTGTATGATAATAATTTCGCCTATTATAAGATATATATTATACTAAAGCAGAGACCACCTAATTAGGTTTTCCCTATCAATCATACACATTACAGTAATAAAACTAGACAAAATAGATGATTGGCTTTAAATTGTGATTCCATATAAAACGTTTTAACTTATTTTTTCCTGTCTTGGAAATTACTTTACTTTGGAGTATATAAATACCCCATGCTCGGGGATTACGTAATGAACTAACAGTTGATTGAGCTTAATCATCATTGTTGGTCGGCTCCTGGTGTGGTTTTGTGGCAAATGTGCCTGGAATGAGATATTTTGGCCTGAATAGCATTTTGGGGTAAAGCACTTGTAAAGCTAACAAAGTTTGCTCATGCTTGCTGCTACAAGAATTCTGAACTGTGACTTTTCACTTGGACTCTTTGACACTCTGTATGTGTTTCCTGTTAATGTCAATGTACAGAAATAATGGAAAAGAAAAGTATGGAGTATCATGTATTTTCCTTTTGTCTTTCCTGCTGCTTCCTAGACTTGGATCCTCTTTCTGTCATTTCAGTTTTCCACTTTTCTGGTTGTGATTATGGAGAATATCCAGTTAGCCACCACCTTGGACATCATCTTGTTAGTGGATGATGGGTTGCCTATTGTTTGCTCTTTCTACTATGATCATTTAGTATTGTGATTTCACAGGTTTTACCAAAACCATGTTAGGTATATTGTGAATCACAGGTATTACCAGTACCATGTTGGGTATATTGTGCAGCCTTATTATACTGTCTCGTGCTGTCTTGAATCTTCTATTAATGCAATGGTCATGGAGTTGTGACACTTAAGTCGTTATATATTTATCATACTTATATGGTTGCAATGACGATGCAATTTGGTCAGGAATTAGACCAGGATATGGCTTCCGAACTGGTGCATGGCGAACTAAATGCTGATATATTCCGAGGAAGATCCAGCTCAGAACCTACCCCTGATCGAGGCTCAACCCCTCAGTCAATGAAAGGTGGTGTCTCACCTCGTGAGCTGAGCTTGCGCTTGCATGAGCTCATTCAATCAAGATTGCAAAAACGAATCCTGGAGCTTGAGGCTGAACTTGCCAATAGCCAGAAAAAGATACAACACTTGGAATCAGAGAAAAACTCGTGGAGAGAGGTTTCTCATAGTGAATCATCCTCTATCCCCGACAGCCCTGTGGCACAGCCTCTTGTAATGAATTTGTCTGGGGATGCCCTTGATGCCTATAATGAAGCTTTTGGGGAACTTAACAAGCTGAACGGATCCCAAACCGGGGATTCGTGGATTGATGGCGACAAACAGCAAGATAATCAACTCACAATTAATCAAGGGATGGGTGACAAGGTAAACGGCATCCAAAATGGTGAAAATAAAGTACCTCCAAATGAAGGTAGCCCAAACGACTATGTCAACGGAGAAGACAGTGATGATGATTTGCTACTGATAAAACAGATTGTTGAGAAAGCTAGGCAAGGCTCTCCAGCTATTTTAAGGGCACAAAGAGCCATTGGTATGGTTGAAAAATGATGATAATTAGTACAGTGGAATGTAATTTTTTTGGTACATTGTAAAAAGAAAAAACAAACCACATTTTGTCTTGTAGAATAGTAAATTTTTTTGGGATCCTTCTCCACCTTTGGCTAAACAACCGGAGCAACGGTTGGTGAATTGTAATTTGTGACCATTTTTAAATCATGAGAATTCACCTTTCCACTCCTTTTTATTCTGACAAATTGGTTTAATAGCTTCACTTAGGTAAGCTAAAATTTCCTATTTTAAATGTAAAAATAAAAAAAAATAAAAAAAATAAAAAATAAAAAAAAGCAAAAATTTTAAAGTGTAGATAAATGTTGCGTTAATGACGAAATATTATACTGTTACAGACCTGTGTCAACTGTCAAGAGTAGATAGAATTGTCTCAGTTATAATTTAGTCAAACTAACACATACTTAGCAATGTCAATGAATATATTAATATCATACGATATACGAAGTATTATTTACGTGGTATGCAGTTATGCACAATATCACTCAAGCCCAAGTCACCAGAATGGTATACACTCACTTACCCTTAAAACATCTTCAATCAAACATTTAAAAGTTGATACACCTATACGTCTCACTTAGGAATGTAAAATCAAACAATGCAGTAACAGCTGCCACAATTGAGTACCAAATACTTGTACTCCCTACGTCCCTAAATTACTTTCCTCCTTTTTATTTTTTGGCATTCTAAAATTACATTCCTCCTTTCTATTTTTAGTAAGTTTTTTTTAGTAAAACTCTCTTTTTCTATTTTAATTTAATGCTTTCTCACTCATCCTTTCCTAATCTCACTCATAATCCTTGTGCCAAATTACAATGAATATGATTGGTTAAAAATTTTCAGTTAAGAGTATGTAATTGGTCCTTTTTTTTGGCAAAGGATTGATGACATGTCATGAGTAAAAACTAATCTATCTTTGTTCTTCCCATTACATTATCTAATTATTGTTGGGACGGAGGGAGTATAAACTATATGATCACCAGATACAAATAAAATTTGGACAACAGATGAAGAATTACTGAACAAGGCTCTAAAGATACATTGGACAACCACAATACGAATATGGAAAAGTTGACAATAAAATTCTCATATCATAGAGTTTAACATGTTGCTAGCTCCATGCAACCAAAACCAAAATATCTTTAACAATGACAACATAAACGAGAAGAATGGAAATTAAACTATACTAACAGTCCTATTGATTAAATGTATGTCTGACATCATATTTGTTGCGGAGATAAAACTCTGATTCATTTCTTCCGATAAAAAGGAAGAGCAATTATTTATGTTGCCAGCACTCAAACTAGTCTGAAAGAGATCAAGCCCTTTTAGCGAAGTCATCATCCTTGAAGTTATCTTCAGGTAAGTTTAAATCATCACCCTGGACACCGCCGCTTGCAAAGCCAGTATCACTGGGGGCACCACCAGGAGGACCATAACTTCCACCGTCAAAGCCTCCACTAGGATTGTAACCACCAGAGTTACCACCTCCATAATTTTGCCCTCCACCGTAACCACCACCAGAGTTACCACCTCCATAATTTTGCCCTCCACCATAACCACCGCCACCGTAACCACCACCACCATAACCACCGCCACCGTAACCACCACCACCATAACCTCCACCACCGCCTCCATAGCCACCACCACCGAAGCCGCCGCCACCACCATATGGTCGTGGTGCTCTATCTGTTGCATAATTCACCCTCACTGTACGACCTTGCAAATCCTACAGAATTTACCATGAAATTGTCATGCAAGCCATAGAGTTATCATAATAAACCATGCTCAGACTTCTTCGAGTGTACAGATAAAATTCATAAATACTCGAGACATTGAACCACAGATAAAATAACAAAATAAGATATGGAAACCAAAATTAATGATGTACAAGTCAAACAATCACCAGTGTATTTTACATGCATTGAAGCTGAAATATTGAAGCTAAGTTAGCTAACCGTCAAGGAAAGATAGCAAACACGAAATGCACAGCCATACTTTTATGCATTTAAACACATGAAATTTATAGAGCAACATAAATAAATAAAGACTGAACAGTCATTGAAGACTTTGTAGTACCTAGAATAATGCCTTCATATATTTTGTGAAAAAAAACAACTCAGGAAAATGAAACCAGAAATGAATTATACCTGTCCGTCCATAGCCTGAATAGCACTTGCAGCCTCTTCAGTAGAAGCAAATGTAACAAATCCAAACCCTCTAGATCTATTCTGCTCACGATCAATAATGACTTTTGCTGCAAGAGAAAATGTATATTGTCATATTGTAGTCTAAAAATAATCTAGGCTCTCTACCCTCCAACAAAACAAAAGATAGGGTGGAAGCAGGAGATACAATATGCAATTATTAGTAAACATGTGAAGAGGGCAAGGGCAGAATAAGTATTACACTTTGATTTATTCAACAGATGCTGCAATTTCAACTTTCAACCAATTCCACAGAACAAGATCTTGCAAACAGTACTCAAGACATCCTACATTATTCAGCTAATTCCTATGATTCACGTCAATATCAGGCAGACATCAAAAAAAAAAAAGTCAATATCAGGCAATTCTTCGTAACCTCGTCTATAAAAGTCAAACCTCATACTTGCAGTTTCCTTGAGCACTTCTAAGATTATAAATTGATCAAGCAATTCAACACGTGGTTTAAATAAGCTTACTTACATAATCAGTACAAGAACCAGTAATGCTTATCTTTCATTAGCACAAAAAGACAAGAAAAATACTGGTAGATTGTGATGCAACACATTGAAGTTGCTTGACTATTGCTTTCAAGCCAAACTATAGATCAAATGTGCCATACCAATAATCTACCACTGATACTGGGTATTAAAAAAAATAAGAGGTAGACAAACACAATGATACACACCTTCAATAACTTCTCCGTATTGAGAAAAAGTTTCCCTTAAACTTCTTTCATCTACAGCCCATGGGAGACCTGTAATAAACCATGAATAAGTTCACTAAAAGTCACAAGGCAAACCTTCTTATTTGGTTTATTGAGCAAACACATGGCAAACCTTGAACAAATACTAAAAAAGAGGAAGCATACCTCCAACAAAGAGTTTTGACGATGACATGCATCTTAGAGCCTGATAAATAGAGGGGTTAGATGCTGAAAAGTGTGACGTGACCTGCTTGCTCACACTCTGTTTAAGTATATTCCCAACTTTACTGAAGAACGCCATACTTACAGCCTTCAAAACTGAGTCAAATGGGAAAATGTTAGAAAAAAGAAAGTTTAATTTGAACCTTCTGTTCTACTAACAAAGTGATAGCGCCTTTATAACTTGGAGTTCAGCCATTTGGATTAAGAACCCAGACTAAGAGGAAAAATTAGCATTACACTACCACAATGAACTAATGAAGCTTAAATCACATGACTTTCTATGCATGAAGAATGAACAAAATGATAAATCACATCACATAATATTAAAAGTTTCTAATCAGGCACCAAACTTTACCCAATAGTATTGCTGATTTAGCTACCTAACATTCAGAGCCATAAAGGGGATCCTACGAAAAATAATAATATCGCTAGGGAAAAGGGGAATAATCAATCACCAAACTTTACCCAACAGTGTGGCTGGTTTAGCTATCTAGCATTCTGAACCATCTAGGAACCGCAACAAAACTTTACCTTTCCAATATTCCAAACGAGCAATGCATACTGTAAGGAGGTTAGGAAAAAGGGGAAGAAAACCCCTCTTCCAGTTCATCTACACATTACAATGCCCTTAAACCTGGGATTTCCAGCCCAAATAATAACCAGAAAAACTACTTTCAAGATCAATTAAACTTCCCGTTTCAACAACATGGGCCAACTCCCAATACCCTGCCATAAACATCCCAAACCCTAAACTGCGAAGGGATCGAAACTGAACTAACCTGGTCCTTCTCAACCCAACAAAATTTAATTCAAATAACCTAAATTCAAACATCAAATCGTGCAAAACCCTCATTCAAGTCAAATCAAACCCTAATTTCACTAACCTAATTCCACCCATTTCCGCAACAACACATCACATTTGCAATACATTCACAGAACAAACCAAACACATCAAATACTCAACTAATCAAACACAAAAATTAAAAAGACAAAATCTTTTGAAGCTTCAACAAACCCAAAACCGAAAAAGCAAATTTCATCGCAATCAAAAATAATAGCATCAATCAACAGAGAAACGAAGAACAATAATCGAATAAACACGACTAATCAACAATCAATTACAAAAATAGACGATGAAATTATAAAATCAGCTGAAAATTTAAGAGAGAGAAAGTAGAGAGAGAAACCTTGAAATGTAGAGTAGTGCGATGAACTGGGTTTTGGACTCTACTAAACCCTAACAAGGGTTTTTGATCGAAATTTGAGGTCTTTGAATTTGGAGAGAGAAACAGAGGAGTTTTTATTGAGTGTGGTAAGGTGTAGGATAAGGATGGTAGAACTATGGTTTAGGAATCGTTGGATGGGTTGAAAGTTGTTTTAAGCCGTTGGATTGAATTTTGGGGAAATGTGGGGTTTATGAGATGACACGTGGTAAGTAACGAGTGGTTTGTGACTATAGAACGTGACAGTGTTATGGGTATTGTATATGGATATTATTCATTTTTATTTGTTTTAAGAAATTTTGATATTATTATTACGGTCCTAGAAAATTCTTAATCTTTCAGCAAAATCAGTTGTAACACCCTGAAGTATGACTTAGTTGCATTGAGCTCCCTAAACTTTTTTTAGTAACCAAACACCACCAACTATGGGGTAAGGTTCGATGAATGCCTTAAATGAAAATTTTCGGCCATTTATTTCATCGGATTAGGTGAATCTTCGATCTCCAAAACAGTTTAAAGAAACGTTGACAAATCTCATCCTCTTGGCAAGCTCCGAATCACTTCCTTCGATGAAATAAGTACGTGATTGGAATTTTTCATTTAAGGCACGCGTCGCACCTTAAACAAAGTTCATGGTGCTTAAGCCATACTTCAGGGTGTAGCAACCAATTTTGCCTTATCTTACTTGTCAATCTAACTGAAATGATCCCCTCGTCGTTTCGGGGTGTGGGAAAGGGAGGGGGACCGTTCATGGTGGGGAAAATGGAGCAAAAAGGGTAAGTAGGGGTTACAACGGGTGGTCGGGATAAGGGGAAAGAAAGTGGGATAGATTAGCGGTGGACACGACTCATCGTGATTGGGAAGATTAGGGCGTCGGGTGAGATGAGGGGGGGGGAGTGGCTGGTGGTGGAGGTAATTGTGGTTTTTTATTTTAATATATTTATTTATATATTAATTTAATTATCGGATAATGAAGTGAGATGAAAATTAGAGCATACTTAGAATAAATGGGCGGGAGTAAGGGAAAAAAAAAAACATGTACAAGGCATATGGGGAGTCAACACCGACGTCACCAAGTTATAATGAGAACCAAGACTATAATGACAACTATGAACTAATCTAGGCCATTTGATTATTTTAATCAGAGGGTCCACATGCTTCCGGTGTCATTAATGACATTTTCACAATATTTCAACTTTGCAAAGTGTTTTCCAAGTTTTTTTTTCACAAAAGTAAATAAAATGGCCTTAAAAGTTAAAATATGGTTAAAAAAAAGGTTTTAAAAGCTGTAAATTACGAAAATGTCATTAATGAAAGTCAATGAAGCGCGATTTAAGGTTGAGATTGGTTACTAATTCTCATTATTCACCTTGGTTTTCACATTATCTTAGGTAAATAGTATGGTTGTCTTCAACCAAAAAAAAAATATAAAAAAATTACATGCAAATTAAAGGACATGTCTAAAAATATTATGTTGGATATAACAAAATTACTACGTAGAATCTAGCTAAATATCTCAAAAGATATTTTACATCATGATATTGTAATATCCCCCTCAAGAATGACTCGGTTGAGGAGCACCAGTCCTTTAATTTCGTGAACAAGAATATTACTAATCAGACGTTCAGACTTATCTTTGAACTAAAAAATCTATGTTGATTTGAGCCTAAACATTGTCATGATGTCAGCCAGCTGAAGTGCAACTTGACATGCTTCAATTAAATCAAACCAAAATGCCCGTCTCCTTGATGTAATAAACATCAAGCTTCTAATGTTTAATTCTCATATGTTTTGTATTCTCATGGAAACAAGGGTTCTCGACAATACGTTGAGTAGAAATATTATCGAGTATCAAAAAATTGAATAATGCTTCATAAGTCTCGAGGATCTAACATTTTTTTATCAAGACTCTAGATAATTATCATATACAATTGTATACAAAAATAATATGTGATTTGATTTGAAAGTTTGTGTAATTTTTTTCTTATTTTTTTGGTGTAAGGTAAATGACCTTATTACTAGTCAGGAACACCTCATATATAAACCAACCTAGTTATGCATGTTAGGTTCTTGGGATAGAGGAAGATAAGGTACATGAATGTCCATGATTTAGGCTTATTTATCTTCATATTATTCTTATTACTCATTCTTATAAAAACCAAACCAGATCACGTCATTTTTTATTTTATTTTTGAAAGATTAAACCTAATCAATTTTTCTTAATATTGTTTCCTTATTGTTTTTTTTTTTTTTTTTTTTGTTTGTAATTTTTGTATTTTGTAAAAGTAATGAAAATTGTATATTTGAAAATTACACTCATGTTAAGACAAACTAGCTTTTGGACCCGTTCTACGCACGGGTTATGCTTAAGTTATAAATTTATTTGAAACTTTACAAATTATCTTGTCACCAAAAAAAAAAAAAAAACCCTTTACAAATTATTTGAATGAATTATTTTATCGTCTTTTGACATATTATAATATTTTATGAATTAGTGGTAATAGACTAATAGTTGTAGAAAAATGGGCTTAAAATCGTAAAATCATATCTCTATCGCATGATATATTAATCAACAATTTGTATAAAAAACTACTTTGTAAATACCAAACACTTATTATAATTTTACAATTTTTACATCAAATGTGAAGGCATGATATTCTTCTTTAGTCTTTACCAATATATGTCTCTTATATTGCGCTTTATATCTTCAAAATTAAAGCCCCATGACACGCAAACAATGTCATCCCATGGAATTTCCATAGTATTCTTGCCACCTCAATATTTCCCTTTTCAATCATCATCCTCATTGTTGTAGAAATTTCACATAGAATTTTGAGAGATGTTTCTCTAATTTTTTAGTTTTTGAAACTTAATGAGTGTGAAAAAATCTTTATTGAAAATTTGTATTTATATAAGATGAGGGGGAAGATAAGGGGTCAAATTAAAGAAATGAATTATGAATGTGAATAAATTGAATTGATAGATGGAATAATGAGAAGAGGAGAAGGTTTAGGAAATTAAATTTGTTATTGAATTAAAATAAAGATTACAAAATATTAAAGTTATTGAGATATAAAGGGGGAGATGAAGAGAGAATTTCTTTGAAAACATAAGGAAGGAGAATGAATAAAGAAAGGTGAGAAAGAATGATGACATGTGTCAATTTTGGTTTGTGTTTTTAAATACTAAGTATAGATATAGATTTAGCAAAATCTCACTTTTTTCTTTATTTTTTTTTTTAATTTTTTGGAAAGGTAGCAAAATCTCACTTAATAATGCAATTCTCATTTATTGATGTACAATGGTCAAGGTTTAGTCAGTTAAGACATCAAATTAAGACTTTGTTCACTTTAATTTATTTATGCTAATTTGAACTTTTTTTTTTTTTTTTTTTTTTTACTGGAATGAAATTATTTTTGTTGAAATTAAATTACATTTATTGAATTGAAATTAATTTTGAAGAATTAAAATTATTGTGCTGAACTAAAATTGGTTTTACTGTTTTTCTATTATATATTTTCTTAAAATTACTTTTTATCGAATAAACTACATATTTTTTTAAAATGAAGTAAATATGACATAAATCATAGGAGTATTAGAAGGTTAAAATTATTACTTGGAAGATTGGACAAGATGGTGATTGGTGAATTTAGTTTTGAGTCTGGTGAGTTGTGACATGCTTTTTACAGTTTTAACTCTAAAAAGTCAAACTTAGAAGAAGGAACTAAAAAGACCCAAATCAATCCTACACTTGGCCCTTCTTATCAATTGGGATCACCAAAAACCCTAAATTTTGAATCAAATTCAACCCAAAAATGGACAGAAATGAAAGACCCACAAGCGTAATCGACACTTTAGGCGAAGAATTGGTCCGAATCATAACCCCAGTTTCAATTTGCATGTTCTTGGTGGTAATTTTGGTATCAACCCTAAGTTCCGATTCATCATCTTCTTCTGATTCAGTCATCACAATAGCTAACTTAGCTTACGATGAGAGTAGCTCAGATTCATTTTGGGATAAATTTGAAGGTGCCCTTTTAAATTCTCTTGTTTTTGTGGCAATTGTGACTATAATTACTTTCTTTTTGGTGTTCTTATTCTATATTAGGTGCACCAGTTTCTTGAAATATTATATGGGTTTTTCTGCATTTATGGTATTAGGGTTTATGGGTGGTCAAATTGCTGTAATGTTAGTTGGGAAATTGAATTTGAACATTGATATTATCACATTTTTGGTGCTTTTGTTCAATTTTGCAATTGTGGGTGTTTTGGCTGTGTTTATGTCAAAGATGGCTATTTTAGTGACTCAAGCATATTTGGTTGTGATTGGAGTATTGGTTGCTTATTGGTTTACTATGTTGCCTGAATGGACTACTTGGGTGCTTTTGGTTGCCATGTCATTGTATGATTTAGCTGCTGTGTTGTTGCCCATTGGTCCGCTTCGCCTGTTGGTGGAGCTTGCAATATCTAGGGATGAAGATATACCCGCATTAGTTTATGAAGCTCGTCCTGTTAGCGTGGATGAGTCGGATGGTGTTGGTCAGAGGAGGCTTTGGAGGGAGAGAAGGGGTGATGGGGATCAACAAGAGGATTTGAATAGTGGGGTGAATTTGGAGATGAGTACGGATCATCGAACACTACCAACTGTTGGAAGTGGCCCTAGTGAGAGAGATTTGGTGAGTACTGAAGAAGGAAGGGTGGTAAATTATGATCAAGATGCTTCTGTGCCATTGCTTGAGAATAGATTGAGAACTGAACAGCATGCTGACCGAGTTATGGCTTCAGATGATAGTATGATTTTTGAAGGAATTGGATTGGGATCTTCTGGTGCTATTAAGCTAGGGCTTGGGGATTTCATCTTTTATAGTGTTTTGGTTGGAAGGGCAGCAATGTATGATTATATGACAGTGTATGCCTGCTATTTGGCTATAATAGCCGGTCTTGGAATTACCCTGGTGTTACTGGCTGTCTATCAGAAAGCCTTGCCTGCTTTGCCCGTATCTGTCATGCTTGGGGTATTATTTTATGTCTTGACTCGGTTTTTACTAGAAGAATTTGTTGTGCAATGTTCCATAAATTTTGTTATGTTCTAGTATTGTGTATTTCTTGTAATTAGCATCATTTTAAAGCAGCAGCTTGATTTCAATACTCGGGTGCCAATAGCTTGGTCACTAATTTAGTAATTTGTTCTTTATTCAATGTGAATATATGGATTGACACTCATACATTTACGCTTGAAGAAGAACTTCTCCCAAATAAGGATCTTCCTAGTGTTTTTTTTTTTTTTTTTTTTGGAAAGGTCTTCAATAGTAAAAATTGTTGGCACTGTCTGTAACTGAAAACGGATAAGGTTTAAGTTAACCAAATGAGGTAATTGTACTTGAAAAAAAAAAAAAAAAAGAACGAATAAGGTTGAAGGATCATCCTTCAAAAAAAAAAAAAAAATTGAGGCAATTGTACTTCAATGGCTTATAGTTCTGTGGAGATTCTTTGAAAGTCTATCTGAAGATTGGAAGCATTCTCTATGGTAGTGCGCTCACCAGCTTCTAGAGAACTTATAAGAAGTCAATACCATCATTTGCCACATATTTGGAGCTGGGTAATTGAGGTGCCTGATAATAAGTACTTGCTGTAGCATGAAAGTCTGTTACAACAGTTATGTTAGTATAATGTTTGAAGCACCTGTACGACTAATAAGATGTTCGTGGTTCATCCCTACAATCAAATAATATTGGCACTTTTGGCTTCACTTGAATGGAACATCATTTTGCCAGCCAAGCTGTTATGCTTTTTTCATTTATCAGCTCAAATAAAGTTGCAGGAAGATTGCTGGTTGGTTATACTGTATTAGAAGTGTGGTGCTGCCCACAAAAAAAGAAAGTTGTAAGTCCTAATTTCTTTTAAGATGGATGCAATAACTCCTATGGAGGTACTATGGTAAGAATAATTTTGAAGGATTTTTTTCAGCTAAACTTTGTGTGTTTTATATACTTCATCGTTTGTGACCTGTCAATCATGTTAGATTGCCCTTTATATTGTGATCTTTGCTCCTTACAGAATAACAGGATTACATTTTTGAGAGGTTACTTGTGTTAACTTTGTTGAGTCATACTTTTAAATGCATCCTGCCACGGTCAATGTCTCTAACACATAAACTCTAGTAGACCAAATTGTAATTAAATAACATGAAATTCGAACATGAGATTTTAGGAATTGGTTGAATATACGTAGTATATGCAAGATAGTTCACTATTGGGAGTTAATCAAAGATGATGATGACAAAAGTCTATTGGGGGTGGGGGGCTAGGGAGGCAGGGAGAAGCCTTCAAAATGGAGCTAACGTCTTTTTGAGTGAACTCAGCTGTATTGATATCTGCTTCATCTGCCCCTATGGCCTTTTTTTTTATCAAATGAGTTTAACCATGAACCAGTGTCCGCTTATTTTACCAGCCTTTCTATTGCTGACATTAGAGGGCTTGTGTTATCTGTATTATATCATGGATTTGGTATTATGGGTAGTTATCATTTCAGAACTTTGGTATTATCTATTATGTAAGTGGTAAGCCTTTTGAATCAAATTGTTATACTTGAAGAAAGCATATATATTGGCAATATTGCAATGGCTGATAAGTTCGTACTTCATTTAGTGGTTGAGTTCAATGTTGTGTATATTTGATCTTTTATTCTATAGCCTATAGGGAGTCACAAATGACACTGATATAGACGAGATTCAATCCTAGGACTTTGCTACCCCCCTCCTTGCCCTTGAGACTTCACTAGACTGCAATATGTTTGTTGAAAAAAAAATTATCAATTTTGAAATTGCTATCAGTGCTTCTCCCTTCAACCTTTTTCATCCTCTTTCTAAATCAACAGGCTGATTTTCTGTGTCCATGCTGTAAAATCTGTTATTTGTTACCCTTTTTTTATTATTTTTTTCCCCCCTCGTATAGTCTGACTTGTATCACTAAATATCTTCAGCTGTTTATCTTTCGAAATCCTCAACCCCTCTTTCCTTTCCCTATCACTAATAGTCATGATTCAATCAAGTTAACTTTGTTTGATCCTTAGCCTTGAACTTTCTCATGTCTTCTTACTGATTATTGTATAGCTATATGCACCTGGTATTAGTATCGCTTGTTAAAGTTCAGCTGTGAACGTTGTAAGATGTCATATTGTTCAAGTGTAGTTTCATTAAATTCACTAGGTTATACTTTGCATCATACATGAGCTTAATGGCGAAGAATCCATGTTGCAGGCAAAAATTTTCTGTGTCCTTTACGCTCCATGGAGAATTTCATCGAAAGAATCTGTGGACTGTGTTGATACTGTTGAACCGACCCTATGGTTACAAGCTCGACTTTCTTGACTTACACTCTTGTTGATATGAACTGAAAAAAAATGTGGTAAATGTGTTGATCCCTTTTTCTGCCTCAACAAATGTTTTATTAATCCATACCCTTTATTCCATAGAGTGCTACAAGTTGCTGTTAACTTGAACATTTGTATTCCTGCAGAAGCCTCTTATATTCTAAGAGATTTAGATGAATTTGGGTCATTATTATTTATTTTGAAGTGAATCTACTTTATTATGTGCTTCTCTTAGATGAATTTGGGTCATTATTATTTATTTTGAAGTGAATCTACTTTATTATGTGCTTCTCTTAGATGAATTTGGGTCATTATTATTTATTTTGAAGTGAATCTACTTTATTATGTGCTTCTCTTATTATTCTTCCGAATAATTATGCTGCTCTTATAGCATATATGAACACATCTTTTTTCTGAACACAAATCTTCACATATAGTATATTTTTTTTACACAGGGGAGTGATATTCTATTGTCACTACTTCACATCTTTCTTGACCTAAACTAACGTCGTATCGTAATAAACCCTTTTGTGGATTTGCTCTTGCCTTAACATGATATGGGGTGGCAAATTTATATAGGAGACTTTGTTGGAAACTAGTCAAACTACAAGTACCTATTTTCAAGTCTGCCATATAACTTTGTTACTTCACTCTGCTCCCTCTCTTTACCTTTGCGATGGTCCGATCTCTAGCTGCCCAGCAAATGCCACTACAGGACCCTTCTTGCTAGTTGCTATGTTAAATTCCTGGACAAATAACCCGTCTTGACTCTTGAGTGTTATTTAGTACAAAAGTTTGACAAAGTTGGGGCATGATTAACATTGATAGAAAACTAGAGTTTATTTCACCAAGTTGGGAATTTTGGTTACAAAATTAACGGTTCAATAATTCATGTGTATAGATCAAATTAGTTACAAAATATTTGCAGTAAAAATATTAGTGTACGTTCTATAAGCGGTATTCTACAAGATTTCCTTTAAAAGCAATTCACATTAGGAACAAATATACACTTGTCTTTTGTTGCAATAGGAGTATATTGCAACAAAATTTTAGCGGTACATCATAGTAAACGGTCTTGGGGAAACACTTAGATAATTCGGAGTAACTTTTAACCTTTTTGGGCAACTTTGAACATTATATAATCTTAATGTAAATAGGTCATAGATTAGGTTTTATAAGCGCCTTCTAGTTATCTTAGCATACTAATTTGATTTTTACTTCTAAAAGAGGGTAATTCATAACTTTATGTATATTGTGGTAAATTCTGACCATTAACTTTACAGGCTATGTATCTACTATACACCCGTTGTATTGAAGAATAGAATGTATTTTATATTGTGTATTCTGCAAGATTTCCTTAGCATAAAAGTGATCCACATTAGGAATAATTTCTATTCCTGTCATATAAACTCGTCTTTCACAAGACTAACATGCATATTGTCAATTCCTTGTTCTTGTTCATGTTTTATCAATTTCATGTTGAATGCAAAATGTAGTTCACATTCTCTTAGGCTGCTAATTAAGTAGTAGCAAGCCAGTATTGACTCTTGACTGTAGACTAGTTAAGTCGTGTCAAATTAGTATGAAACTAACCTAAATATGTCAAAATCATGCATTCACAATTTGTCAATTTTTTCATAAAATAAATTTATCACCAACAACACGTTACATAGATCCCAGATTTTTGTCCAACTAAATCATAACTATTTATTATTCTAATTTTCTTTTAATGGTAATCGCTTTCTCAAGATTACAAGTACAACTAAACCACATAAACACTTTTTTCTAATTAAATGAACACAATTACTAATAATATTTTTTTTTGGATAAATTGCTTTCTAAAAGGTAAGTAAATGGGCATCTTGTTATGAATTCCGCCATCAAGGGAATAGAAAGGAAGATAGTTGGTTGTGTTGACATCTAGTTTTTACTCTTTAGTCTTTTACTAGTGATTGAAAGCATTATTAGTCACTACTTTGGTCACCCTCAAATTAATTTGTCTCATAGTGTACGGAATATTATTCCGGTTTATTAAAATTACAATACGGGCTACTTTAACATGTTTATCAAAAATAACATACTTCGTATATATCATAAAATTTCTTTTTTGGTAACTTTTTATGTAGTATATGAACATTCATTTACTTTATTCGTATTTGACGCACTTTTTTTGCTAGACTTCATAATATGGGTATTTTTACGACATAATTTGGTATATTTGCTGAGTTTCATGTCTAAGTTATATTCAAGCAAGTTTAAATGTTGACATTTTGGGTCAATTTTAATTAACTGAAGCATTAAAAAAAGTCCATTACCTGTCTCAAATAATCACTAAATACACAACGGCCAGATCTACCTAAAATATAAGTTAATCAAGTTGTTTGATTCTTACCTTTGCCACTTGATACATGAATATGATTAAACAATCAAAACGTGTTAAAGAACGTTTAACTAATTAATTATTGAGTTTGGGTCAAAAAATTTTAATTATTGAGTGAATGAATCTTTCTTAATAAGTAATATCTTTATAAACTAATTTAATAGTTACAAGTACCTCTTGTACATGGCCTATTTGGGTGAGATGGAGCCAGTGGGCATGTGGCGGATAAAATCTACAAAAATTATGGAGTAATCATGCAATTTAGATTAGTTTGATTTTTTTTTTTTAATTATTGTTATTTATATATATACCGTACTTTTTTTTAAATTATTATTTATATATATATCGCGGAATAATCTACTTATCTTTTTATACCAGGTATTTGGCTATGTCATTGTCCATTGTGGGTACAATTTTAGTAATATCGACTCCAATCACACCATACCATTGTCCGCCTCGCTTGGGGTGCTATCCATCTAGCTCACCAAAGCCACATTTTGGCCCCCACAGAATTTTTTTTTCTCCTTATGTACCTGAGAAGAAATTGCTTCATATAGAAATTAGGATTATGTCACTACTTGTATCTTGAAAAGTACAGATAAAGTTACAGTTAGTTGTAAGGAAAGAAGAAAAGAGCATTACCAACTTTTTTGGACATGGTATGTGGTAATCCTTTTGACTATTCGATCAATTTTGTGAGGACCCTATAATTGCATCACTTTTAAAATGTCAAAGCACAATTTGAGCATTTTTCGTGTAGTGTTGAACCTTTGGCAGATTTGCAGTTTTGTTACATATCAGATGCTTTAGGCTGCACGTCTGTTGTGCTCATAAAACAAATTCAACTCAGCATGCATGTACACAACGTTGCAATCAACTGATTTGATGCAAAAATCACATGTTACTGGAATTGCGTTTCCATTCAGTTAGTACTGTATGTGCCTAGGAAGAGCATCAGGCAAGCAACTCCCTCCATTTTATACATTTTATCAATTCAGACAGACCAAATTTTTTTTGAGTTTCTCCGGATCAAGCAGACGACGAATCCCACTAAATTCATCAGAAGTTCAGAATATTGTGACAGAACACAGCTATCCATTCAAAAATCTATGCAATAAAATTACAAGTATATTGTTTAGGCCAATACATATCAAAAAAGGACATACAATAGCAGCCATCTCACACCTTAGGAAAAGAAAACTGAGAGGCTGAGTGCATAGCTACAATCAAAGAAACAAACAATGTCTACAACTTCTTTCGTTTACAAATTCTCTTCTTTTTTTTTTTATCGAACTCATCTTCTGCGGGAGTTCAAAGATTTTTGAGACCCTTCAAAGAAATCCCTGAGCAAATTCTCCAAGTCATCAGAATCATACTTGACATACTTCTCAATATCGTACTTTTTATGCCTTCCAATGAAACTCTGATATGCCAAAATCACTTTCTGAGAGATGGAAATCCTCAACTCTTCCCTAAGCTGCTCATCTCGAATAGACCATGCTGTCTGGCTCCTATATACGTCCTCGAATGCAACACTGAAAACCCGGATCTTTTCCTTGAGGACCAACTTAACTCCTGAACCTGACCCTGAAGGAATTCCATCGTCCCTAAGCGAGGCTACAACTGAACTCCAAGTACTCCTCACATAGCTAGTAGCATGCTGTTGATAGCTCACTATCTGAGTTCTGATCCAATCATCCCCAAATAACTTCTGTTGCTCGGAATTTATGACTTTCTGTTGAATGTAGTGCGTATTGTTCATCAGAAATATATGCTGCAAGGCAGCATCCCTGTACAGGTGGGACTTCTTCTCAAGGTTGAACTTCAATTTGGCGACAATTGATCGAAGATTAGAAGCTAGCAAGCTTTTCTCAGGGGGGACTTGATTCGTGATGACATTATTTGCATCTTCATCCTTTTCATGAAGGAGGGTGTTGAGAGTTTTGCAGTAGTCAGGAAGGAAGACAATGATGTAATTCATAACATAGCTCGAAAGTGGATGAACTCCTCCTCCAGGGAAAGGGTCTACAGTAGGATCGGAAAGAATAACTTCACCAAATCCCAAGAATGTTGCCCGAGCAGCATCTCCAAGTCTGCTCTTAACTTCTTCAAACTCAGTCTTCACATATGAGCCACCCTCTTCAGAGAAGAATTCATTGATCTTCTCCTGAATTTCTACTAAGACCTCATACATGTCAAGAATATAGAAGAGTTTCTCCGGTGTATGGGGTCCAAGCGCCATGGCATGGCCAAAGTTGAAAAGGCAAGTCATGGCAGACTTGGTGATGTTGGTCAAGCAAAGCGATGTATATGTCTCAGACATCCCAAGGACCTCATCACACAGCCGCTTCTCAGCTGAAAAGTAGACTTGCACCGCAGTTCTAATCACTAGAATCCAGGTCTTAATCTTGGAAGCCATAATGTTCCAATCCATCTTGACCAACTCATCTATGCTAACTGTCTCCATTCCAAGGCCAATCAAGCAGTCTTCCAAAGCTTCCTTTTGAGTCTTTACATATGCAGCACAAAAGTCCTGATCATACTTTGCCTCAAACATGACTTTTTTGATCGACTTTATAAATGGAACTGCTTCAGGCTCAATCAATTCAAAATCAACATCTTCTTGTTCACCTGCACCTTCCTGCTCATCACCCTCTACCTCACTCGGAACATAGGACCGTCTTTGGTGACCAAGAACATGCACCAACTCCTCTTCCAACCTTTGCATAGCAACTTGCAGGACATCCTCAGCCTGAGATATCTCATGATCATCATCTCCCTTCATCCACAAACTCCTAAACAACTCCACCAAACACAAGACATTCTCAACAGCCTCTATGTACTCCGCGGCCTTATCAGGGCCGGATTCCCATATCATATCGAGGGTCGAATCCCAACCCATGATCTTATCATGGGCAGACTTCAACTTCTCCTTTGCATCATTCAACTCTCTTTCCCTCAAAATCGGAACCGATTCAATACTATTACTGCTATCATTATTCAACTCCATAGCAGACAATTTTGAGTCAAGATCAGCTAAAATCTTTTTCATATCATCAGTTAGACTATCATTAGCCTCTAATTCCCTTAAAAGATTATGAGCTGCTATCAAACTCTCTTGTCTCATAGGGTTTGTGGGAATCATATCAACATTTACATCCCCCATACCCATCATACTATTATCAATTATCAATCAATCAACTAATTCTAGGGTTCTTCACAAATTACAAAACAACAAAAATTTTGCAAACACAAAAAAATTATGGGTATTTGACTTTTCTAAAAAATAGTAAAAAAAAAAATTGCAAAAATATAAGCAAAAATTTACAAAGTACCTCTGATTCTGCTTGCTGGAAACTTGGAAAAAATAATCTGATTATCAAAAAAAATTTGGTCAAAAAAACCAAATTAGCAGATTATTAACAAACAAGAAGACATGTTTAGCATTTATATGAGAGAGAAAATGGTTTAGTACAACCCAACTTGGATCTTGAAATAAAAAATGAAAATTAAGAAACTCTCAACAACTAATTTAAAAAACCCAGAAAAACCCAGAAACAAAAAATTATGAGCTGATTGAAGTTGAATAATCAACCCAACACAAACTGACGAAAATACCCAAATTAGAAAAACAGAAAAAGACAATAACAAATTAAATATTGTTATAAATTGTGCTTAGAATTTGTCTGAATAATAATTAAATGACAATAATAAATAATGGAGGAGGAATACAGCCCATCAAATTGACTTAAAAACGTGGGAATTTAAAGGGTTGATTGAAGGCTGCAGTCTGAAATTGTAGCAAAAAAATTTGGTGAAAAAATAATTATACAAGTATATTTATAAGTAAGAAATTAAGAGGGTTTTAGTGTTTTTTAAAGTGATAAAAGAAGATTTATTTGTTGTGAAAATGTTTGTTGGTGGAATAATTTCTGTGCAATTTCCTGGATAACTTTATCCTTAACAAAGGATGTAGGAACCAACTTAGCTTGACTTTTCAAACATTGTTATATGGAGTCAAATTTAGGGCCTCATACCTTTGCAATCGGGACCCTCCACTCTTCTCCCACAAATATTTATAATACTCAATTACTCGTATCGAGTTAGTGACGTGAAACCCCGCTCTAATTAATCCGGTCTATTAAGTATTTCTTATTATGAAACACCATAGGAAAGAAGGGAAAAGGGTTCGAGGAAATGTCTAGTGTCCACCTTCAAATAAACTTACAAGTTTACATGTATACTGAATTACTGAGTAATTATTCAAATTTTCGAGAAATTATTCTTCTATATTTACAAACTAATTAAACTAATCCCGAATATATCGATTATATATATCTCCCCTTGGTCTCTTAAATTCCTTATAAAACCTAAATATAATTTACTACGTACTCCGTACTTTGTATTACTATATCGAAGTTCTCTACCGATTGAACATTCTTATTAATTAACTAGTCCGAATTTACCAAAGTGAAATTAAATAAATCAATAAAATTTGTATTAAAAATACCGAGCTTTAACCGACCAGCTGAATTGATTTGCTTAGCCAAAATAGAGCTATTTGTAGTCGTACCGTGCAATTTGTAATTAAGACCAACTGTACATCCAATAATACATGGGGTTAGCTACTTCAATTCAATGGAATAAATTATCTTTAAACCACTACTAATGTTCTTTTTCTAATTATAAACACAACTATCTATTAAATCTATAAGCGTAGATTTAGGAGATGTTAGTTACAATATTATATTAATACTAGTAGTCAAATTGGCAAGTAATGTTCCATTTCTAAATCATCATCAATCATCAATCCGATAACACAAAATCTTATAGTACTATGTGGTGACAACTCCCACTGTCCCACATGCTTCGTATAAGGTTATTGATTGAATTTGAGGCAATGAGCAATAGAGGTTATTGCGATGAGCAAATGGGGTTGTTCGATGGATATGTGATTAATTAAATAGTAAGGGAGTTAGGCCTGGTTTAATTTATTTCACCTCGTTTTTGCTAAAATGAAATTATTTTTATTGAATTGAAATTATTTTTGCTAAACTAAAACTATTTTTAATGATTCTCTATTATATTTCTTCTTTAACATTACTAATTTTTATTGAATTGAATTTTTTTTAATAAACTAAAATCATTTATATTTAATATTTTTTTTTAAGGTGGAGTGAATAGGACCGTATTCTTTTACTCCCTCCATTTCCTTAATTGCAATATGATAATATTGGTAATTATTGCATATACTAAAATACTTGTAATAACTTTAAATTATGGCCAAAATATAAGTAAATTTAGGGTATGTTCTCTTACGTTGAAATTCAGCTCAGTTCAGTTTAGTTTAGCTGAATTCAGTTCAGTTCAGTTCAGCTGAATTCAGTTCAGGTCCTAATTTCCTTCTCTTATAAAATATTCATTTCATTTCAGTTCAGTTCAGTTCAGCTGAGTTCAGTTCAGTTCAGTTCAGTTCAGCTGAGTTCAGTCAATGAGAACAGGCCCTTACTTTCTCCAATTTTGTATGTACTCAATACTTGTAAACTCTACTTTATAGGAGATGTGAGTCATGTGACTTGGGTGAGTGACTTTATGTACATTATGGGGTAGAAAATTTTGTCACAAATATAATTAGGTAGAAATAAACACAAAACAAATCATCAAAATTGAGTGCAAAAAAATTTTTTTAACTAAAAAAAATTATATAAAGAGGAGCTAGATCATGGTTTCAAAAAATAAAAAATAAAGGATAAAAAAAAGTAGCTGTGTCAAATGAATCCTTATTAGGCTACTCATTTGAATTAGAGGTGATCACATTGGGTTTGAAATCCATTAACAAACCAATCGTTTTTTATAGCGAATTTTTTTAGGTTGAATTGAGTTTTTGTCTTAAAAATGCGTTTTTGAATAATCCATAGTCTTAAGCCCACACATTTTTATGACTTGAATCATCAACGATTAACTCTATTATCTTAATTTTTTTTTTAAAAAAAAGGTAAAAACACAGTATGCAAAAGTTCGTTAAAGAACACAGCAAGGAGTGGAAGCAAAAGAATGTTTTGGCTGTTATTTATTGTTTAAAGGAGAGAGAAAATTTTGCCAAATAATTGCTTTACAACGCTTTCAATACCTCATTTCTATTCACATTTTTATCCAACCAATCTCCTATTATTAGCAATTTGATCATCCCCTTTCTCCTACCATCTTCATCATTTCCCAGAAATTTATTTTTATTCTGGAAAGAACAATACATCTTGAATTGATTGATTCACTCGTCCTTTTCCTCGTCTTAGTGTTAGAATCAACAAACTCATAATTTGTTTGTGATGCGCTAAACATCGCCCACAATTACTTAGGTAAGCCTTTATACATTATGAAAATTTTGTTCATAGCCTTTTAAGTTTTAATACACTTTTTTATCTTGAAAATTTGGAATGGATGCCTTTATTTCTTAAGGGTATGCATATATTGTCATATCCATTGCACAATTATGTTGTCCTCACATTTGGTTAGGAAGTGTTTTTTTTTTTCCTTTTCCTAATTTATTTGATAGGATCTACCATATGCTTTGTTTTAATTTGTATTGAAATTTCTCAATACAAGTTTATTTCAAATTATAAAAGGTGATTTTTAATTGTGTAAAATGAAAATTATATGATAACGTAGAAGAAACATTATCTCACCATAGACATATAGGTAATGATGTTACAATTATTAACATAAATCAATCTTCAAAACCCTTTTAGTTTTAATGTTCAATGCTCTACAAAAGGTGATTTTTAATGTAAAATGAAAATTATATGATAACGTATATATGTACTAAATTGTGGTCAAGTTGTTGATTGAAATTAAAACTTAACATGATGACTTATTTTTTAATGTTCTCGATGATTTCAAACAAATATTTAATTTATGTCTCATTTTTCATCAAGCTACAAGTGCAAATAATAATAATGTGTCCAAAATTACAAAAGCTAGCTTAGAAAGTAAATACTTGAATTATTATTATCTCCTATAGTCCTAACTTATAATGCTTACAACATTTTTTTTTTTTCAGTGTTCCATTGTTAGTTTTTTACAGTAAATGTATATCATGAACTTTGGAGAAGAGCCAAGTTGTTAGCTAGGCCAAGTGATGGAACTCATCAACACGGTAGTGAGATTAGCGACGAATTCATTAAAGGAGAAGACGAACATTCTACCACAGAAGAAAGGATAAGTACTTCCTCTGTTTCCTCTGCATCAGACATCAAGTCCGCGATGACTGATTTTTCATTCGATGATACGTATCATATAGATAAATTAGGCAAAGGTACGTTATGGTTTATAGTTGTTACATTTGATCATGACATAATTCATAGTAAATATACTTTTAATTTTAAGGCTAATGTGAATATGTGATATCTTTTTATATTATAGGTAGCTTTGCTGTTGATAGTGAGCAAAGTGATGCAGCACCACAGACAACAGCAAGTGATGATGTATCGACTTTAGAATGCCCACCTGTTCAGGTGATGGAGCGCCCTGCTGAAAACTCGGGGTATAGAATACCGTCTTATGTATTTGCCACAACCAAATCAAGTCATCCAGAATGGAGTACAACTTCGAATGAGTCATTGTTTAGTATTCACACAGGAAACATGAGTTTTACACGCGATCAATTTAGTTGGTTGTTGAAGTCGGGTGAATTAGGCATTTACGGAGGGCCTAGTGATATACGAAAATCAGGAGAACTACCTCCACCTTCACCGGTACACATGCCAATGCCAAGATTAGGCGAACAAAGAGTTGTGGACTTACATAAAGAAGAGAGAACTCCGTGTTCATCCCAAGAAACAATTAATTCCGGGGAAGGGATTATACCAACACATAAAAACACATCCTCTTCTATTTCAATTCCATCGACTGACCAAGGAACAAATTCTTGCCAAATGAGTGAAAACGACGATTCTCAAGGAACATTTTCGTCTCAAATGAGTGAAAACGGGGATTATACAGCTACAAGTCCGTCTCAAATGAGTGAACATACTGACTCTCAGGCTACAAGCCCGTCTCAAATGAGTGAAAACAATGATGGTTCCGAAGTTGTAAGGAAAAAACATGATCCAAATGTAGATATTAAAGACAATGTTTCCTCTGTTTCGGCTTCAGCTTCAGATGATGTACCTCTTACAACATGTATTTCTCACCATTCGGATACAAGTGGACAGTCTTTCGCCTTTCCAGTGTATGTTACTCATTATCTTGATTCAGAATTCCTTTGAAATATGACCGGTACCCCAAAGTTGCAACTAATACTTAACGGAGATAGGACATAACAATCATATATAGGAATAATAAATATTTGGCATGTACAATGTACTTATGATTGTAGACTTATTTGATCATTGCTTGTGATATATGTGTGTGAATCAACCTACATTGTGTTGGTCGTATTAAGTTGATCATATATAATAATTCGGATGAAATTCAGGCTTGCTGATATTGGCAGAGACAAATCAGTAAATTCGGGGCAGAGTCATGCTCGAAATAATGATCTTCGGAAGAACACTTCAACAACAACGGATCAAGAGGCAGCGAAGCCTCCTAACAGCACTACTGCTGCCGAAGCTGCATCTCCTTCATATTATTCATGGTTTTCTTCTTGCTTTTCTTGTTGTTCTCGTTGTAAAGAAGCTTAAGATTGTACAAAAAACAAAAGAGTAACAAACAAAGGAAACTCCCCAATAGTATAAACCCTTTTTCCCCTTTTTATTTTAACTATGTTTCACAATTTCACTAATCCCTTTGTAGAATTTGTCATATATAGAGTTATATATATGCTCGATTTAATATTATGTTTATATATAGATACTACTTAAGTATGTTATATAGGTATTATAGGATCCATATTAGTTTTAACTCTTAGTTATTTTGGTGCAATGTTTAACATTCTATTGTTTTTACAACTAATTAACAAACAACATCAAAGAAGTATGATTTCCCATGAATGATTATTGAGATGCAATGCTTAACGTTCTATTAGTATTATTACAAACTGGTTTGAGATAAATTATTACTTGGGCTACATACTTGCTAAACCTTTTCATTATATCTTTAATTAAAGACTCACTAACCCTTTTCATCATCTTCAATTTTTGTTGTTAATTCAATTTTGTAGTAAGTATGATATAGTAAATTCATATCACCGAGCTATCATGACAATGCAAGACAAAAGTGGATTGAATTTCGTCTATATATCTAGCTAATGACAAAACTGAAGAGGAATTAGATTTATTAATCTCATTTATATTATTGTATCCACTAGATACAAATGCAATGTTCAATTGTAAATTGACATTTTTTTTTTTGGAATGGGTTGTAAATTGACAAGGTAAAGGCTCCAAGTCTCCAACTATGTTAAAAAACGAAGAGGGCCGGGCTTTTTTTTTGTTTTAGAATACACTCTTTTTTTTTTTTTTTTTTTTTAGGAAATATTTTTATATATGTTATTGAATTTACTACTCATGGATAAATAATCACTTGATGATAATCATATTTGTCCATTTATGGGTATTTTATGCATTAATAATCAACAATATTTGCAAATTAATTGCAAATAACTAACCGTTACAAAAAGACTTTAACTAAGAGAGAATTATAGTTTAATTGACATTAATACATTTGTTTGTTACATATAGTTAGTTCAATAATACTCGTATAACTTTTTACAAAAATTAAAATGATAAATGAACAACAAATAGACTTCACAACTATTGTAGTTTCTTGATTGAAAATACTTTGTAATTGTCATTGAAGTAGACATAAATCTTGACTGACTATTAAATCAGGTTAAAAAGCCCTATTAAAACTCGACCCAATTACTTAAAATAACTAATTGAATACGAAGTATTATCACTTGTACTCTGTAGTTATTTACAATCATCTTTTTCAGATAATTTTAATGGGTGACAGGCTAAAGTCGTATCACCTTATCAAAAGTATTACCTAAATCACTAACTATAGATAGGGAAGTAGGGTCGAATCCACAGGGAAACTAGTCTTTCTATTCTTAATTAATTTAAGCAATCTAGATTATCAAGTAACCAAATTATTATTATTATCGAAGGGAAACTAAACTACTAAGATTAAGGGTAAAGAGAAATCAATGAATAAAGGACCTAGGGCATAGGTTCACCAATAAATAATACTCCAAGGTAAAACATAATAATCAATCATCAATGCATAAAGGGCTTTCGCTACGTATTACAATCACATAATTAATCTACCGGTATTAAATCTCATCTCTCGAATCTCGACTTAACCATTTATAAATTAACCTGCCTATTGAAACTAAGCCTAAATATCAATTCTCATCTCTCGAATCTCGAATCAATATTGCTAAACTCATACATAATAGACCTACGCAAATCTAGTTGCATAGCATTAAATCAATCAATAGGAAATAATCTAGCATTGACAATCAATAACAATAAATTACCCCTTCATATTATTTATGGATCCCCACAAACCCTAAAAAGAAAACTACTCACGCATAATTAAATCTAAACTAATCAAAGCAATTAAACAAGTCATGATGAAATAAAGAGAATAAATTACTGAAACTAAAGGAGAAGAAATCGTTACCAAAGTTAACGGAATTAAAGAGTTGAATCAAGAGTAAAGTATAAAGTTGTAGAGAGAGAAAATAATCTAAAAACTAAGTAGAGAGAGAAAGTCCAAGGGAAAGAATAATCGTATCAAAACGTCTTAAAACGTATTTATACTAAGCTCCAAAATTCCTAATTAGAAACTAAGTAAAAATCGCCAGATGCAAGCTCTCCAAAACACGCGCCCGATCGGGCGAGGCACCGCCCGCCCGATCAAGCCCACCTTTTTCCATCAGGTGCGTCTCTGCACCCGGTCAGGCGCGAGCTCGGGCGAAGAGGCTTCATTCTTCTTCCGCCCCGCCCGGTCGGGCGCGCCTTCGAGAGGGACCATCCTGGCCGGGCAAGGCCACTTGGGCTATCTTGGATGGACTTCTTGATTGGGCTCCAATTCTTCGGCCTAATCCGGATTTCCTCTTTGGGTCATGAATACTCGGTCCAAATGTCTCGGTATCTCATATGTCGAGCCCTTAATCACCGGTTCGATGACTTTAACCGGCCTTGGGCTACGAAAAGTGTTGTGCTTCTCCAATGCTCGTAGTTGCTTCATAAAATCCCGGGAAAATACTCTAAAAGTGCAATTCCCTAAAAAACTCAACCAAAACTACGAAAACACTAGAAAACATCAATTAGTAATAAAAGTGGTTCTAAAGAGCCAAAAACACTACCAATTATGACCAAGGGACGGGGGTAAAATACTATATAAAATAGACATATCAATGGGCAAGCCTAATTGGCTAATCATTTAAGCATAACCTTTCAAAAACTAAATTATAGTGCATGTCAAAAAAAAAGGAAA
The DNA here is from genome assembly GCF_948465745.1 of Chenopodium album. Taxonomy (NCBI): domain Eukaryota; kingdom Viridiplantae; phylum Streptophyta; class Magnoliopsida; order Caryophyllales; family Amaranthaceae; genus Chenopodium; species Chenopodium album. The sequence continues at coordinate 33,936,623 of NC_137853.1, read as the reverse complement.
TTTTTTAAATTGCCACCCAAAAATGTAACCATTTCCGAACTAACCACCCGTTTAATTTTTTATTTTTTTATTACCACCCCTTAAATTAAATAAAATGCTCAGATTACCACCCATTTTAGATATCCGGTGGATTTTTCATCTGTAGGCCCCATCTAATGTTTATTTTGACCCTTTTGACTGATTTTTCCCCGATTTTTCTCTTTAAAAACGCTCTTCTAACTTCTATTCACATTTCCTTCACCAAATTCTACCAAATTTCACTATAATTGGGGTAAATATGTAGATTTGGGAATTAGGGTTCATAAAATCTTGGGATTTCAAAGTGCTTTAAACATTCTGCCTCTTAGATGAAATTGGATGAAAATTGGAGCGACCGCATCTTAATTAGGGATCACCCACTTTGAATTTAAATCGAATTGGGGCAGAAGTTGAAAGTTGCGGCACTCATATCGGCGCTTAGTTGCTGCAATTAGCTCCTTTTTTGTGGGTTGTTGTTAAAGTTGGAGAGGGGGATGCGAGTTGAGCGGCTGTTTACGGCTGCAGATAAAGTGGGGTCGTAGGTGGTATTGGCTGGGTTGAGAGACTCGGTGTTGCAGAGTTGTTGGTGAGTTCTTCGCCAGAGCCGCCATCTTCAGCTTCGCCTCGTAGTAGAGACTCCATTAACAAAGCTTCAAATTCTTCAAATCAAAGATTGATTGATGAATAAACTTAAATTTGAGTTTGATTTCTAGAAATTTTGGAGAGAGAAAGAGGAGAAGAAGAAGGAAGGTTTTTAGTAGTGAGGGGAGGGGAGAGATAATGAATGAGAAGGGTGACAGTGTAATGGTGGTGATATGTTGGTTTTTGTTTGAAGTTGTAAAATTTGGGAGTTTAGAAATGAAATTAAATTGGTATGTAGAATTCAATGAAGAAAATGATGATAGGTTAAGTGAAATATGTCAGTGAGATGATTAAATTGAGAGAAAAAGAGAAAAAAAGGAGGGAAGTTAGTTAGGTAAGGCCCACAGACCGAAAATCCACCGGATTTTTCAAATGGGTGATAATCTGAGCATTTATTTAATTTAATGGGTGGTAATTTAAAATAAAAAATTGAATGGGTGGTTAGTTCGAAAATGGTTACATTTTAAAGAAAATTTTCCAGTAAATGGACTCAAACCTACAAATTTCAAATCAAATTATATCGCAACTTCAATCATCTTGTGTTTTATCTCGAAAACGGTATTGATGTCAATAACAAGCTTTTTAAAAAGGTTTTCGATAAACTGATATGGGGTAACATCAATGGAGATAATGTTTTTGTTGCGATACCCAGTAGATTTTATTTTGGTCTCTTGACAAACCGTGTGGAAGGAGTTGAGAATAATGATCGGGTGTTTTCAACAATTTTTCATAATTGTTGGGGTTTAAGATTTGGGGATATATAGCTAATGTTGTTTTTTTTTAATATATAATGAGAAGGTTTTAGGCTTTGATATTGATAGCTGAGTGTTTATAGGTTCTTATGGATCTCTTTTAATTTGTCCTGGTAAGCATATATTTGATTTTCATCCTAAGATTGTGTTCAGCAGACTCATTGGTGTTCGAATACATGGTATATCAAAAACTTTTATTTATTTTAAACTTATAATTTGCGACATTAAAATTGTTGTAAGATTACTCCGATTTGTTTTTGATGTTGTTCTCGAAGGGTCCGTTACTTAATTCCAAAACAAACTTATGCAATTATATATAAGTGTTATGTCCAACACTATTTAATTATAAGAAAAAGTTACATGAAATTATTTACAAATTACATGAAATTATTTAATTAATAATTTACATGAAATCAATATGTGTATTATATACAAAGTTATGTTATTAATGTGTACTATATAAATTTATTCCACATGTCACTATTATTTTAGCTAATAAATTTAAATATTAACTATTAAATGGTTATTAATAAAATTACACTAAAAGTGAATCTGTATAAAAAAAAATTCTTACTTAATTTTCTATTCAAATTACTCTATGTAATATATAATTGTTATTATTAAAAAATTTCTTGACAGATCACTCTTTTTATTGAATCGTATAATAAATTTATGTATAAAATAATTTATTTCATTAACCATAAATAAAAAATGAAGTTACCTTTTTTTTTAAAAAAAAAAAATCAGAAATAAAAAAATTAAACAATTCAACACAGATTATTAAACTTTTGATCAACGGAAAAAAAGTAAAAATTAAAGTCCTTTGAAAAATAAATTATTTGTATATAAAATCCATAGAAAGCTAATCCTATATTTTTATTATTATAACTTTAATAATGAGACACATTTATGTATCAATTAGTTTTATTAAAGTTTGATTATCAATGAAAATAGCATAGATAATCTTAGGTTCCAAATAAAGAGTAAAATTCCTCAAAAAAAAAAAAAAAAGAGTAAAAAAAAAAAAAAATTAAATAGGAAAAATTGTCAAAAATAATACAAACTATAAACGGTCCGCCAATAACAAGTCAATCTTTTGATTATTATTTCTGAATAATATAAACTTAGAAAACTAATGTTATATTTTTATTATTATAATTTTAATAATGAGACACTTTTATGTATCAATTAATTCTGTTAAAGTTTGATTATCTATGAAAATAATAACATAGATAGTATTAGGCTCCAAATAAAGAGTTAAAAATAAAAAATAAAAAATTAAATAGGAAAAGTTATCAAAAAATAATACAAACTTTAAGCGGTCCGTAAAATACAAGTCAATCTTTTGATTATTCCAGAATAATACAAACTTTGGGGGTTATCGCTTTAAACATGATATTTTACCTGTAACCTGAACGACCAGTTAACAATTGTATTTTATTTTTATAAATTCATTTAACACTTTAATTATCTCTTAAAGAAAACTTTAATTATGATTAATAATTAATTTTTTTTAAAAAAATCCCCCACCAGCCACCGGCTGCCACCCCATACCCCTTCCTCGGCGCTCTGCCAATACCCCTCCCGTCGGCCGCGCCCAAACCTATTTTCTCGACGCCAGTTCTGACCTTCTCTCCCTTGTTATGCGTCGCCCCTTTACACATTCGAACAATGCGAGAGAAATGAACAACAAATAAACTTCACAACTATTGTAGTTTATTGATTGAAAATACTTCGTTAAATTGTCATTTAAGTAAGACATAAACCCTTCGTTGGGTAGGACTGGAAATCAAATCAAGTTAAAAAAAAACTAAATACCCTATAAAACTCGACCCAATTACTTAAACGAACTTGTCGAATGCGAAGTATTATCACTTGTACTCCATAGGGTGTAAATGAACCAAGCCGATCAATAAACTACTCGGATTCGAGCTTGGTTGAAGCTCGTTCATGTTCGTCTACTTAATAAATGAGCCGAGCTTGAACAAATTGTAAAGCAAATAAATGAACTTGAACACAAACATAGGTATGCTCGTTTAGTCGTTTAGATAAGTTCTTAAACAACTCGTTTATATATGTTTGCGAACTACTCGTTTATTTATATTCATGAATAACTTATTTATTCACAATTGTTAATTTAATTCTTAAGTTTTTTTAATAACTAAGATTTAATCCTTAGGTTTATAATTAGGATTTAATTATTATGCTGATTTTAAGATTTTTCAAATGTCAAAAGTCCATAGCACAAATATTAGAGAAGCTCGTTCATGAAACGCTCGTTTATCAACTCTTTTAATAAATGAGTTGTTCACGAACCATTTGCGAACATACGATGTACTAAATGAGCCGAGGTTGAACAGATTTTTGAGCTCACTTGAAAGCTCGGGATCGTGCTCGAATTCGCCTAAGTTAAATGAATTTGAACATGAACACGGTAATACTCGGCTCAGCTCATATTTAAGAGTTTTTTTTTTTTTTTTTTTTCCAAATAATTTTAATGGGCAAACTTGAACATTAAAGTTTAACCTTTCAAAAGCCAAATTATAGTTAATGGGCTCAAACCCACAATTTTTAAATCAAATTATATCATAACTCTAATACCCTCCAAAAAAATAAAATAAAAGGGTGAAAAAACTTAAAATACAAATAGGCGCCAAACCTAAAAAATCCAGGAGAAGCAATAATAATGGCGGTCAAATAAACTCATTTCCAATTTCAAAATGAAGCTCAAATTCCACTGAAAATGGCGCCATATTTTCTGAATTTACTTCATATTTATTCAACTTTCCCCTCTTTCTTCATTTCCCTCCTTCATTTCTCACTTCTCTCCTCTCTCTTTCTCTCTCCTAAATCAAACCCTAATTTCTGATTTGATTTCCCCCCTTTTTCGGTAAAAATGGAGGTGAAGACTGTAACCCCAGATGCGATTTCGAAGATTATTGCAAACCCATCTCCTGATTCTTCTGAAGATCTTCCAGATCTTGTTGTTCAAGTTATTGATTTGAAAGCTGTCGGCAATCGGTTCATGTTCGTCTTTTTAACTCTCTTATATTCAGTTCTTTTGATTTGTTGTTTTGGTGTGATTTAATCTGTTGTTTGAATTAGGGTTTTTGAGATTTGTTTGCTGAATTCTAATTTTCTGTTTAGTTTTTCATTTTAGGCTTTAATGGGTATGGTTATTACACGTTTTAACTGTTTGATTTTATATTTGCATACTTGAATTGAATCTGGATTTTTCAGGGGTTTTAGGGTTTGATTTTGTAATGTAGACTTCATCTGCTAAATGCTTGGTATTCCAGTTGATTGATTTGATGTTTGTTAATTTGAATAAAATGACCTGTGCAAAAATTGGTGTTAGGGTTTTAGTTGATGTTTGCTCAATTGCTTATTAGTTTTAAGATTTAGTTTAATTTTTCAAGGGATTGATTTAGTTTAATTGTTACACATTTTAATAGTTAATTTTAATTTGCATACTTGAATTGAATCTGGAATTTTTAAGGGCTTCTAGGGTTTGATCTTGTAATCTGCTAGTTGCTTGATAATCCAGTTGATTAATTTGATGTTTGTTGACTGGAATGAAAGGATCTGTTCACAAATTGGTGCTGGGTTTTAGTTGAAGTTTGCTCAATTGCTTGTTAGTTTTGAGATTTAGTTTAATTTTTCAAGGGATTGATTTAGTGTCTTGTTATAAAAAATTGTTAGGTTTACTGCTAGTGATGGAAAACAGAAGCTAAAGGGTATCCTGCAGTCAAGTTTTTCAGATATGGTATCTTCTGGATCTATTCAGAATTTGGGTCTTATTCGGGTTCTTGATTACACCCTCAATGACATCCCGAACAAACCCGAAAAGTAAGCCCTTTTTATATTGCACGTAATTGTATACTAATGGACTTGTATTGTGAACGTTTTACTGATCTATGATTGAAATTTCTGAATGGTCAATAGGTATCTGCTTGTAACAAAGTGTGAGTCTGTATCGCCTGCACTTGAGGCGGAGATTAAGGTTGAAGAGGAAAGTGAGGATGGCAGTGCTGCCAAAAGGCAAAAACAAGAGGTTGATGTGAAAGCTGAGGATACGAAGGAAGCTGCTGGTATTATGCTAAAGCCTAAGCCGGAAATTGTTGCTAAGTCTGCTGCTCAAATCATTAATGAGCAAAGAGGAAAGTAAGTGATCCTATCACCTCAGATTTATGATGTAAATTTTGTAATTGGTCTTTGCTTAACTTACAATTGGTGATATATTTGTGCATACTTTAATTTACGGGTTCATATTTAATGAAAATTGTTAGTTTTAGTGAATGTCCTTGCATTGTATTGGTTATGCATTTGCTTTAGTTTTAGCTTAGCTTATATTGAGCTTTATTTGGTGTTGCAGTGCGGCGCCTGCTGCTAGAATGGGCATGACTCGAAGGGTATACCCTCTTGCTTCTTTAAATCCTTACCAAGGGAACTGGACCATTAAGGTCAGAGTTACTAGCAAAGCAACCATGAGAACCTACAACAATGCTAGAGGAGAGGGTAATGTCTTCAATGTTGAGCTAACTGATGAAGATGTAAGTAAATGGTACAATGGGTTGAACTTTTTGATTCATATTTGAATTGAGTTATTTATAAGTATTTTCTTGTATGCAGGGTACTCAAATACAAGCAACAATGTTCAATGCAGCTGCAAGGAAGTTTTATGACACCTTCCAAGCCGGGAAGGTTTACTATATTTCAAAGGGAACTCTTAAAGTTGCTAATAAGAAGTTCAACACTGTACACAATGACTATGAGATGACCATCAATGAGAATTCTGTTGTTGAGGAAGCCAGTGATGAGGGAGTGTATATTCCTGAAACAAAGTTTAACTTTGTTCCAATTGATCAGTTGGGTCTACATGTAAATGGAAAGGATGTCGTAGGTAAGAAATGCACCGACTTTAACATCAGTTGGTTGCAACTGCAAGAATTGTACATTATTAATGATTGATTGCTTTTTGTGCTTATATCTTGCAGATGTTATTGGAGTCGTGCAGAATGTGTCCCCAACAATGAGTATTAGGAGGAAAATAAACAATGAGATGATTCCAAAGCGTGACATAACTATTGCTGATGAATCGTTAGTACATAATTTAACTCTATTATCACTTAAATGGTAACATTTGTTGTTTATCAAAAATTTAAAATATTGTCGAATTGCAGGAAAAAGACTGTTGTGGTATCATTGTGGAATGATCATGCCACAACACTTGGGCAAGAATTGCTGGATATGGCTGATCAGTCTCCTGTAATTGCCATTAAGTCTGTTAAAGTTGGAGATTTCCAGGGTATGATTTTGAACAGAACTAAACACCATAATGATAAAACCTAGAGGCTTCAACATAGAGACTAAACTGATTTTTTTCTGCTTTGATTGTAGGTGTATCATTGTCAGCAATAAGCAAAAGTGTACTTAAAATAAATCCTGATTTGCCTGAGTCAAGACAGCTGAGGTCTTGGTATGATTCTGAAGGTAAAGAGGCCTCATTGGCGTCTGTGGGTGCTGGTATGACCCCTTCTCCAAATGGTGGAGGGAGATCAATGTATGCTGACAGAGTTCCCATTTCACACATCACAAGCAATCCATCTTTGGGTGATGACAAGGTATTGGCGTATTGCAGTGACTATCACTTATGTTATCATGTTCTGCATATGAATCAAACCTTGGTTCATAGATTGTGAGTCTCACTTACTTTGTTTTCTGTCAGCCTGTGTTCTTTAGCCTGAAAGCATACATAAGTGTAATTAGGCCTGATCAGGCTATGTGGTATCGGGCTTGTAAGACATGCAACAAGAAGGTTACTGAAGCTATTGGATCTGGATACTGGTGTGAAGGATGCCAGAAGAATGAAGAAGAATGCAACTTAAGGTCTGATCAAAAGCAGAAAAATGAGATTATTTGTACTTCTACTGGTTCATACCATCAATTCCCAATCTTGAATTTGTTATGATACTAACCTTCTCAGTTTTATCATTCAGATATATTATGGTGGCTAAAATATCGGATGCAAGTGGTGAAACATGGGTTTCAACATTCAATGAGCAAGCTGAAAAAATCATTGGTTGCCCTGCTGATGAGCTTGAGAAGTTAAAATCACAGGTGTGTTACCTACACTGTTACACATTAAGTCAATATAGTAGAAAAAAACTGTAAATTGATGATTTTGTAACATTTTGACTGAGGAAATGCCTTTAATTTTTCTGCAGGAGGGAGAAGATAATCTCTTCCAAACTAAACTAAAAGAAGCAGCTTGGGAACCACAAACATTCCGTGTTAGCGTGGCACAAACTGAGTACAATAATGAGAAGAGGCAGAGGGTAACCGTAAGAGCTGTTGCCCCGCTTGATTATGTAGCTGAGACTAGCTATCTGCTAGGCGAGATCTCTAAAATGAAAGCCTCTCAGTAGAAATCCCTGTTGAAATTTTAGCAGTAGGTTTTGATATTTATATTCTACTAGGTGATGGGTTGGTTCTTTTTGTGAATCTGGAGTAATCAAACAGAACTACTTTGTTCATTGTAATATATGCGTCGCAAAATTAGCCTATAACTTATTCATGTTTTCTTTCTTTTTTAAGTTTAATGCTAGATAGTAGTGTGCAGTAAGTCTTCTCTAACATGAGTAGCTTCTTTACTGGCCTTGTGAAGTTGTGAATTGCATAGTGACTTGAATTTTACCATATTTTCAAGCTGTTGAATGTAATTGGTACAAAAATTCTGGTTGAAGTAAGAACATAAGTACTTATACTAAGCCATTCAAATTCAAGCTCCTGTCATAATTCTAGCATTGCAGTATATTAAGTGTGCAATTATACCTATTTCTGGTTACTGAAGTTAGTATTCCTAATGCCCAGATTCTTAAGATTAATTTTTGTTCATAGTGCATTTGTTTATCTGAGGTTTAAATGCAAAAGCATCAAATGAAAGCTTTGTTACAATAGCTCTTCAGTTATTCTTCCTAACGTGCTTACTGAATGTATGACGTTACAAGTTGAATTCCCTTAGGCTTTCACACTAGTAGTAAAGAACCTGCGAAGCTCTAAACTGTTGCAGAAAAAAATACAGCAAACCGACTCTAAACTGTTGCAGAATCTCCTCAAAACACCATGACACCAAGCTGATTATCTTTGGAAAGCCTTGTGCTAACCAGAAAAGGTATAACCCGAATTTGCAATACATGCCTGATCAGAGCACGAGTAGTTCAGCCGTTCAGGGAATAAAAGATGAGTAAAGGCGTATACATGGTGATGGACTAATGGTTTATGGTTACAGTGTTACACCAATCATTGTACAAAACAAAAGAGAAAAAAAAAAAAAAAAAAAAAAAAAAGAGAGAGAAAAAAGGGAAACGCCCACCGTGGGGCTCGAACCCACGACCACAAGGTTAAGAGCCTTGCGCTCTACCAACTGAGCTAGACGGGCTTCCTGTTATACTGGACTATCTATGTATATTTCATTCGGATTGAATTTAGATTCTCCATCATTAGCTCTTAAACAAATTGTTATCATAATTATACGGTTTGATCATAATGAACTTAACACTACATATAAAACTTAAATTTAGTCCGAACAAAATAAAATATCTATGTATATGGACAAAATGAAGCATATGGTTACTAAAATTAGAAATGTTTGCAGTCATCATGTCTGCCCCTCTTCGCTTGGCATGTGATATACATTATCATATAATGTGATGCTGGACCATTGCACACAAATTTGATGTTGCATGACTCAATAATATTCCACAAGTACGTATTCCCTTTGTCCAAAATTAATAGTCCCGTGACTCACGTCAATAGAGACCCTTATTTGTCACGCCCTTTACTCTTTTCAACAACCATCTTCAACTGCATTCCTCTGCCTCTGATCTCCTTTCAAATAATCTCACACTTGATCTTCCGGACATCCTCCTTGAACGATAGAATTCCGCAGTTCCGCCACCAGTCACCAGTGATCAGGGGCTGTTTAACATTGTGTTGTTCTTGCGCTGAGAGGATAAAAGGTATGCAACTTGTACGTACTATTGTTTTTATTTGTAGGAAGTATTGTTGAGTGAAAAGATTTGGTCATATTATTACATTTATAATATAGTATTAAGCTTTTTTTCATTTACCATTTATAGTTGAATTGCATTATCATTTCTCACTTTGTAATGGAATCTGTAAAGTATTTAATTTAATTAATTAATTAATTGATCTATTTATTTGGTAACAAGGAACTAAGAAAATAGTGATTATTATAAATTTATAATATTTGTCTACAAAACATCATAAATTAAGAGTGACATAACACCAGAAAGTTTGCTTCAAAAAAAACACCAGAAAGTTGATACAAATTATAACCAACATAATACTTGGATGAATTGGCTAGATTGTAACAAAAAATATGTTTATTACGGAGTATTTTTTTGTGTGTTTTTGTTTTTACATAGTGTTTAATTAAAACTTGTAATAAATAAAGCAAAATAATAAAAAAAAAAAAAAAGGAGGCCTAGGATTACTGATTTGCTGAGACTTGAGACAGAGGAGCATGCTGTATGTAGGCTCAAGTTGTGTGCCTGAACTGGTGCCGGGGAGGCGGGGACTAGACCCGGTATCATGAGATTCTGGTGAAGGGTGTGGACTGTGGAGATTCAGGTCGCAGACCCCCCATTAGGATGTTACAATCAGCTGACAGTCATCAAAACCTGAAAAGAACATGAAAACCTGAGTTTGAGCCTAATTTATATTGCACAAATATTTACTATAGCACTGAAGGAAATAAAATCAGAAGAGCAGAGAAAGTAGTGATTAGATTGTAAACATCTAGTAATCTAGTGTTAATCTAGTAATCATCTAGTAATCTAGTGTTAATTTAGAAGTTTGCGTTGAATCAAATAGTTGAGTTTATGCATTTGGATGAACAAACTATGTTATCAGTCATTATATAAGCGTTGTTACATGGACTCATCATTGCAGAAAAATGCACTAGTTGTGAAATAGTAGATTATTACACATTTATCTCTGCAGTTATGGGGAAGAAATGCGAAGGCTGTAAAATTGCGGAGAATTATAATTATTGGTCTGAACCTCCTGCAACAAAACACCAATTCTTCAAGGTCATGTATGGCGATTTTGAGCACCAAATGGTAGGAAAAAATGTTATGAAAGCAGCTGTACATACTTATATTACAGTGTTAATATTAGCTCACTTGATTGAATTTTTTGGCGAAAATTTCTTGCAGAATATTCCTCAGAAGTTCATGGAGTGCTTTAAGGAGAAACTCTCCCGTGGTGTACACTTATAGGGCCAAGTAAACACAAATGGAAAATCAGACTCTCGACTGCAGATGATGAAAGGCCAATGGTGTTTTCAGATGGGTGGAAACAGTTTGTTCGTGACAATGGAGTGGAAACAAACGACTTCTTAGTGTTCCGTTTTGTTGGAGACTCCTCGTTTGAGGTATCAGTGTTTGACAAGAGTGGTTGTGAGAAAGAGGGTTGTCACTTTTCCGTTAATTCCAATTCAAGCTCAAGAAGAACTTCTTGTACAAGTACTCTCCACATCAACAACCATGGTGGTGTGGTTAAAGAAGAAATCGAGATTTGTGACTCATCATCAGAGGATAATTCTTTGTGGGAGGAAGGCGAAGAAGAGACTGAGGATGTAAGTCATGTAACTGAAGAAAAGAGGGAGAGAAGAGGAAGCTCAAGTGAAGGTAATACAAACTAGTCATTCCTCATTTGAGTTTGTATATGAAAGTTTGTATATGAATTCATATATGTATGTATTACTGTATTATAATTTGATGACCATGGTGCAGGAAAACTTCCTCAAAGCCAAAAGTACTTCATATCGAATAGGCGGGATCTTAAACCTGGAGAAAAACAAAGAGCTTCCAAGATGGCTGAGTGTTATAGGCGCAGCATGAAGGAAAATAAGAAAGTGTTTCCTATGTTTCAGATAACAATGCTGCCTACACATGTTTACAGGGGATTTAATCTGGTTTGTCTTCCTTTATATATGCAAAATTTGTGGATTTTCTTGGCTGTTTCAACATGAATTTGGTTGGATTCTTTTGGTTTGCAGACAATCCCAAAGGTATGGGCAAATAAGCATATGATCAAAGAGTCTCATGAGGTGGAGCTGCGTGTCCCAGGTTCTACAAAGGGATGTTGGAGAGTCGGCTGCAGATGGACAAAAGGAGGATCTATACAGTGCCGACTTAGATCAAAGTGGCCGGTATTTGTGCTGGAAAACAACTTGGAGGAGCACGATACATGTGTTTTTGAGCTGATTCAGAAAGGAAATTCAGATGATGTTAGAGCTCCCATCTTCAATGTCCACATATTTCGCACTGTTGACCACATTGTTCCCTTGACTGTGTCAACTCGTATGGTCTAGCTTCGAGGAAAACATTGCAAGCATGCTATCTCTCTCACCCTTTGTTCTGGTAAAACTATGGGAATTGTATTTATGGATACTCTATTGAATTGTGTGTTATTCTAGAATATAGGCTAACAAAATGAACGCGGGAAAGACAGACTCTAAGGAATCATTGTGCACATGTGTTAGATATTTCTGTTTCACTTTTTTCTTAGTCTCTAAAGTCTAAAGTGACTGACTATATATGTTGTGAGCACAGAAGTTGGAGGCAGATTATTTTTGCAAGTAAATGTGTACAAATGATTTAGCTTGAGCATTTCTCACCTTTATCTTATTGTAGTACATAAAAGCCGCGCAACATTCCTTAACCTGTTTCTAAACACCAGAACATGATAATACAATCACATAAAATCAGCAAATGTTCAGGGTAGACCATGTACCTTCATCTGCCTTTTGATTTGTCCCGGCCCCTTCCCAAATCAATGGGAGTCGATCTGCCTTTTAGTTCCTCTTTCCAATCTGCCATCGTACTTCTCAAGTTCTTTTACAAGCTTGTATGATCATTGTTTGTTGTTGTTGAGAGTTATGCTCACTTAACAAGATTTTTCTTATACTGCTGCAACTTTTTGTGCCTTTATTTCGAAATAAAGAGCAAAAGGAAGGAATGAGCAACTGCACAAGTATATTTGGGGTGCTGTAAAGCTGAAATTTTGTACATAAATCTATGATTATGTATTATGTGAAATTGTGAATATGTTATCATTACCAGCATCAGAACACAACAGTTTAACTAACACCTTTATGCAAAATGCAAATCAGACTGAAAAAGATTGAAAAAATTGGAAACGCCCACCGTGGGGCTCGAACCCACGACCACAAGGTTAAGAGCCTTGCGCTCTACCAACTGAGCTAGACGGGCTGTTTTTGATAGTAAAATGTACTAAATGTATTTAGCTGTTTGTATAGTCTTGATTGTTTCAAATCGTATAAGGATTTAAGGAAAGAAATTATTTATAAGTCCCTATGAATATTGTAATTTATTGGCTATGAATTAGGAATAAAGCTCCTCTTAATTTTGCTCATTTTAGTAATTTTACAAGCTATATACATGATCATATGATTCATATCCATCATAAAAATAAGTTTAAAAAAATTAATTACTCTAATTATTATATGATTATATGATACTCTGTACTTGTATAATATGTACTCGTATAAATTATTTATATAATATAAACTCAGAATAATAGATATATTATAAATATATAACAAATTAGGTGTATTATCCGTGTGTCTATGAGATTATTCTAGATTAATTTCCTTATCAAGTAACAAATTGAACGTGTGAAAGACAGACTCTAAGGAATCATTGTGCACCTGTGTTAGATTTTTCTGTTTCACTTTTTTCTTGGACTAAAGTGACTATGTTGTGACTTGTGAGCTAAGTAGTAGGATGCAAATTATTTTTGTAAGTGAATGTGTACAAATGATTTTAGCTTAAGCATTTCTCACCTTTATCTAATAATTGTAGTTCGTAAAAGCTGTGCAACAATTTCTAACCTGTTTTTAAACACCATAACATGACAATACAATCACATAAAAACAGCAAATGATCAAACTTGACCATGCACCTTCATCTGCCTTTTGATTTGTCCTGGCCCCTTTCCGAATCAGTGGGAGTCAATCTACCTTTTAATACTCATAACATTCACAGTATTAACATGTGAAGCGAAATTAAGAATGTATAAAATAGGGGTGGTAGGGCGAGTAAGATGAGCATCAAATGGATGTGGATACCCAAATGAGTAGAGGGAGTGACGATAAATTTTGTTTTGTACCCAGTAGGGCTGAGATAAAAATGGAATGGGGTGTATCCGTGTATGAGATTTTAGGTGAGGATGGGAGTGGGGGTACGTTCAGTTTATCATCCACTCCGCCCCAATTGACATCCATAGATTGCATACTCATATACAGGACAGCCAGGTAGTTGGCCGAAATCTAGTCTTGCAAGTTTGCACCCTTGATCTTGAAACCTGAACGCAAAACAAAACCATTTACCAGAATCAGTTTTTTAGTAAAACTCCACATAAGAGTACCTTTGCCTGTCCACAACATTGTGCTTCAAGCCATCAAGGCCACCAACTTACAAGGTAAAATATGAAGAGCAGAAACTCAGAGAAATACATGAATTTTTTCCTTCAATTATACTAAGAATCAATCTTTACAATGTTATCAGATGAAACAAAATCTAACCCGACCTCTCATTTACATGGAGTGCTCCAGTTTCCTCTATTCCTAAAGCAACAAGCATTGCTGTTATGCAACAACTAAGCTGCCAAAAATGCAAAATTTGCTGCGCATCTTACACTACAATGTCAGCAGAGGCTAACAGCTAATACTAGTATTTACCTAGCAGTAATAGTTCGCTTCTGAACTTCACTAGAAGTGAAGTGCAGTAAATGTCAGTTATGATAGCTAAATCATAAGCATAGATGCTGCCTACCACAGATAGCTGCGAGTATAGCTAAACTAGTTGCTGTGAGCGATAGCACAAGCATAGCTGAAGGATAGTAGTAGTAGTATTAGGATATGGTATCATCAGAAGATGATCGCCTTAGGATATGGGATCATCAGAAGATGATCACCTGTGGCCATTCTCCTCCTTTCAACTCGTTCCCATCACTCTGAACTTGAAAGTGCACATAACTCCCTTCCCATCTGGGCATACTCCATGGGTCATCTCATTGACATCAATGTACACACCTTTTTTTCTCTTTCTGCCCTCTTGGCAGCAGGTGTCTTCTCTAGCTTTTTACGACCCTCCAGCCAAACTTCTCTCACCTTTTCAATTGAATGTAGAAGTCTTTTCTGAGGGGTCATGAAATCAGGACCTGTCTCATTGTTATCAGCATTCCTAGGTGTGATCTGCCATACTTTGGTGGCTGGTGAAGGTTGAGGCTTTACTGAAATGGTAGGGAGGGGCGTTTGGGAACCAATTTCTTGCTCGGTCTCAGCATTTGGTGCCGTTGCAGTCTCTGTATTAGTCTGTTCTTCAGTAACTTCAGTGGTTCGATTCAGCTCAGCTCTCCTCCTCTCAATGGCCTGTGTACATCAGGAACAATGCAGGTATTAGTTCACACATGTAGCAGTAAAGATACTAATACATAACACAGCACCTGCTACTTCAAATAATCAAATGAACATACACAGCTTGTTAACCTTGTGCAACTAAATGCCTAATTACTCATATGTGACAAGCGAAAAAACGTGTCCAATGAGTGACATTCAAGCCACATTGCTCGTGACACAAAGTAAGCATGACAGATCAAACATTTATCTTCAACTGATTTCTCTAGATTCCAATGTAAAGTTTAAAGTAAGCCACTCTTAAGTGTTGAACTATTAGCCGACATCAATTTAAATACATCCAAAATTGGCACATCATATCTATAGTAACCATTCTATCTAAATTATAGCAGTTTGAATGATACAGTAAAAAGTTCTAGTGTTCCACTTTACTAATCACATATACTAATGTCCCGCATAAATTAATTTCAATAAAGATATAACAACTAGTTTTTCAGAATCAGCTTTAAATCCCATCATTTCAACATCATAGTTCATATAACATATGCAATCTAATCATACCTACATGTAACAATACTAACACACATTAAAAAAATCATCAGAAAAGATGTTGAAGATCATTAATTAAACCAAAATTACACTGAAAAAAGATTATGCAATACATGGGTAAGAATCATTACCCTCACAATAGCAGTGATATCCCTTAAAGGGGTTCTCGGATACCATGAAGGCAACCTACTTCCCCTGCCTCGGGCACCGCCATAACGTCGTCCAGCCATCATCCTCGGAGTTCTGTTTTCCTGGCCTGTCTGTAGTTGCCTCTGTGTATACCAGCCTCGCCCAATCCCAGCTCTTCGACCCGATACACTACCACCACCGGAGACATTTCGAGGCCCGTCTCCAGATAACCCAGTCCAAGTAAGCCCGGGTTGATCGACAATAAGATCAACTCGCCGGGCAGCTCCCCGGTACAGGGCAGATATATCCACTGGCCTTGCTAATCTATCTCTTGATGGTGTAGGCATTTTTTATGCTTGAATTCCTGCATTTTTTTCAATCCAAGCTGAAATTAATTACAATTGACAATCATTTGAAACATAAAATGCAGGTTTATGATGAAATTCGAATCAATTAAGTGAGCCAAATTTGAAGAAATGTGCATTAAAGACACCAAGAACTGATTCGCACATTTCAATTCAGCAGAAAAACCCCATTTCTTCAGCAAATTAATTGAATTAAAAATGAAAATACTGAGCAATAATTCAAGATAACCCAGTTATTATTGAAACGCATATGATCAGTGATGATTAAAGAATCAAAGCATTAAACACTTAGAGACAAATTTCATATTCTACCCCAAAATTTGGCCCATAAAATTGAAACCCAGATTAATAAAATAAGCTTAAAGAAACCCATAAATTCAAACAAATGTCTTTACAGAAATTTGAGCTCAGATAAACGATTATTGATTAGAAAACAAAAGGAAATTTTGTCAGAAAAAACCATTTATAACAACCTTTTTGTTGGAAAAAACCTTATAAAAAAATTTTGGCACAAAGAAACCAGATTGTGAAATTTTTTTTGTTGAAGACAACCTAAGATCTCTAATCACTCAATTAACCTCTAATTATCCCTTAATTCTTCAAATTATTCATAATTCTCACTAATTAATTTAATAATCAAGTAAATTTATAAATAATAAAAAAAAAAAGAAAAAAAAAACCCACTCCTCACCACCACCAGGCATCAGCCGCGCGAGCCACCACCAGACAGCAACCCCCTCTCCCATCCTCAGCCTCCGCGTAGATCCCCTCTCCCCGCCGACCAACCTCCATCGCCGAACCGACCCCCTCCCTTTCCATTTACCCTCGCCGCAACTACCCTCCTAAACCCTAACCCGAAAATTCTACCCAATAGAGTGGCCACCATCACCACCGCAATCAACAGCGACCCATTTCAAGAATGGGGATTCGTCATCTACGATTCTGGGCATTCATTAGAATTGCTTAAATCTCTTCCGAAATTGAGATTCAAAGGGTTCAAGTTTGTGCGATTGGTTTTTATAACTTGCCGGCAAAATTTCCGATTTCTTTTGGAAGGTGAAACTTCCCGGCGAACCAGGGTAGGGGCGGCATCGGCGCCGGTGCAGGGTAAGGGAAGGAGGAGGTAGACGGAAAGTGGTAGGGGCGGCGCCGATTCTGGCCGCCGCGGCATCTGCAGGGGACGGGGTGGCTGGTAGGGATGGCAATATTAAGTGGATATCCGCTAACCCGCTCCACCCGCTTAAAATAAATGGACGAAAACCCGAATTAAATGGAGGAGAAGCGGGTGACGGATGAAGCGGATGATGGATCGGATCGGATGTGGATGATATTTTTTCACCCGCTAACCATCCGTTTAACATATATTAAATTTTTAATCAAAGAATTTTACTAATAAAATATAGAATGTGCAAGAAAATTACTTATTTTTTTTTGTTACAAATTAATTTTTCAAACAATATGTTGTTATTATTTCTTTTTTATTAATAAATTAAAAAAATTATTATATAAATAAACGAAAATTAAAGTTTATGTGAGTTTTTTTTTTCATTCTAGTACTCATCCATTTGTCATCCGCTCCACCCATTTCATCCGCGGATGATGGACGGACGGATATGGATGATGGGTGAAGCGGATGACGGATGGATGTAGATGGAGCAATTAGGATAATGGATGGATGCGGGTGAAGCTCCACCCGATCCAAATCCGATCCATTGCCATCTCTAGTGGCTGGGGGTGGTTGAGGTTTGTTTTATGCTTTTTTAATTAATATAATTAATTAATTGAGAGTTAAAGGCTAATTAGTGAAAATTAGAGGATAATTAGAGTTTTTGGTTTTCTTCAACAAAAAAATTTTACAATCTGGTTTCTTGTGCCAAAAAAATTTATAAGGTTTTTTCCAACAAAAAGGTTGTTATAAATGGTTTTTTCTGACAAAATTTCCAAAACAAAATGAGAAATGCCCAGATAAATTTTCGACGTAAAATGCTACAGAAATCAAAATGTCGATTAAACTGATACAAATTGAAAACCCAGATAAATAAACTCACCAATTTCAACAAATGCATTGACATAAACTCAAACCCAGATGATAATCACAATCATCATCAATTAAAACGCATAAAATTACATACCCAGATAAATTATCAACAAAAAAAGCTTCGAATTAAACCGAAAACACAGTAAAATAAATAAAGTATGTCGATTAAATTAACAAAACGAGACATACCCAATGAAATTCCTCCAGAAAATAAGAATTAGAACTGTAATTTTTGAGGAGGGGATGAAGAAGAAGGGAGCGAAAACTGAGTTGAGCAAAGGGTAGAGAGAGAAAGTAGGAGAGAGAAAATGGCGAAGTTCAAAATGAGGAAGAGAAGCAGGTTTTATGGTGAAGGGTTTTGTGAATTTGCAGACAAATTTCTCATTTTTTTTAATTTTTCTTGAAATTTTGAAATCATGAGCGGGATTCTGAGATAACTTTGAATGGTAGTAAAAAGACGAATATACCCTTGGTAGTTTGAATAAAACAGAGTTGGATTGAAGGGTATTTTTGGAAATAGGGATTTGGTCAGAACACGTTTGACCCATTATGGGTATAAATGTAATTTGAAAAGGACAAGTGGGGGAGTGATATAAGGAATATTTAGTCAACTTTAATTGGATTTAAATTTAAATAATGATATAAAAATGGGTGGATTAATGCATAAAGATATTACTCGTGTGATACAATTGTGAGTGGTCAGTCTGGTCATTGCCTTCAGAAGTTAAGAGGGGTACACCAAGTGTTGGAGCGTATCGTGATTTATGAATGAATGAATATTCAAGATTATACTATATGGTCGATATCTATATTGATTTTTATATTGGTACTTTTGTCACTCTTGTGTCTTGTGCTCTTTTTTTGAATTCTTCCTTCGTTGTTTTGATTTGAATTTATTGGTTGGATCGGACACAACCGATCCTGATATGATCACTATTTATGGAATATCCGAAGCTAAACCGATTGCAACTTAATTTTATAGTGGGTTGCGGTTTAAGTTTTTCTATCCCAACCCATTTCAACCTACCCCAATCTAATTTGGCACATCCCGACCCACGGCCCGTTTAACCCGCTGACAAGGGTTGTGTAAAAATATTTGATCTAGTTAATTCGATTTGAAAATTTGACGATCCAATTCTAAATTTTAAAATTTGTTATACACACCCGAGTGCACCATACACCAAAGTTAGTTTTTACTCTCATTTGATGATTAGATGAAAAACAATAATCAAATGAGAACAAAATACTCGTGGGTGTGCGGTGCACACGGGTGTATATAACAATCTCTACGATATTTCAAATTAGATGTCAAATTCAATCTAGTTTTTTGGTTTTGGATATTTCAATTTTTTAGATTGGACGTGGATTTTTTTTTTTTTTTTTTTTTTTGAATTTTGAAAATTCTATTACCCAATTAAGAAAATGATTTGATAATCTAATCCAAATATATTTTCTGATTCGAAAAGTTAGATCGAATTAACATATATACGAAATTGTACAACTCTACCACTGATCCACCCAATATATTAACAGTTCAATAATGCTCTTACATTAGACTTAACCGAAAACAATCACTTAGCATTGAAAAAGAATCAAAATATGGACAACCCAACTCACCTATAACACAACTCAACCCCAATTAAATCCAACCCAAAACTTGGACTATAGTTAGGGTCTGTTCACATTTACTGAACTAAGCTAAACTGAACTGATTGGAGCTGAACTGAACTGATTGGAGCTGAACTGAAATGAATATTTTATGAGAGAGAAAATTAAGAGCTGAACTGAACTGGTTGGAGCTGAGCTGAACTGAACTGAACTGAACTGATTGGAGCTGAACTGAACTGAAATTAAGTAAATATGAACAGGCCCTTAGTGCTTATCTTGAATCAGCCAATCTCGAACCAAGACTTACCCTAACCTAGCTTGGAGTTCTTGACCCACCTTGCTGGTTAGGATCGTTGTTTATATAAATTAGGATCGTTGTTTATACTACCTCCGTTACAGGTTATGTGCAACGATTTGACATAAAGCAGAGAGGGAAAATGTCTAATCGTTGCACATAACCTGTAACGGAGGTAGTATAAATTAGTCTTAATTAGTTTGAATTTTTCTAGTATGGTCAAGCGTGCTTTGCATTTCTTTTTTCCTTTCTTTTATTTAGTCAAGTTTCAATATTAATAAAAAAACTAGCCTTTTGGCCTGTTCGATGCACAAGTTCTTATCTAGGTTATTTCATATGAGTATGTAGGTATGTATTTCAGTAGTTGAAACTTTTGATATAAAATACGAAGTAATTGTTTCATTGCTAAAACTTAAAAGAAAAAAAAAGAATGAGGGTAAAACTGGGGAAAAGATAAATGAATTTTGTTACATATATATACATGAAGATTGTAGGATATGAAATGACATATAGGTTTAAGGGCCTGTTCACATTTACTGAACTGAGCTGAACTGAACTGAATTGAATTGAACTGATTGGAGCTGAACTGAACTAAACTGAGCTGAAATGAATATTTTATGATAGAGGGAAATTTAGAGCTGAACTGAAATTAAGTAAATATGAATAGGCTCTAAGTTGTATTTTAAGTCTATTAGTTAAAAAGACAATTTTTATATAATTCATATGTTTATGTGATGTATATTAATTGGTTCAACTTTATTTTATTATGATGGAAATGACACACTTTATTTTCTTAATTGAATTTGCAAGTTATAGAATGTATAAAGATTCAAACAAAAAGATTAAAAGGGGTGACATGTGTCATATGTGGTAGTGAGTGACTTGTGATGATACGTGTCATATGAAAAATTATGGTTTGTGTTTTTTTTTTTTTTTTTTTTGAAAAACATGGTTTGTGTTTTTAAATACTAAGTATAGATATAGATATAGATTAGTACATTAATAAGAATAAAATGATGAAAAAAAGCCTAATTGCCACATTTTCTGTTTTCAATCATCCTAAATCAATTGATCAACTTTAGTACTCCGTATTTTTTTCTCCTTACCTTTTCTTCCAAAGCGACACTCATACAATCATACTCATTTTTAGTCTTAAGTTTCTTATTTTCTTGAAATTTGTGCCAATATGGTTTTGGCAATTAAATTAGGATGAGCTTTCAAAAAAAAAAAAAAAAAAGGATGATTGAAGTAAACATCTAAGCTCTTGTTTGGTACTCCGGTTAAAAAGTACTACGCACATTAATGTGAAACTAGCAAATTAGAACATTGTAAAATATGCAAATGAAATTTGCAAAACCTTGTGATTGTTGTTCAAATATGTAAATGGTAAATTGTGCAGATATGCAAATGAGACAAAAGAAAAAGAACAAAGAGAGCTAAAAATGAGTACTATATAAATTCAATCTTCTCATTTCAATAATGTTCAATCTTCATCCAAATTAGTTTTTTGTTCATTGTCATTGTTATCACAACCTTCAACCTTCAAATATTCATAGAATATTTATGCACTCCATAAGAAGCCAACATGTATGATTTGATATTTCACAATAGTGTTTACTTAAACAACCTTTGATTTCAGTCTTTTTATTATGTACCACTTCATCGATTCATCCTATCAATACAGACTTAGGGCCTGTTCTCTTACATTGAAATTCAGTTTAGTTCAGTTCAGCTCAGCTCAGTTCAGTTCAGCTCTTAATTTCCTTCTCTTATAAAATATTCAATTCAGCTTAGCTCAGTTCAGCTCAGCTCAGCTCAGTTCAGTTCAGTCAATGAGAACAGGCCCTTACAGAGTAATCTTGGCCTAGAGTCAGGAAGAAAGATGGAAAAGAACAACAAGTAAAGAATTAGTAAGATGGAGTCAGGGAAGAAAAATGGCAAATTGTACATGTATGTCCTACAAAAACAAAAGTATAATGCTCCCATATACATATATAAACAACGTTATTTACTTGTATTAGTTATCTGGAGGATGACCTTTACATAATGTTCATTTTCTATATTGCTTTCCCGTTTACGTGGAAATTATACCATAAAGAGAATTATAATTCACAATCATATAAGAACGGTGGCAGAATGCAAATAATAACTAACTATAACTAGTTTTGTTGTTTGTAGAAACCTCATGCAATGAGTTGGTAATATTGTTGATCATGGTTTATTCACCATACCGGGAGAGAGAGGAGAGGTCCATTCTTGGAAGTCATGAAGGCTTCCTGTGAAATCAGTAAAGAGGCCATCCACCCTCATCTTGTTTATCCAGAAGTCAAATTCAATATAAGGATCTTGATGAAAGTCGAAATGAATGTATTGGTACTCATTCCGAAAGGTATAAGGATGCACCTGGATGTAACAATGGGACACAATTTAGAATAAAGTTCTCTGGATAACTCAGTCTAAGTGATTAGTTATAAAATGATCAGGACTTTGAAGCTAAACGAATAGCTACTTTCAGAAACTAAAATACTTTTGTATAGTATAGTTTCCAAATCAGTCCAACAAGTCAACAGCCTATATTTACCATAGCTAAAAAAGACTCATGTGTTCATTTACATCAGTCAAATTTGAAGGTACATGCTCATGCCAAAAGATACGGGACATGCAAATTTAGAGGTTGAGAATCGAAAAAAAGGGTTACACACCTGAAGATCGTGAGCATGTGCTCTGGCAACCAGATCAGTAGCGGGTTGTAGATGATTGTTTACTGCTGGAACCACTGTATCCTTCCCTGGCCCAATACCAACAACATACTTTTTGATGTAGTCAAAATAGGCATTTGAAGTGACTTCCAAGTAAGTCTGCAAATCATGAGTTACATTCTGAGTACCAATCAGAAAACAAACATCGTGCATGCAGTGTTTCACAATACAATTCTAATAAGCAGCGTTCTAGAAGGATCTTGACAAATGCGTTATGTCATCTAGCAAGTTAGAATATCCTCGTACACATAGACAAGCTATCCCTCACCAACAAAAGAGTTAAAAAATGGAAAGAAAAGGGTTTGTAACCTGGTTAGTATCTTCTGTTCGCCAAGCTGTGTCACCAATCAAAAAGATTTTGGGCAAATCTGTCTTATTTGATATGTAGACAAGCGATGATGGAGCAAATGATTGAATGAAACAAGGTTGTTTTAGCCAATCTTTCGATAAATATGAACCACTGTAGCCATAGTTCTTCAGAGTTTCCACAAAAACATCTTCAAACTTCTTCCCCTTTGGCCATTTCACCTGCAGAAAGCAAATTCATTAGTATAAAATTTCAGGCAAAGGTAAATATTAGTATAATGAGATCAAAGGTTAGAACACGTCAGAATATGTATAAAATTTTGCTCAACGATACCTCATCAGAAATTAAACATCCATATTAAAACCCTTTACTTAATTCAATCAAGAGGCATTGAATATGGTTGGACATCATCCTGATTCCTGGTTGCTAGATATCAACACCGCAACATAGCTCAAAATTAATATAAAGTCATATTTAATCTCACCCCTTCTAAGCGGCATACTATACAAACGGGCTGCAATTGGTTTCCCAAACAGAAGCCTTTTCTATTTCTTTTTAAATGTAGTTTGGAATTCTTTGATTTGAGGCATTTGATAGGTGACAGTTTACAGAAATTCCAGCAGTGTAGCGACTAGCGTGTTTCCTACTTCCCTCAGCTCTCACTTTAATTCCTCATCAAATGGAGATTCAATGAGGCGATAACATGTATGCTAAAAAAAGCTTTTATAGGAGTATGATATCATGACCCAAAGAGACTGTAAAGATGGACAAAGAGGACAACAAAAGGCTACTTCCTGCCAAGTTGCTTTTCAAAAGGCCAAATTGTTTTCCGAATTGCAGCTAACCAAGCTAAAGAAAAGAGAAGCCTGTGAAATGAATTTTTAGGGACTAATGTAAAAGAACAAGCTCCCAAGTCCTGCCAAAGCACACAATCGATTTCTTTGAAGTCCTGAATTACCTTCAATGATTTTAACTGTAAAACAGGGTATCTGACTACAAATAGTAAAAAGCCATTTTCTCCCTAAGAGGATTGTTTAATACACAGACTTGCTTGCATCTTAGATTTACAAAAAGGTCTTAGCTCACTAAATGATCACTTCTATCTCCGCTACCCTAGGTTATTGGAAATATCTTACAACCATTCTAATCTCATCAGTCACACTAATGCAAATAACAAAGAGGAATAAATAGTACAAAGGGATAATAGGCAGAAGTGACTAAATGAGCATAATAAGGACCTCTAACAAAAATAATTCATTGTTGAACAAATTTATCTTTTAAAAAAGCTATCAACTGTCAGACCCAAGAGGCACTTATAGTATTATCCTTTAAGGAGACCTTCAAAATAGTTAAGAGCAAAAATCTGAACCTCACAGTTAACCAAAGAAGAGAGCCTGCTGTGAATATGTGAGTACTTTACATGAGTGGTGACACAAATATTGATTTAAATAGAAACACAGGGGAAATATTATTTGGAAGTATCGATCACACTCCTTTAATCCGCGTAGTTTAAGAGCTCCTTCCTAAGCATTTGGGTAATGTTGTTGTTGTTGTTGATGGCATTATCATTGAGCCCCTTGTATATATGATCAATTTATTAGTTCTTATACCATAGTCCAAACTCCAAACACAAACATGAAAGTTTGAAGATTGGAAAACAAGCGACCCCAACATCTCCAAATCATTGGAAAATAACAAAATCATATCATACTCATACTGTCATACTAAATATGAGAAACAAAACCTCCTCCTACTTAATCCTTCAAGTACAACCATTCTTTTCTCCCTTCAAAATTCCAGAACTCAAAGCATCAACCAAGATATCTTTAAGATTAGCAGGGTTGCATTTACAGATGACCACTATGTATGCAACACAACTACACAGGTGTAGCAATTGATAAAGGAAACTAGATTTTCAAATTTCAATTAATTAAATTTTGTACAGGAGGAGCTTACATGTTTGTTTATGAATACGGGATCTTTTATCTCTGGATATATCCCGACAACTCTGGAAGCATTGAGAGCAATGGAGATGTACTCTTCAAAAGTTATAATAGGAAACTTTCCTGTAGTACAGAGAGTCAGAAAATATATTGTTATCAATCTTGTGAAAGAAAGATAGATAGTTCAATAACAAAGCAAAGGTAAATCACTGGAATACAAAGGAAGTACTTGAGATATCATCAGAGACTATAATACCAAACTCACCATTGTATTGTTGATCCCTGAATGAGAACCTTTGCTTAGCTCTCAAAGTTTGAAGTTCCTTCCATGTAAAATCAACTGCATACAAAAAGACATCAAGTCAGTAGAACAGCAATTTACGATTCAAGATCAGAATATTTCTAACAACACAGTACACGACGTGAACCACGTAGAATAAGAAAAGCTGAGTGTCAGAGTACCACACCAATGAAAAAGCCAGTAACATTATGTCCTTCGACTTCATAGGTCCTTTTGCGGTCTGCAAACTCCTTGTGCTCTACAATATCTGTTGTAGCATCTAAAATTACATCATGGTGACATATAAGTACACCATCTTTGGAAGATAGAATGTCTGTTTCTATGAAGTCTGCACCTTCTTTTATAGACCTCTGCCAAAAATAGACAACTATTTAGCTCATGCTTTTCCCAGTCCTATACAAAGTCCAAAATCTAAACAAGGTAAACAATCTACAAGATGAGAAACATAATAATTCTTCAAGGGCATACAAGAATTCCAAGAATCTGGATGGTATGAGCTATTTCGAAATGATCATCACTTCAAATTCGTACTAGTACATCTGAAATCATTAAAGATTAGGTATGTAGAAAAATAATGCCTTAGACAGAAATTATCATATACAATGTTTTTATTTTTTTTTATGTGAAATTGAGAAATCGAAAACACAAGTGAGAATCTTATGTCAAAGAACTCAAATTACATTAGCTCAAAGACTGTTCTTTGACGTTTAAGTTTGTACAACATGAGTAATAAGTGATTGTTTACTAATAAAACAAAGTCACAGCTTGTAAAAAGTGAATCTAAACTTGTGACAACTACATAATTATATGATTTTACAAGCACATAACTATGTAAAAATTCTAGCACTTAATCAAGTTCTAAAATCATTTACTAGTATACATTATGAGAAAAAGGGAGGAGATTTGTTCCCCAGAACCATAAAGATTGGACACACCAGATATGCAGCTGCGGTTTCCTCAGGAAATTCTCCATTAGAACCTCGATGAGCAAGGTTGTATGGACGAGAAGTCTGCAAAGGCTGCTTTGGAGACTTATGTTCTATGCTAGGAAACAGATATGTACGTCTAGCACTACAGCAAACAAAGAGTAGCAGAAGAGTAAACAAGATGGTACCTGCAAATTTTTGAGACAGGACACAGGAGTGACTCATAAACCCTTTACTCCTTAAATCTCAAAATGAATGTTACTTTCAACTTATAAGCTCCGAACCATATGAAAATTTTTTTGATATAAAAATAGGTAAACCAAAACTGTATGAAAGTAATCTTCTGGAACCTTGCAGAATTGAGATTAACTATGAAACTGAGCAAGCGTCAATGAATAAAAGACCAACATGTACCATGAATTTGGCCATGAGGCGCAGAATCAAAGGACTTAGTAGACCTGGCAAAACTGAGCTGACTCAAATTATTAGCCTAAAATGACCTCATCCACACCCAGATTGTACATGAAACAAATTGGCAATAGATCAGAATATGACTCCACATATATTTGACCAGCCATAACTAAACTTGAATTGAATCACTCACCACTCCAATATAACAAACCCAATTGACTTGACCCAAACTCCAACCTAAATGATTCACATACCATTTCTAGAACTAGTGGCGTTGAAAAGTCGGACTTCACTTCAAATAGCTTATCATAGCATTGATATCATATAGATTATGTATAGAACCTATCAATCAATCAATGCCTTAAACCCATAAGTGGGGTCGGGCTACATGATCCAAAAGTGATTATTCCGTATAGTCATCCACAAAAATCTTCCTCCTCCATCCCTTACAAATGTTACAATCAAAAACCTCATTCTCACGGTATGAATGCTTAATGACACATTCTCATTTCTAACCTTAATCAATGAATCAATTCCATTAACTAACCCTCCTAGAAAAATAATTGCATTGTTTCTTAAAGAAATATCAAATCTAATCTAATCTAATTATAAAAATTTAATTAATAAATAAATAAATAACAAAATCAATTCCCTTTCACTAATACCGATTAAAAACTCTAAAAATCACCTGAAACTAATTCAATATAATAATATTATTAAAAACTCTAAAAATTACCTGAAACTAATTCATTTTGCCAATTGGTAGACATACTCAATTCATCACCAAAATTTGCTTACTGATTTACATTACTAACCTACACAAACTAACTACACCAAATTAATACAAGTAACAATCTACCAATTTCATAAATTAACAAAAACCCCCATTTTCCAAATAGGAGAATCTTAACTATTGTTCATCATTCTACAATATTGACACATCTGAAAAACGAAGTTACACCAATAAAAAAAAATTAATAATAAAGAATACAACTTCTTTCACAGAATGATCGAAAGTGAAAAACAAAAGAGAAATTAATTAAGCTGCTGATTAATAAGTGAAGGATTATAAATTAAAAGAGGAGAAAAGAATGCAAAATACAAAGATTTGAAAAAAAGTCAAAGTTTGTGTTTGACTGTTTGTTGTTGGTGTTAGTACTTACAGTTAGAGAGCGAAGTCATGGCATTGGCAAACTGTAATTCTTCAAACCTCCAAAGGTTGATCGAGCTAATATGCCAATTTTGGTCCACTATGCCAATTTTGACTTGAGATTGAATTTAAAGATCGGGTTTGTTTTGTTCATCTTACTTACAAAAAGTAAGTTAAAATAATTAGGGGGTGTTTGGAAAGTTGGAATTGGATGGGAATGGGAATAGGGAGAAAATGACTTTTTTGCCATTAATGAAATAATAATCTTAGTAAGGGTATTTTTGTAAAATTGTTATTTATTTCCTATATATTCCCACCCACTATCCAAACAAGGTATTGACATATTTTCATGTATTCCCATCAATTAATTCTCAATCACATTCTCACCTTTTAATCCCCAAACTCCCATTCCTACAGTCCAAACGCCCTATTAGGGTAATGATATATGTAGTCTTAGGGCTATTAATAAGCATTTAATATAATTCCTAAAATGAAATTAAGTTGGGAATTCATGACAAAATCACGCGCAGATTGGTGTAATTAATGTTACTCTATCCTCAATATTTCCTTTTTTAGCTTCTTATTCATAGCCCTTAGGGCTATGTTTATCATTTTCCAAATGGAAACTATAAAAGGGGGTAGAGGGAGTACTGAAAAATATACTTTCTTTGTATTTTATTATTTGTTTTATTTTTCCATACGTGGAGTTTTAACGGAGATAGTAAAAAATAATAAAATAGGATGAAAGTGGATTTGGTTGAAAAATAAAAAAAAAATCTAAAAAACAAGAGTGAGTATATATAAGTGGGAAGGGGCTTCAATAAAAATTGTGAGAAGGAGATAAAATATAAAAAAATATTAAAATATGATACGCGGGGACCATTAATGAGGAGGAAAATAGTACTACCTTTGTTTCACATTTTTTGCAACTTCAGAGTTACGGACTCTAGGCAAAAAATGAGAAATAGAGATTAAGAAAAGAGAGGGGTATGTGATTAAGGAAGGAGAGAGAAAATGGGGATAGATTAACAAGCAGCGCCCAACCACCACACAGGTCACCACCACCCTCCATAACACCTGCTACACAAGCCACCACCTTGACACACCACTACTTCGCAGCACCACCATAGTACAAGACACTAACATCAGCCTTAGCTTACAAGCACCGCCCAAACACCACACACGCACTCATCTCGTAGGCTTATAGCCACCACACACACCAACCCCAAAACCATCGGAATTATCCACCCGACGCAACCAGGCCACCCAAACCTAAAACTACCCCCACAACCACTCCGTAAAACCCCACACAAATTGAACCCAACCCACTTACCAAACCCTCTAAAACTACATACACACCGACCACCTCATCGAAAAACCCATCGACTTACCTTGCCATTCGTTCGTAAATGGCAGTTCAACCACCACCATATAACGCAAACATTTAAGAATTCGTTCATAAATAACTGGTTGATTGTCTTCGTGGAAAGAGAAGAAAGTCATATTGAAGGATAAAGAAAGAAACTAAGGAATTGAAGAAGAAGAACTTCAAGAATTGGGTTTGAATTCTGGAAAAATTTGATGAGGGTTGAATGTTGCTTGTTTGGTGAATTGAATTGGTTAATTGGGGGAATTAATTTAATTAATTAAGTTAAATTAGTATTTTATTAAGTTTTGTTTTAAGTAACTATTTGAGTTTATGAAAATTTTAGTAAGAATGTTTAATAATACGAGTATCATTTTAAAAACTTTACTAAAAATGGAAAATTTTGAAAAGTTGCAAAAAATATGAAACGGAGATAGTATATTATTACACACATTCTTCAAAAAAGATTGGTGTACATTAATTTATTGTAAGACGGGTGTAAATCTGCCTTATACAAGACTTATTGATAATATTGTTAGAAGTTTCTTAAAAAGAATTAAAGGAAGTAATAAAATGCGACCATAAAAGGAAAGTGGAGCAAGTAACAAAATACGGAGGAATAGGGAGGGAGTACTCCCTCGATGTCTTTTGGGGAATGCCAATTATGTCCAAATTGAGGATGTTTTGTTGCAAATTGCTTCATGATGCTTTACCTCTTTTCTGCTACTTTGCATTATCGGGGTCTTCTTGTTAACCCCGTCTGTGTTCTTTGTCATAATCACTTGGAAACAACTTCGCATTTATTTCGGGATTGTTCATTAGTTTGTTTCTCATCTCTTGATCACTAGTCCCTTGGGGCTCCAGAGTACTTCTTTAAGTGTACACTCATTTACTCACTGGTTCACAGAGCTGGTTTTTGGTTATGGGAAGTCTTGGAATTGTCGTAGTCTAGCCATTTTGGTATCTCTCTTGTGGGTTATTTGGCTTACTCGTAAACAAATAGGCGGTCTGGGCATTTGCTTCATTTCTTCACATATCTGTAGAATGGGTTTCACGTAGTTAGGAGGTTGTTATGCTTTCTTTCTCTATTTCATCCTTCCGGCGACGTCAGCTTCCGTGTCCTCCTCCTGTTATATTTGAGTGTTTACATAGCGCGTATTCCAACATTGCATATTATTGTATAGTCTTTGATGGTGCTTAGAATAGTCATCGTGATTAGACACTCAGGGACAGATTGGATTTTCAAAGAGGAGCTTTCCCCTACTATTTTGGGTGGGTGTGCCCGAGCCTGTCGGACTCCGTCAGCTTTATAGTTGGAATTACAAGCTTGCTTATGGGCTCTTCAGGCTACTAGACAAAAAAGGTTTTTTTGAGTCCTCTACTCTATACGGACAACATAGTTCTTGTTTCCATGCTATGTCATTCGTGTTCGGATGATATTTCTTGTGTTTGGTTGTTTGGGGCTATAGGAGATATTCTGTTCCATTTTGATTCTTGTTGGATTTGTAAGGTTCCTCGTCTTTAGGTTGCTCTAGTTCATTGATTGCCTCTTCGTGCTCATCAACTCCGTTTCCTATTCTGGTCATTTTGATTGTTTTGTTATGGTTTCCTTTTTTTTTTTCCTACATTGTGTTGTGTTTTCTTGCTTTAGATTGCTCTCAGATTGCACTTCTATTTGGATATATAAATTTTTTGTCATAAAAAGAAGTAAGTCAAAATAAATAAGGTAAGATAAGTTTTACGGAGTAAATAAGTAAAAATTAAGTGAGTAGAATGAACTTATTTTTCTCATTTGATTAGATTTGATTGTCTGATATTATCAAACTTTAATTTTTATGTGTACGCTAATTATTTAGAAAAATATATTCCCTTAGTTTAAGGGCGTGTTCGACGTTAGCTTTTGAGTAGCTTTTAGTGTTTTGACTTGGTCAAACCACTACTAATAAAAAATGTGAGTGTTTGACAAAGGAGTACATGTGTAGGTAGGGATGGCAACGGGTCGGACTCGGAGCGGATTATGATAAATCCGACTCTGACCTGACAGGAAGTCGGAGGTTAAATCCGACTCCGACTCCGACATTCGACATCTGACTCCGACTTCAATATCCGACCTCCGACTCCGATCCGACCGGACTCTAAGATTTTTCTCGTTAATCAATATAATTTGAGAAATTGGGCTATATGGGCCTTACAACCCACCTCCAATGCCACCATGACCCACAAAAAAATCCACTATCTATTGGAGTCGAAGTCGGATAATCCGTGAGAGTCGGAAATTTGTCGGAGTCGGATTTTTTTCTCGGATTTTTTGTAGGATCCGACTCCGACCCTTCTCCGACTCGGAGTCGGGTTATTTTAACGGAGTCGAACTCGCATTACTTTTTTCTCGGACTCGGAGCGAATTGTTTACCTCGGATCGGGGCAGAGTAGGGTCGGATCCGGACTGGATTGCCATCCCTAGATGTAGGTAGCTTTTATTAAAAATTAGAAATATTAGCTTTTGAAGTTAGAGCTAACTTTTGAGGTAGCTGTTGAAAATTTGATCTATAGTTTTAAAAATAAAATATTGATTTTTATATATAACAGCTTGTTAACCGCCACTTTACCGAACACTTATACCTAAATTATCTACCTTCACAGCTAACAACTTGTTGACAGCTAACAGCTACATTCACAGCTAACAGTCACCTTCACAGCTATGTTTTGCCGAACACGCCCTAGATGCACGGACTTTTTAGGAGGTTTTATTTACTTTAGTAAAATAAGGAGTACGATATTTAACAATTAATAACCCACAAATAAAACGATAAAGTAGGTGATCAAAACTTTTTGTTTAAACGAGTATGAAATGAGTAATAAGGTCTTGAAATAAGGTGAACTAAGCATAACCTAAGAGAAGAAACTAAACTACGATTGACACCCACAAACAACAATGAACAAGCTACCACAGACAAGAACCGAGCATGAAAAGATAAGTAGGCAGGTGGGATGAGTTTAATGTGGAAACATAGGAGAGTCGGGAAAAAAAATTCACTTTAATTACAATATGGAATAGTATTGATGATAAACAAAATTAAGATTACAATCAAGAATTACATGCAATTCAGTTGCTCCTTACAAATTTCTCTTAAACCCCCCTCTCTTTAGTGTTTTAAAGTTTGTGAATCGCACACATCACAATAAATGAGGAGCGGGTGCTTGTCAACAATTATACTCTAGTTATTGCATAAATCCAACGATCAAGAATATTGAAAGAAACTAAGTTCGCCCCATTACCTTAAACATGCTAGGTCTGCATAGTGAATAAAATGTTTTATTTTATTTTTATAATTTTTGCACGAACATCAAAGCAATTAAATTACTTCATTGACATTAAATGAATATAATTACAATGTTTATCTAGGCGATAAACTTAAACTCCTTATTTCCTCCTATAATCCTATTACAATACTCTGTATTGTCTAACATGAGAAATGACCAATACTAGGTAGTCGGTAAATATAAAATATTTCTCCGTACTCGCCTAGAGGTGATCATTGGGCAGGTCGGGCCGGGCCGAAGCTAAAAAATTATGGCCACTTCTCAAGTCGGGCCGGGTTGGGCCAAGCTTCGGGCTGAATTTTTTGTGCCCAAACCCGCCCAAAATGTTTGGGCCGTGCGAGATTTTTGGGTTGGGCCTAAAAAATCAACTAAATATGCATAAAAAGTGTATTCCCAAACCCGCCCAAAAAATCGGACCGGGTTGGGTCGGGCTAACCGTGATCACCTCTATTAACCCGCCACTCGGTACTCCGTAATTTGTTACCCGTTTTCCTTACTAGTTGTATTTGTATTTCCAATTTCAAAAGTTGACATTGCGAAGTCTGAGAAGGAGAGTAAACTACAATGAGCACAACTGAATCACCGGCGCCATCATCACCGTCGCCGGTGCGCCGGCGGGAGAGTCCATGGGGCGTTTCAGAGGGCGATCACCGCCAACCCAAGCCTCACCGCTGCAACGATCGAGCCGAAGATGTAATTCAGGTCTTTCTCTTTCTCTTCCCTCTTTTCCTAGAACCCTAAATCTTGCTTTCTTTTTTGCAAATTACCCCTTTTCATCATGGAATCAATACAACTTTGTAATTTACCTTCTCATTCTGCTAGATTCTTGGGATGGAATCACAAATTAGGGTTCTGTTTATTTTATTTAGTCAATTTGGAGTCAATTTCAGAATGATTTTGGGTTCATTGTGCTAGGGTTAGTAAATCAATATACAAGTAGTTTATTTGACTATTCAAGCTTCTCATTATGCTAGATTCTTGGAATTCCAAGTAAAATTGCAGGTGGAATCACAAATTAGGGTTCTGTTTTTAGAAGGTTTATTTGATTTAGTCAATTTGGAGTGAATTTCAGAATGATTTTGGGTTTATTGTGCTAGTGTTAGTAGATTAATATACAAGTAGTTAATTTGACTATTGTCTAATTTCCTGATCAAATGTTGAAGAAATTTTGATTTTGAGGCGAACCATAGTTTTACTTCTAGCCTAAATTATGTGGGCATTGTTCTATATACTTCTCCACATATGTTTGCTGTCTAAGTTCTTACGTTATGTAGCTAGGAAGTGCTTAGCCCCTCGAAAACTGATGTGTCGATCTCTTTGTTTGTGGGGAGTGAAACTGATGAATGATAAATGGGATGGCATATTTGGGTGTGCTGGTGGTTATGGGTGTTGCTGTGCTGATATGGGGAGGTTTAATGAGTGGAAGGAAATGGAAATTGGTAGATATTCGAAGGTATGATCATGGAAATATAAGGTACTGAGTAGCAATGTGATTATGTGAATGTGCTTTCTTGTGGATTTTAATAGAAAGCTCATTTGGATATAGCTGGCGACGTTAAAAATGTGATCCCAATAATTTTTCCAGATTACACAGGATAGATTTTTTTTCTTTAGATTTAGGAGTTGAGCTCCATAGTGTCCTTTCAGCAAGCTGCATCCATGGTAGGTAGCTCCTTAAGGTTTAAAAAACATTTGCTGATCCAAAGACTGAAAATTGACGGGCTATGAACTCGTTATGCTTGAAAATTAATTCCAGGAGAGCTGAAATTACTGGAAGTATACATTGGTTTTATATTGGGTGCACAGTTTTTTTTTTTTTAATTTTTTTATTTTTTAAATAATGATAGGAGCTTTATCTAACAGTGCAAATATTACTGTAAGCCTAATTTGGTTTGGTGAGTCTAATTTGCAAAGCTGTATAAACCCCTTAAGCTGGTTGCATGCATTACTTTGGATTTGGTTTGTAAGTGCCATAAGTGGAGCCGCCATTATTTTTAACTCATTTGTCAAAACTGTGCTGTCTTGAGTTATCTTACCTAACTTAATTTTGGTTGCGCTTGCGTGGTTTCTTAAATTCTCTTACTCCTTACTCCTGATGAGTGAACATGCAGAGTATATTGGTTTTGAGAGCTCCATTTCTAATACTGTCTGTTTTTTTCCTTCCTAAAACTAAGTCGTTGCTATATACCAAGTAATAAATTGAAGCATTTACTAGTTTAGTGCATATGGAAATGAATTCAATAACAGTGTCATAAAAATATGTGAACTGATGATTTGGTAGACTGTTGAGGTTGTGGGTGTCTGCTTACTCTTCCATGATAGAACTACCTCCCTTGGCTATATATCCCTTGACTTCTCAAGTGATAACTTCTATCTATTCCTTGGTACATTTAAGTGGAGGAAATAGTTAGAATGACAGACTCTGACAGTTTTTCAGTGTATTTCGAGAAGCTCTGAATACTGGAGATCTTCTGATCCTCATGTTGCCTAAAGTGATTATGTTTTATGTTGGGAAGTTCAATTTGAGCGATACGAAGTATGTATTTTCCCTGGCACTGTTTAACTAACCATTCTTTGATTGTTGTAGGCTTGTTTTGAAGGAAATCCATTCAAGACTGTTCCAGGCCCTTTCAAGCTTTTCTATCGATGCATGCGCTCAAAACCTGGGTAAGTTTTCTCTTGTTTACTTCCGTTATAGATAGTTCCATCACGTTCTTCAAGTGGTTACCTTGTTTCTATCACAAAGACTTCAAGTAAATTGAGCTGTTCTCATGACAGTATGACACTTAATTTTAATGCAGGGAGGAGCCAACAGAGCCTTTCTACTACTTGGAGCTAGATCCACCAAAGAGAGAAGTACAACTTGAGTGAAACTGTCAGTAAATTTCTCAATTGTTTAGACAAAAAGGGGTATTATTTTGGGTTTTTCTGATATCTTAACTCGGGAGTGTTATAAATGGTGACCATATATGCATCATACACTAGGATTGTTCTCCTTGATATAAATGAAGAAATACCACTTCATATCATTTCCTTTTTGTTTGTTCTTTGAAATTTTGGTTAGGGTTACTTTGTTAACAACTTGCCATGTGATCACTCGCTAATAATATCACGTACACATTCATTCTGTTGCTAGCACAATTTGTTCAGGATCTCTGTCGTATATACTCCTCTGTGCGTGCGTGTTTGTGTGTGTCAACATATATTAAATGGTACACAACCGACTGTTGCGAATATGTTACCTTAATAGGGTATCCTTTGAAGATAGGTGGAAATTTGATTATTTGAGCAAATGTATCAAAACCCCAAGATAGAACAGAAATCATATCCGAAGTACTGAATATTTATTACCCCTTTTTATTATTATATATAAGGAGTACTAAATTTTTGCAAACACAACACAAATTTTTGATGAAAACTCAATAGTGGAAGAATTTATCATTATGAAACTATTACAACTATCTTTTTAATTGTATACTGTCGACATCAAAAGAATGGATGGTTTAATAAAATCATTTATACTTTTGCAACATATTGGCAATCTTATGCAACAAGTATGCTGAGTAGCCATCAATATTATCACTAATGGAGAGAGGAGAGGTCCATTCCTGGAAGTTGTGAAGGCTGCCAGT
Source organism: Chenopodium album (assembly GCF_948465745.1). NCBI lineage: Eukaryota > Viridiplantae > Streptophyta > Magnoliopsida > Caryophyllales > Amaranthaceae > Chenopodium > Chenopodium album. Next base: position 33,900,640 of record NC_137853.1, on the reverse strand, counting down.
GAAATCGGTGAATAGGCCATCTACTCCTATCTTGTTTATCCAGAAATCATATTCAATGTATGGATCTTGATGGAAGTCGAAGTGCAGAAATTGGTTCTCGTTCCTGTAGGTGTATGGATGGACCTGTTTTCATGTGAACAACTCGTTAATATTCCTTCAAATCAAAGTGATAGCAGAGAGTAAACGGCAAATTCTAATACAAAACGTGTATTTATCTTCCAAAGAACAAAAACTCACTATTTTGCAAAGGAGAATACAATTCCTAACTTAATACTATCGCGAGTAGTAAATTTAATACTCAAACTCTCTACTTATCCATCTGTAGTGAAGCAATTTAAGGTTCTTTAAAGTTTCGTTGTGAGGGGAATTAGATTATATAGTTTCATTGTGAGGCTAATGTTTCCAACAACTCAACTCAACTTACAATTAGTTCCAGTTAGTTTACAGTCTATTCTAAAAGACTAATCTATAATCAAACAATAAATGATTCAACATGTCTTTGGAGTAGATACCTGCAAGTCACGAGCGTGTGCTCTGGCAACTAGATCCGAAGGTGCTTGGATATAATTATTTACCACTGGAACCAATGTATCTTTCCAAGGTCCAATACCAACAACATATGATTTGATGAAGTCTAAATAAGCATCTGAAGTGATTTCCGAGTAAGTCTGCACAAATTCGCTATATTAGAACCAATACAAGAAATGGTAAATGATGGAAAATTACTAATGGTTATCTGGAAATAAGACAGTAGCAGATGACCTGGTTGGTATCTTGAGTTAACACAGTTACATCATCAATCAAGAAGATTTTGGGTAGATCTGTTTGATTTGATACGTGCACAATCGAACTTGGAGCAAATGATTGGATAAAACATGGCTGTTTTAGCCAATCTTTTGACAAATATGAACCTTTGTAACCATACTTCTTCAGGGTCTCCACAAAGACATCCTCAAAAACCTTGCCATTAGGCCACTTCACCTGCAGAACAAAATTACTCAAGAAGATGGTTACTCTTTATTGTATGAACAAAAACATTACAGAAATCCTGCCGATGATTTTTTCTTAGTGCATGCCAAAGACGAATAGGAATATAATTTACTCGTGCAACTTACGTTTGTTTAACTGTATATAGTCATATGTGATATTTTATTAAACCAATGTAAGCAGAGAGATAGCAATACAGAACTATGTGCTTGTGTCAAGCTCTGCTAACTTATATGATATGAGTACTTGAAGTGAAATGATGAATCCGAGCAACACATGAACAAAGAGGGAAAGAAAAAAAGAAGATAAAAACCATTTCTACATCAACACAATAAGCAGCATCCTAGCACTAAGTTGAAGTGTATTTAGATGCTGTACATGCATATGGATATACAACTAAAAGTCTTTCAGTCAGAAATATGACTGTTGTTTTCATAACTACATATATCACCATGTGAACCACTTCAAAGATGGATCTGAAATGTAAAGAGACCTCCACAGATATTATGGACCTATTTTGACCGTAACTGCTTGGCTGATTCATTATATATTAGCTATTTTAGCTTGGCCAGTTGACACACAGAAAGGTGTCTGACCTGGGTGGTAAGTTTTTCCAGTTCATCCATTATATGTAAGGTTCTAGTATTCGTGACTGATAGGCTTGTCAACATGTTGGAAACATATTTGAGGCAGCAGAAAATGCAGAGTCAATACAAGTAAATTTACTTACATGCTGATTGATAAACACGGGGCTTTTCATCTCTGGATATATCCCAACAACTCTAGGAGCATCAAGAGCAATAGATATGTACTCATCAAAAGTAATGATAGGGAATTTTCCTGTAATGCAAAGGCATACAATGAAAAACTTCTAAATTTACAAACCAGTTGCTTTCAGTACAACTCTAATCCAGGAATCGTACTTACCATTATATTGCTGATCCCTGAACGAATATCTTTGCTTTGTTCTCAAAGTTTGTAGTTCTTTCCATGTGAAATCAACTAAACATGGAAAAATACTCTTTTAGAAAGACAATTAATCACAAGCAAGTTGATATCAATTTTTGGCAAATTAAAAAGAAAAAATGTAAGATGGGTAGAAGACTCTAATCTGGTAGAGACATCATACCAGTGAAGAATCCAGTGATGTTGCCTCCCTCAACTTCATACGTTCTTTTGCGATCAGCAAACTCCTTGTGGTCAGCAATATCGGTGGTGACATCAAGATTAACATCATGATGACAAATTAGCACACCATCCTTTGTGGCTATGATGTCTGTTTCTATGAAATCTGCACCTTCTTCTATAGCTCTCTGCCAATGACAATAACCTTTAAACCCCACTTTTTTCTTGTTACATGGTAAACTAAACAATCACACACCCATATTTTATGATATGAGAACTTAAACCTAATAACACTTCGAATTCATACAAGATTACCTTGGGTCGGAATAACATGAAATTCAAAAAAATATATTATCAATCATATCACAGCAAATAAATTACACCTCAATTCAAGTTCACAATAACAGCACAAATCAAAATATGAACTCAAAATACACACAAACAGATGCTGTTGCTATACAACAGACACCAGTTGTTTCATTGACTTTGCTGTTGTAATCTTCTCTGACACGATAACAGATCGATTAAGATACTAGATGCAAGATTCTACTGTTAACAAAGTAATTCAACAGAACAATCCAGGGATGCAACATCATACCGTGAAACAGAAAGCACATTAGAATTTAAGCTAGTCTAGCTCAGCAAAAAAACACATGAAATTCTCCTTGAATATAAAATTGAAACACACCAGATAAGCAGCAGAAGTTTCTTCAGGAAATTCTCCATTAGATCCTCGATGTGCAACGTTATACGGACGAAAAGTTTGCAAGGGCTGTTTATGTTCTTTGCTTGGAAGCTGATATAAAGGCCGAGCACTACAGCTTACAAAGAGTAGCAAAAGAGTAAAAGGGACAACACCTGCATATAATAAACATATACATTAAGTGTCTTGGATCAGCCACAATAACCTGTATTCATTAGCCAACTCACAAAATTCACAAAAATCACATCTTTTGTAAGTAAACAGAAAATATCAGGAAAATCAGACAAGTTTTGTTTTTGATGCTTTCATTGATCTTGTTGGTACATTTACATTATCAAGAACATGAATGATTTCAGTTTTCGACATTCAACAAGTCACTGATTAGATAACAAACTGATCATAATCAAAGTAATGCATAACTTCTCTGTATATAACTATTTTTGGTGTTTAGAGAGCCACAAGGGCAAGGGTGAGAATCGATCCCAGGATATCTGAAACCGGGAGAGAAGCTCTAACCAGTTGAGATATCCCTCACTCTCTATATAACTATATAAATCACCATTATACAAAGTTCAGAAAAACTTTCTGCAAATATTACAATTCAACTTATGTGAATCTCACACAATTTAAAATAAATCATATTTATAAGATGAATTATTGCCAAAATTATAAATTGCTTCGTCTGAACTGCAATTAAATCACGAAAAAAACCAAAATTTGAAGAATAACAAACGAAATTCATACCCACCAAACTTATTTATTCAAATCAAAATCCAACAACTTCGGAAACAAGATGAACAATTACATTCAACAATTAACTAAAACCCATCAAATATAATAAAAGATTGATGCGTATAAATCATGAAAATCAACAAAATAAAATCAATTAAATGATTTGGGTAATTAAAATTTTACTTACAGAGCTTAGTCATGATATGATTGCCCCTTTTCTCTTTTTTTCTCTCTCTTATTCAAGTTTGTATGGCATTTATAGAGAAATAAGAAATTCAAGTCAAAATATAATTCGATCACTATTTATAAATAAATGCAAAGAATTTAATTTTTTTTTTATAATAAGCTTAATAAGGTGATAATAATGCAGCATATTTTTTTATTATTTTTTTGGATAATATAATACACTTAATCTTGTCAAAAAAAAAAAATATAATACACTTAATAAGGTGATAATATTTGTTAGCTTTATTTCCTCAAAAAAAATATTTGTTAGCTTTAAAGAATCGATGATGATTAATATTTGAATCCCGAGCATCACTCAATCTAAACTTAGAATATTCTCTTTATCAAAACTATGAGTTGTAGACATAACTACATAACTTATTTAAAATCTTTATCTTTTATTTTTGACCCCCATTTATAAGTATAATTTGACTTTTATATTACTCATATAGTCATATGCTTCACTTTGACTAGTTAAAAAGAGTCGGATAGATTACGAAAAGTCAATTGTCAAAAAGCACAAAAGCAAAGGAGGCATGTTTCCATCTTATACTTAGGAAAGGTAGATAAATAAGTAAATCGACTCATGAGTTATGACCGTGGGAAATTAACTTGACTTAACCTGTTAACCATATAGTCAGTCAACTTTGTTATGCCATTTTTCTGCAAAATTTTATGTGAATATGGTTATGCCATTGCACCTATGCTTAAAGTCTCAACATCTAATGAGGATAAAAATACTTTTCAAAGATCCTTTATATAATCCCATAACTAATAAGCTTCCAATATCATAACAAAATATATTTTTATAAGTAACAACTAGACCTAGTTATTGGGCGGGTCGGGTCAGGGTCGGGTCAAAGAGGGTCACATTTTATAGGGTCAATATTGGGTTTGGTCAATAACGGATCGATAATGGACGGGCCTACAAAATATCAATCAATTAATCTATACTATTATACTAAAGTAATCCCCGTAGTTATCCCCTAAGTACACGTGTCACCACCTTATACAAAATTTTCCCGCCAAATTATTTATTTATTTATTTATCTTTATTTATTTTTTTGTTATTTGTCATTGACAGAAGTTTGTTGCTATATGTTAGGGAGAAGTTTTAACATTATATTTTGTAATTTGAATTAGTACTGTACGTAATAATATAAAATACTCTACTTAGGATATTATCAAAAAGTTTTTTTTTTATTATTATCTCCTTTCATCTTACATACATTAATTATACTACAAATTCACAATATTTATTGTAATTTTTTTTCTTTTTTTTATTTATGTTTTTTTTTTTTTTTTGTGTAGTTATAATGATTTCATTTTGTACAGTTTCTATTAAACGATTAATGAAATACTATTGCAAAACCGTGCATAGCACGGGTTTTGAACTAGTTTATACTAAAAGCGAACCTAAAATGACACTTGTCACAATGTCATTAATAATTTTCCCGCCCATTTTACTTTCCGTTTTTACGAAGATTCTGTAGGAAATCATTTTATAATAATGAAAAATTTCTTTCTTCCAATTAAAATTCTTAACAATAATAACTCTCCATATAAACCAAACTAATATATTTTTTATATTTACTTTTGAATTAATATTATGAGTAAATTTTTTTTTATAAAATTCAATACAATAATAACTCTTTAAAAAATTAATAACAACCGTGCATTGCACGAGATTTAGACTAGTTAAAAATATTGGACAAAACCATTATTAAGTATATATGAATATAAATCTATCTATGTAATTATTTTTACATTATCTATTTTCTTCATCAATTAAAGTGGAAAAATATTTTGGCCCTATCTTGACCTTGTCCATAAAAAGCCCTTTAAGTTTGGCCCTGACCCTAATATCATTGGGCTACCCTACCCAATAACCACCTCTAGTAACAACTAATCTTTTTCAATAAATCACAAAATCATACTGAGTATCAAGTACTTCAAATTATACGTCTTTACATGGAGAATTCTAAGTAAACGAAACAGTTTTTCCAAGTTAACAATTTAGGACTCGTCAAAAAAAAAAAGTTAACAATTTAGGAGTCAATACACAAGATCCTAGATAAGCAAATACCCACAAAATTTGCTTCTCAACTTAACAACTTAACAACTTAACAAGTCAACATTATTGACTTCAAAGTGATGCCAATCCCTTCTAAAATAGATACCATATGAACACATTATATTGTATCCTATACTACATTTCTATTACTTAATAATCCTTAGGTTTTCTACATGATTCAATTATATAGCTCTCCTTTGCATCTTGCTTCTAGATACCGGCTTTGAAGGCCGAGGAATCGAGGATTAGATGGTTGCATTATGTAACAAGATTAAATGAATGAAATATAAAACATGATGATTAGTTGATTAGACTAGAGAAAGACATAGTATATAGCTACTTTAGGGCCTATTCTTTTCAGATCAGCTTAAGTTCAATTCAATTTAGCTCCAATCAGTTTAGTTTAGTTCAATTCTGTTCAGTTCCTAATTTCTTTCTCTCATAAACAATTCATTTCATTTCAGCAGTACAGTTCAGTTCAGCTCAGTTTAGTTCAATTCAACTCAGTTATGTAAATCAGAACAAGCCCTTATTATCAATAGTTTCTTTACTTTATCCTCAAGCCTTCATCTCCCTCTGTTCAAAATAACCCATAATTAATTAAAAGTAATTCAATATTAAGTAAGATTTTGTCATATTACCAAAAAAAAAAAAAAAAAGGGTAAGATTTTGTCAACTACTAGAATAAAGTCAATATCATGACAATTTTCTGCAACTTCACTGATTTTTGACTTCCTGTTAAAAGGTTTGAAACTAGTTTAGGGGGATAAAGCATGTTGTGAAGCACCCAAAGGAAACTAGTCATCAACTCATCAAGATGCCACCTCCTCAACACACCTAGATTTTATTTGGAGCAGAGCAAGTCTAAAGATGATAGTAATGTTAATAAAATTTGATTCTAAGTTTTAGTAATCACTGTCCAAAAGTTTATCACGGCAAAGTTGTCAACCAATGTAGTTGAGAACTATGTAAATCATGGACCTTTTTTTTTTTTCTTACTAAACTCTGTAATTTACACACTTTACATCTTACTAACTCTGTAATTCATGCACATTTCTTCTTACTTTGAACACGCTGTAAATGTGTTACGCCTGTAATTAAAGTTGACTAAACTCCATAGTTGATAGTTCATACATGTTTCTTTTTACTTTTTTCGTTATAATATACGTCAAGTTTGTACAAGATAATAAACTTCGTATTTCAAACACATTTCCTCTTACTTTCAACGTTATAACAAATTATGTTTGTTAAGCCAACTAAATTCATGCACTTTTCTTTTAAACTTTAAACATTATAAAACATATTATGCATGTAAAGTCAACTAAACAACAAGATTTATATTAATCTAAGATACTCTCTAGCTTGCGGATCTATATTATTGCATAAATATCAAAATCTAAATTTGATTTAATAGGATAGGAGTGGTGGTATTTTTTTTTCTTTTAAACAAATATAAATACAGTTGATCATTAATTAATTTATGGGTAGATGATTGAAATAATATAATACACCATATTCTATCTCAAAATATCCAAAATTATGAAATAGCAAGTCAAATTATGATACTTATAATTTTAGAAAATATGATTTGAGACAAAATTTATCTTAAAATTCAATCAATTATCCGGACATTGCCCTAACATGACACTAGTTTATATTATTGTGGGATGCTATAGCCAGCTCATCTATATCATATATCATTAAAACAAATTCTACACTTGATTGGAATACAATCAATTTCGAAAAAAAAAAAAAAAAAACTCTCAAAACTAGCAAAGATCCGTATTTAAAAACTCAATTAGCATAGTTTTTTAATTTAGTACCCCCAAAAAAAAAAAAAAAAAAAAAAAAAAAAACTCGCAAAGAAAGACGAAAATAAGAAAATCACTAAACTACCCAAATTTGGGCATAAAAACAATTGTTCTTGGTTGATCTGATCACCATCTTATTCAGCTTTGCAAAAATCACTTCTTTTTCCTTCTCCAAATCCCAATTACTGCGTTTACTCTTCTTTGTGTTTCTAGATCTCTGGGTTCTTCCTCTCTCTCATCCATAATTTGAATCATCAAGATCAAATTCAGCCCCACCCAAATCCATTACAAAAGGTACTATTTTTACAAATCAATTGATTATTTTTGCTCCAGTTTATGACTTTTTGTTTAGAGATTCTAATTTTTTCCTTCAAATGTTCATCTGGGTGTTTGATTAATGTTGTTTATTTTAGATATATGAGGAAATTGATCTGGGTTTATGAGCTTTTTTGTTAATTTTGAGTGTATATTGTTGTTGGGGTTTTTATGATTTTACAGATTTGTATTTATAATGGTGCTGATTTTGTTGGATATTGTAAATATTCGAGGTTTATGCTTGTATCATTGACCTGCAGATTGTTGAGCTTGCAATTAAGGCGCATTGTTTAGGTTTTTGACTTCTTGTACTTCGTATTAGTTATTAGTCTGGATATTAGACCTCTCACGTCAATTCAGAAGTCTTAATTCGGTTTTAAATTTACAATTTTTGTTCTCCCTTGTTCTTTATGCTTAGAAACTTGCAGTATTGTTTGATTTCAGAATTCAGGTTCATGCTCGTAGTAATCAATCTAATTCAATGTATAGCTAGTAATATAGTCTCTCTAGTATTATAGAAGTCTTAATTCATGCACGCGATTTCGATGTATGAGTACCGATATTGATAAAAGTGCTATATTATCTCTATTACAATTCAAGATTTAACGCGTGTAATTGGTTGAGAATTAATGATTAGTACATGTAGAAGTGTCAAATAGATAAGAATGAAATGTCAATGCTACATGTAGTTGGATGGTATTTAATGATTACTACTGCCAATTGCCAAAAACACCAATCTTTTTTATTAATATGAAATCTTAAGCTCTAATTATGGATGGATGCAATTTGAGTTTATTGTCATGTATAGTTTGTTGCATAATTAAGTTTTTCATTAAAGTATTTAATAGTGTGATATCAATTCTTGTAATGAAGGAATGTTTTTGTTCTTATTTCCTTTCTAAATGTTTTAAACAGTCAATTAGTTTGATGATTGATGATTAAATTGAGAATTGAATAACTTGCCTTGTTAAAAAACACAAAGGGTATATTGGTATTCAGTGGGACACCATAGCCTCCCCTCTTGACTTATATAATAGAGATATTCTAGTTCTTTGTCAAGTTCTTTCCTATATTTCCATAAATATATGAGCTTGCTCGCCAATTTTGCATCAATAATGTATTTCTAGAATGATCTGATTAAATTTTGCTCATTCATATGTGTATGATTCTGGTTGGTTGTCTATGTTCTCTAGGTGATTTATTACACCTCAGCTGACCTTTCTCTCTACCTCTTTTAACCTTTTGAATTGACCCTTGACGGCCTTGAGAGGAAGATTTTGGTTTTGTTTAATTGAAGTTGTGGCGATTTTTGTTAAAGAACAAGGGTCATTCATTTTGTGCCTTGTTGCTCAAGCCTGAAAAAGACCACAACTTTTTTTGCAGCATGTGACTGCTTATGATAGTAGCCTTGTGCTCTTCACAATCTGCCTTATTTAGCAATGATTATTCTTAGGTGTGGCAAGACCTTCTATGGATAAAAGGTGTGTATGTGTTATTTGGGATCAGGGGGAAGGTTTATGATAGGAATTAAGAAGAGTATTTGTATATACCAAATATCCAAAAGTGAGCAAAAAGGGCAATTTGATATCAAGTCAGTGTGTATCTATAGGAAATGACTGGGTAACTTACCTTTTTTTTTTTCCCTCTTATTTTCCAAAATAAAATTTATGTATTTATATACTGTACACTGTACAAGTATATATTATTCCCTGTTTAAGACTTCAAGGTGTCTCCTTTTTATTTCTTAGGCACTGTCTACTTTGTCTGCCTAAAAAGGTACAAACACAAGTACACAACCCAAACTACTTTCAGTTACATGTGATTGTGAGCTATGATGGCAAAATTTTTTTATTGATGCATTTTTCTTGCTATTCTCATTCCATTATTTTTGGAAACCTTTAATGCAAGTAACCTTAATCTCAATCTAACCTAGTATTGTCTCTTTCTGTAGTTGGCCTATAGTTTTTATACTTTCTATCGCCACATTTATATTCCAAGTTTATAGTACCTGCATGTTCCAAAATTGTTATGAAAATATCATTTGAAGAGACTGAGATTTATCAGATGTATTTGGGAATTTTGCAGTGTTGCTTTGGGAGTTACTTTCTCTTGTGATATTCTTTGGGGATGCCTGAATTACTTCTTTGTGGGGTTGGGTAGCTGGGCCTTCTAAAGCTCTTTGGGGGTGTTTTGGTTATTGTTCAAGGATGAAATGGATTGGACTATTGGACTTGATACCTAAAAGACCTGGTAGTGCTACTTGACTGTGGTGTTTTGACTGTGGAACATCTGAACATCATTACCCTCCTCCCCCTCCAAAAAAAAAAAAAAAGGAGCGACATGTCCTCTCTTCCCTCTTTTGCTGTCCATCACTTGCAGCTCTCTCTCTTTCTCACCAACACTGCTCAAACCACCAGTCCATACGCCTTTCTGTGATTCTGCCACCTGTCCTTACTGTATTCACCCCTCTTTGCTTACAACCATATTAATTCGCCCTTCCCAGGGGTGTAAGGGATATAGAACTTTGAAGTATACTTGACAAAGGCTAGCCATGTTGAAGTTTTTATTGATTTAAGACAGTAGCTACCTTCATCAATTTTCCATGCATGAAACCTAAGCGAAGCAAAAGTGAGGGAAAGTATGAGCTTACTTATTCTTTGGGTTTTTAGTTGCTGTAACTTTGAGGTTATTGCATAGGTGATTTTGAGCTGCGTGGAGTGGTGATTGATGGTTTCTGAAGGGTGGCTGCTGGACTGCAGCAGGGTTGTTTATCAATTGGAAAAATAGAGAGATGTAGGAGAGATTAAATGGGTAAAGGTCGGGTACTACAAAGGCTGTTGCTATTGATTATTGCATACCAAAGGTGAAATGAGCAGCGGTTTTCTGTAAGACCATTTTCTTAATTTTATTAGTATTTTTTAGGATGCAGAATAGGCACTTATTAAGCATTCCTTAGGTGCTAAATCTTGCTAAGATGGATCTGGGATATGATCTTCTGGAAAAGTTTGAAGAATAGAGAGGAAGCTAGGTTGATGGTGTGTGTAACTGTGTATTTCAGTCCTAGATACCTTCACATAAATAGTTTACTATAAATGATCTATATTCCTTATATAGTTATATTTTATTAGTGAACCTCCAGTTGTAAAGCTGAAAGAAACACCAGAGCTTACTAGGCTGATCTCAGTCTGACCAAGTTTAATCTAAGCTTCATTTAGCTGGTTTGATACCCTGAAGAGTATTTATGAGCTGAGATCACTAATCACTTTTATGAAGATTGAAATAAAAAAGTAGTCATGGAAGTGGTCTAAGTGAAGATGCTTCTTCAAGTGTTTTTGTCCTCAGTCGAGCCTGTTCATTTCAGTAATATTTTTATACCAAATCTTAAAGACCTGGGGATGGGTACAGGAACTTTGTAACAGTGAAATCTTTCTTTTTTCTTTTTCTTTTTCCTTTTCCTTTTTTTTTTTATTTTATTTTTTTTATTTAAAAGTTTTTTGGTAGTTTTATCTGGTTTATGATGTTTCTCTGCCTAGGCTTCTCCTTTCTGTCCTTCACTTCAGTTTTTCCATGGGTTTTCTCTGCAATAATTTTGACTTACTGTGCACATAGACGATTAGCCATCATTGTAGCAAGTTCTACACTTTAAATCAACGTCTGTTGTTGATTGCTTATCTTTGTGACCTATTTGGTTCCTTTTGGCAATATTAATTTGTGAAGTATGCTTATCTAGACTTTCTGTTTCAGATGGCAACTCAGGCAGAAAGTCCTGCCAGCACTCCAAGTGCTCAAATTGTTGGCAATGCTTTTGTGGAGCAGTATTACCTCATTCTTCACCAATCACCAGAATTGGTTTACAGATTTTATCAAGATTCAAGTGTGCTGAGTCGCCCAGATTCTAATGGGGTCATGACATCTGCTACGACCATGCCGGTATGTTTAGTAGAATTTAGAAAGCTGTATTAATAATTTGAAGATTTCAATTACCTATGCAGCTCTTTCTAGGGCCTGTTTGTTTCATCCTATTTTAACTTATTTTTATCTTATTTTAAAAAAAGTTCAGAAAATAAAGCTCACGCAGAATAATTTCAGACAAAATGAGAAAGTAGTTTTATTCAGAAAATTTCGTACATTCGTATTATTTCAGATAAGTTAGACAAAATAATTTAAGTTCAAATAAGTTTAGATATAATACAAAGTAAAGACTTAGTGTGTATTCCTGCTTGGAGTATAACCAGTTAAATATCATATGAATCTCATAGTGCAAATTTGGCAATGTCGCATTAGGAGGTTTAGAATAAAATAATAAATGATCATGATTTGGTCTAGACTCTAGGAACAAGATCTCTAGATTATTGGTGTTTGAGGTTAGTCTTCGATGTACAGAGATAGGTGATAAATTTATTATATTTATTCTTTTTGGCTGTCAAAGGAAACAAGAGCCCTACTTTGATTCTGTAAATGAAGCCATGAAGAGCTCTGTTTTAGAATCTTTCCTAGAAAGGGGGGGCTAGGGATTGCTGGTGCAGTTTTAAAAATCTTTAGTGTATAGGTAGGTGTACTGATGTTGGTTTATCGGTCTATTGGTGTTGCTTTGCTACTGTGAAACCGTTATATACTTATTTTAGTTATTAATAAATATTGGTTGCCAAAAAAAAACCTACATTGATTCTTCCTTCAATAGTACGAGTGTCTGGTATATCTCTGGCATTGTAAAGTGTACATTAGTATAATAGTTCCTAATTTGATGATTTTTTCCCCCTTCCCCATAGTGGCAATTCTGGCTATTAAGCTGAAGTGTTAAGTGTATTCTGAATTTTTTTTACAAAATAACGAGGAACCGGATAGTGTTACATGCTAATGAACTTCTTGTCTTGATGCAATGATGTCTGAAAATTTTGATTATGCTGTAGACTCTAGAATGTACTATTTTATTGTTTGTGCTGTATAAGTATAATAGTGACCCCTAGTAGCTTTATATATGCAACACTTCACCTCCTGGTCTTCTTGTTAATCACTGAATAACCAGGTCATTAGATTCTTCTGGGAAGGGGGGATGAGATTTGATGTAACTATATCTATGTATTAACTGAAATGTAATACTTTTACAGGGAATTAATGAAAAAATCGTGTCTTTGAATTACAAAGATTATGTTGCTGAGATAAAGACTGCTGATGCTCAGCTATCCCTGGGGGGTGGAGTGATAGTTTTGGTTACTGGTTACATGACTGGGAAGGATCATGTGAGAAAGAAATTCTCACAATCATTCTTTTTGGCTCCTCAAGAGAAAGGTTTTTTTGTCCTAAATGACGTCTTTAGGTATGTAGAAGATGAGGAGTCAGCAATGGCAGCCCCAGATCCTGTTAATGTTGTTGTTGAACATGTGGAAGAAGCTCCGCAGGCATCAGAGCCAGGTGCATATTGATTTTTACCTATAGTCTATAAATGAACGCTCGTTGGAGTTTAGTTGAGAATTATATTTCATAGTTTTATTTCATTTTACTTTCAGAGCAGCCTCCTCTTGCTCCAGTCCATAATGGACCAGTTCCTGAATCTTCGTATGAGGAGGATCTTACTAATGAGGCTGAAGTATGTGATCCTTCGGAAAATGAAGATGGATCAGTAACTGAAGAAGAGGTTATTGACCCCCCAAGTCAGTTAGATCAGAGCAAGGCTGTAACTGACACTTCAGAGCTATCTGCCTCTCAAGATGATGGACCCAAGAGATCCTATGCATCAATTGTAAGCTCACAGTTGACTCTCTTATTTTAATTTATTTTTTTAATGTTGAACCTGTCTAAATAGCTGTCCGTTACAGCTGAAGGCTATTAAGGCCAATATATCACCTGCATCAGTCAAAGCACCTGCATCTAACGTCAAGGTCAAGCCTCCAATTAGAAAACAGGAAGTCGCTGTGAAACCTGCTCTAGTATCAGAGTCATCAGCTTCCACCAGTGAAACTGGTCCTGAAAAAAGCGATGTTCCTGAGGAAGGTGATTGATTTGCTTCTTTTCGTCCTTTTTTTTTTTTTTTTTTTGCTATGTCTTCTTTTTTTTTTTGCTTCTTTTGTTGTGGAAGTGTCATCTCGTGAGTGTTTGTCATATGTTCTTTGACAATCTCGAAGGTATCAATTTTACTATTGTAATTTAAGATTTTTGGATCATATCTCTCTTTTAGGTTACAGTTGAAGTAATTTTTAACCCCAAGATCTTTGTTTGATAAGAATCAAGAATCTTTAACACGAGTTTGAAGTTATCGTATATCTTAATCTGATAATTATACTAATGTCCTTCATAGCATTTTAAAATAGATAGTGCAAGAAAGTATTGGTCTGAAATGGATGTCATGTTGTGTTAATGATGCATGCATGCATTACAATTTTCAAAACAGTTTTTACGGTACAAGAAATTGAAATCTACAAAGTATTACAGAAAGACCTTTACAGAATTGAATGGCTTATGTCAATTCCATCGATTTGCTGTGGTTGAATACACTTTACGTAGTATTTAGCATGAGTTTCACTGATGCATGCCATTGGGAATTTGGCATTTGCTTTCATCTGGTTAATACTTAGAAAATTAGATATATTCTTGCATAGGTTAGGAAATACAGTTGTTTTAGATATAATAGGTTTTGGAATGATTACAGCTGAGTTAAAGGTACATTTTCAATAAACCCAGTTACATTGAATCTCAAAAAAGCAGTAGTGGTAGCCTTGGAGAAGGATCAGATAGAGTTGTAATTAAGGTGATGCACATGGATGTAAATTGTGGATATATGATGATGATAGTTACCGGGTGATGGTCATCTCTATCTATAATTTTCATAGCGTTCTAGTTTCGGTGTCCTTTTTCCATGGTTCTGAGTCGTGCCTTTTATCTTGTGAAGCTGAAGGTCACTCCATATATGTGCGGAATTTGCCACAAAATGCAACTTCTGCTCAACTTGAGGAGGTCTTTGCAAAATTTGGGCCAATTAAGCAAGGTGGTGTCCAAGTACGAAGTAATAAGGTATCTGTCTACAAAGCTTCTGTTAATTATTAATGAAAAATTTCCAACCCTCATTTCCTTCTTTTGTTCCAATATTGCATAATTACATATATGGTTTTTTTGTCAAGCAGCAGGGTTTCTGCTTTGGTTTTGTCGAGTTTGAATCCGCGAGCTCCATGAAATCTGCAATTGAGGTATGATGTTTAAAAATATTCTTACAAATGTCATCTTTGACAGTGTTAGTCATCCTGCTGTATGTAGTTTATCTACTCTCCTGTACTTAGTGTATGGCGAACTCTTGCTCTCCCTTCCTTTTCTCTCCCAATCGTAGGAAGAAGAATGACAAAACAATATAGGAAATAAAAAGTAGAAGAGTGTGAATGTATGGTGCTTAATCTGAATCATCGGTCAAGTCAGCAGCTTTTTTACAGTGAAGTATTCTGGCAATCTTTATTTCTGGTTATGATGTAGTATAGGGACTGGTGATGCAGGAGTAAGAATGGAGCCAATGGTTTGTGGTTAGAGTATTTGATCTGTAATTTTTGGGTTGGATATTCTGACAGTCTGACTGTTTCTTGCTCTAAAGTCGTCGCTGTGATATTCCTTTTGCTTTCCTTTGCATCAAATTAACTGACATCACTGACCTAAGAAGTCAGGTGATAGGATATCGTATAGACGTATACCCCATATAATGATATAATTTACTTCATCTTCACTCATTAAACTAAGTATGAAAGAATGTATCTTAAATGGGTTTTTTTAACCTTGATGGTTCGTATTGCCAATGACTTTACAATGGCCCCACTTAGACGAAGTATTATTGATTTATTGTATGCTAGCTTTTGTTGAGCTTCAGGCTGTTAACATGAAGTAGCTCTAGGCTTTGTGATGTCCTAAATATGCAAACACCGTTAAATTGAAGTGAAAATCATGCATTTTTTTATCCTATTATTTTTGGTGAAGCAGTAATTTGGAGTCAATGTCCAATTTTGCATTTCCGTGACAATGCACATTTAACTGATTATTGTTTACGACACCACTTTCATTGATTCCACTCTTAATTGTATTTCCCCAGGCCTCTCCCATTTTGATAGGGAGCCGTAAAGCTGTAATAGAGGAAAAGAGAACTACAACTCGAGGTAAATTTAAAGTTTCAGCCTTGCATCCATCTCTCTTTGACAAAAAAGAAGCCATATGAAACAATCGTTCCCTGAATTTAAAAATGGTGTTTAATGATCAGTGGATATTCATTTTGCAGTATCTGCTGCTGCAACTGCTAGTAGTGGAAGAGGAAGGTACCCATCTTCAAGGGGTGGCTTTCGCAGTGAGAGCTTTAGAGGGCGTGGAAACTTTGGTGGAGGTCGTGGTTATGGAAGAAGCGACTTTAGAAATCAGGGTGAGTTTTCAGGTAAACCTAGGGGTGGAGCTGGAAGAGGAGCTGAGGGTTATCAACGAGTTGATCAGAATGGAACTGGAAACCCTGGTCGTCAAGGTGGACAGAAGTAGATGCAGAACAATATTTTGATTTGTTTGGTATACACGTGATGAGTTTTCCTATTAACTGTTAATTTAGGGTTTAGGCACTGCAGGATCCTTGATCCTTTTGAATGCGGCTTTTATTTTTTTTATATTTTTTTTGGTGTTCTAATATATGAATTTAGAAATTTGATTACTTTCCTAATAATAATGTGCCAATTTTTTCTCTTACAATTTTTTTGTTGGCTCATGATGGCCTGGTTGCCGTTTGGTGGATTTTGTATGATGTTTCTAAACTCATGTTCTCTACAAAGGTAGTGTATTCTGGTATTTTTATCTATACAAAAGAACAGATATTGATTTATTTTTGGTGTATGGGAGTTTAAGCTTCGACATGCTAAGGCGCATAGGTTTGGGATCCATTTTAACAGAATGCATTTGGGGAGAGGGGAATCACACCATATTTGTGAGCTTGTGTACCATGTATGTATGCCCTGTCGCCCTGGGCAGTGCGTGTCATGCATATATCAGTGTTGATGTGCATATGTGCATAGGGTGCATGTCATGCCTGCGCTGTCCTGGAAAGGTACACCTAAGCGTAAGATAGATTCACAGCATCAAAAGTCATGTTTTTCTTGTAACACTAACCTGCAATCCTGTGTATCTATAATTTGTTCGTAACGTATGAAAAGATTCCTTTTATGATCCTTAGCAAATGTATTCATACTTCAAGTATATATAATAGTTCAAGGCCTTCAAGCAGTATAATCTATGGTAAGAATAGATTGAACGAATTACATAAATACGCAAATAAAGAGCATATATTATTTCTCCAGCAAAAATTATTCGACATTCTGTAGGTTTGCAACAAGATTCGAAGCAGCAAAAGCTGCAGATCCTCCGACAACACTAAGCAGTGCAACCAAAACCTGGACAGCTATCTCCCAGGTGTGATCCTCAGGTACCAGAAAAACGAAAGCAGGACCAAGAAGTAAGAGCCCCAGGCTAAGCGTAAAAAGGGTTGATGGGGTTTCCGGGTTTGTTGCTGCTGATAAAACACCCAACTCTTCAGCCTTTGACAGCAAACCTAGTTCCTCTATTATTGTTAATGACAATCCTGCTTTCTCTGCTGCTGAAAGTAACCCTGCTTTCTCTGCCTTTGTCAGCAGTCTCAGCTGCTCCACCCGCGTCAGCAGCTTCACCGAATTACCCTGCATTTATTTTAGAAAGCGAGGATGAGGGTTACACAACTCTTCACCTTGCACCGAATCTCCTCTCAAATACCGAGTATGAAACACTACCCCCCACAATTCCACATTCACACAGTTTTAAACCATACATTGATCACTAAAACCATATTTCAAAAACTCCTACTACGTAATATGTAACAGAACAAGAATCTTTCTGCAGATAAAGCATTCTTTGTTTGAATGCAAAATCATTTTTCAATTTTCCAAGGAAAATAATACATTAATACTTCTACTTTACTCCCTTTATTTCGTAATAATAAATCAAATTTCAATTTTAAGCCTAATAGGATACTGTTTTTCAGGGTATACAAGAATTCATGATCTCAAAAATGAAGAAGGTTGCAAAATACTGCATGCTGTCATAACAGGTTTCCACATTTCCACTACTAGCAAGAAAATTACAGCTCAAAATTATAAGAAATAATTGCTTGAAACACGAATAATTTAAACCAGTAGTGTGACAATTAAATTTGAATTTAAACTAGTAATGTGACAACTAAATTTGAACCGAAATAAAATGCTATTACCTTTTTCGAGCCAGTGGTTTTGGTGGACGATGACGAGTTGGACTTCTTAGTGGCCATAGACAAAACCTGCATTGCCCTTCTTCCATTGAAAGCATGTGAAAAACACTGAAACTTTACAACAGGAATTCCTCTACTGCTGAGTGCAGCTGAGGCTTCCATTTTGGGTATTTTGCTGATGTAGTTATTCAGCAGAGTTTGTGAATAATATTAGCCTTTAATTTAGTTTCTATATTTTGATACAATCAAAAGGGAAAGATTTCTTGAAAGGCAATCTCTGTAGTTTTGTAAACAGAAATTGTGATGGACAAAGGATTTGTTATCCGATGCTGTTATGCCCACGTGTTCATTATTGCTTGGCCACTAACATCTCATGGGCCCTCCTTCTAGCTTTTTATTTTTTTATTTTAATTTTCCTATGGATTATTATTTGTAAGAAAATGGTAAAAGTACTCGGAGTAATTCTTATATTAGAAAATAACAATTGAGTGACGTAGTTAAATTTGACACATATTTGACATACGTAGTATCATATATGCTGATACATACTTTGACCTTGTTGTATGTAATAATTAAATATTACAAAAAAATATAAAATTATTGATATTAAAAAAAATTCAATTTAATTCTTGTTTAACAATATGTTTTAGGATAAAATTTGTTTTTTTTTTAAATACTCATACTACTTTTTTTTTATTTTAAAAAAAAAATTACTATAGTTGATATGTTAATGGTGAAAAAAAACTTAAACGTGTCAATTATTATGGGATAGAGAGAATAAAAAATAAGATACAAGACAAGCCTTATATGAAACACGAGTGGTGGGTTGTGTTGTGTGAATTGTTAAGCCAAGGGTTACATGTAATTAGTAGTTTTATGACTTTTATCCAATGAATTGCTAATAGAATGAGTGCTTTAGTGGTTTACCCTTGAACAAAACCGTTAATGCAATTAGCGGTTGAATGTTAACTATATAAAAAAAAATAAAAATTCTATATTTATTTTAGGGTATTTTATGAAATTGCTTTATGATCAATTGATAATAGTATTATAATAAGAGTAAGCCTTTAAAAAAAATTGTTTTTTAGGGCATGTTTACATTTATTGAACTGAGCTGAACTGAACTGATTGAAGCTGAATTGAACTAAACTGAACTGATTGGAGCTGAATTGAATTGAATTGAATTGAATATAGCAAAAAATGGTAATGTAAAGCACTGACTAAAGATGGGCATCGTGCCGTGCCGTGCCGTCGCGGGCCGTGCTTGGCCGTGCCGAGGTGGGGCTCGTGCCGTGCCGGCTTGGTAGCGGGCCGTGCCGCGGGCCACCACGGTTTTTTAATTTTTTTTATTTTTAAATATATGTATTATACAAAATTGATGTATATATATTATAAAAATAACGTGCCGGCGGGTCGTGCCGTGCCAAATTTCAAAATTTGTGTTCACGGCACGGCCCACGGCCCACAAGTTTGCCGCCGGAAACGTGTCGGGCTCGTGCCGCCCGCGTGCCGGCACGGCCCATGCCCACCTTTAGCAGTAACGGATCTTGGCTGAACATATTAGAGGGGCAAAGATTTGATTCTTTTATCTCTTGCTCAAAACTAATCACTATGTTTCAATATTTTTTAAGTAAATATAGGTTACTTAAGTTCATTAACTAATTATTTACAATAATTAACGGGGGGCCAAGCCCCGAATGACCCCGGTGAAAGGTTCCCCCTGATATATAGCAACAAAATTGTCGTGTTATAATAATAACGACTCTAGACTCATATTTAATAATAATAATAAAAAAATAATAATGATTTATTTTCAATTTTGGTTTTAAAACTTGTAATTTCTCCTCCAATTTGGATCAACTAATAAAAAGAAAAAAAAAAATTAATGAATTAATATAGTGTTTAAAAAAAAAAAAAAAAGGAATAAATAGTGGGCATTTGCCGAATAACCCTTTCTTAATTGCTGCTGTAGATGCGCTCCATCGTTTATCCCTGAAAACCCTAAACCCTAAATCAGAGCTCCAAAAATGGCAGACCTCCCAATCTCAGTCGACAGTATTAAGCGATTCTGGCACTCCCAGGTTCACGACCCAGAAAAGTGGGCTTTTAACATGGTATCATTATACTTCTCGCCGCTAATTTTTGCTTTCGCACTTTCAATTTTGTGGCTTTCTTCCCTATTTTCTTCTTCAATCCATCTGTTTATATGATTAATGGTTAAAGATTTGATCTTCGTTTCTATTTTGGCGATTTAATATATTTAGATTAGCAATTTTATGCATGAATCATATGTTTTTATTGATTGCTAAATTCTGTTTGACTTGGAAGGGGTTTACGATTATATATCCTGGAATTATGTTTATATAAGGGGCAGTTACAATGTTAAAATGATCATGTTTGATATTGTCTTCCTTTTGCAAATTTTTACGCGTTTAATTTCTTCTTTAAGAGGTTAGCAAAATTGTATAAGCAAGAAATGGGTCAATTGATTTAGGACAATATAATGTAAAAGTGGGTTTTATTTGTATCGATAAGCATTGGCCCATTGGTGGTTTTATTATAGGATGTGGAAGGTTGATCTTATATCCTGAATGAGGGATTAAGTAGCACCATACCATGTACCTGATGTTTTTAAATTATGGTTTCCACCCGCTTGGTGTTGCAAAGTAATTGCCTGTGGTTTTCGTTTTCCATATCCTGTTTGTTATTAGTGTTTTGGCGCTTGACTTAATTGCTTATTGGTCTTTTTAATTAGGTTTTTAGTATAGCTTTGGACTTCTTTTGGTTGTTTGGTCTTAGGGTATAGTTCTCGTGTATACTTGAGATTTTGTTCAATTGTAGCATGGTTGTCTACCTCTGGTTAAGGACAGCATATTATTGCAGTCAATTTTGACTGGGATTGTTTTTTTAAGTCCCTATTAGTATGTCTTCTTTAGTTCGGTTTGCATTTTCTGATGCTCTAGAAACTGGTTTCGTATAGGATAATATGCAGATGCTTGAGATATCTTAGGAATCTAGGAGATTGATATGGTTTTGTTCTTTTTGAACACCCCACATCACACTTTATTGTTTGGTGGAGGAGCTTATAGGTAATCTGTTCAATAAAGCAATCGTTACTATGAAAGAGGATTGTTTTTTGAATGCAACTTGACCAGTATAAACTCAGTGTTGTACATTTATTGTTTCACACTATTGGATTTGTTTGTTGCCTCTACAGGCCATGTTGTTTTTGGTTTTCTTGTTGGTCTGTGGAGGCCTGGGGAAAGCTTTAATATCAGAATTACATTTTATTAAATTAGCTTCAATAACTTTTTTGCATTGTAAATGAATAGGTTGTAATGCTTATATGTTGCTAATCTGGGTCTGTTTTGCAGAGATTTTTGCGTGCTGCAGGAATGTTTGGCGGCTCAATCATTCTTCTACGAAACTTTGGAGATGCTATTGCTTTGTAGATGAGGATGATGGGATTTGAAGCGTGCTTTATGCTTGAATTACAAACTAGTTTTCTGTATTTTCTTAGCCTTTGCTCTGTCTTAGTAAAACTCAAGCCCTTTGTACTTTAAGATCTTACTTTTGATTAGTATCAAGTTTTGGCCATACACAGCATACTATAAGCTGTGCAAAGAGTTATATCATTTTGGTTTGAAGTTTGAATTTTAATGTTAGTTGCAAAGGTTACTTTAAAATAGTTGACTTTGCTTTACCTTTTTTTTGTTTTAATTTCAGTTGAATGAAATAAATTTTTGGTTCTGTCACCTTTTCTCTCTACCGGATTTTGAAAATTTTGTTGTAGGAGAAACTGGCAAGGCAGTAATCAAGAGTGCAAGGAATAAATAGACTGTTTGCTGAATTTGTTATTACTCTATGCTCTTATTTATATACAGAACTCAACAGTCAGCAGTCTCAGCACACCCTCAGAAATGGAGGGGTGTGACCTGTACGTGGATGCCTCTTCTGTGTGTTGGAGTACTTTTGAAGACAATGCAGCAATTTGTATCCAGTAGATTTCCATTTAGGGATTACATGTTCAATACACTTATCACCATAGAGTAAAACATAGAAAAGCAGACCTAATATGCTTCTCTTCCAATCTCATATTAGTTCATTTGTACGTCTTTGAGTATTATAGGGATGGATGTAACCGACTGTAATTAGTTGCTCTACACACTAGGGAGTTACTTCAAAAGAAAATACATACATTGATATGAGATCATCAGAAAAAAGGTGTATATATGGGAGAAGTTTAAGCAAAACTCTTGAATGCCTTGCTCTAATTGTCAGAATCATGCATAGAGAAAATGACTTAGTATAAGAATCATGATACATATAAGATGATACATAACACAACCTATTTATTGATGTTTTCTGTTTCATTATCATCCTCACCAGTCACCAGTAATCACCACAAGAGCAGCTCCCATCTTTGAAATGGTGAAACCTTGTACTGTCTTACAATTATTTCCCTCCCTTCTATGGCTGATATGAACTTCAATGCTCGATGACAATCTCCACATACTCTCAGATTCTTAAAAACACGAATAGGCAAGCCTTTGGGCATCTTAATCAATCCATACGCGACTGCCAACTTCTCGCCATGCCATAACAGCAGTTTTTGCTTTTGCTCCTCACCAACATCATGCAGTGCAAATTCAAGATCAGGCACATATCCAGCCAACTTCATTTTTATCTCAAGCTCACTGAGCTTTTCATGAATTGCAGGCAATTCTGGGTGTACTCTATCACTTGACCTAAACTCATGAACTGTGTTCTTTACCTCGATCCAACTGTAACCTGGCATTTTCACCACATTATTTTTCTTCATGGACTTCCAAACCCTAGAAACATTGTCCCAACTCTTATTAACAGCGTAAACATTAGCTAGTTGGACATATGCTGCTGCATTTGTTGGATCAACCTGAAGCAAGCTGTTAGCAGCAAACTCAGCCGATTCTATATTCTTGTGGATTCTAGCAGCTCCCAAGAGGCTCCCAAATATTGCAGCATGTGGTTTGAAGGGCATTTGCTTTATCAAGTCAGCAGCTTCTTTAAGTTTACCAGCACGGCCTAGGAGGTCTACCATGCAAATGTAGTGCTCTCGTTTAGCCTTAACCCCATAATCCTTCTGCATTGAATCAAAATAGTGCATCCCGAGATCTACTAGTCCAACATGATTACAAGCTGATAAAACTGCAACAAAAGTGATCCAATCTGGCTTTACTTTCTTGGTTTTCATCTCATCGAACAGAGCAAGGGCTCTCTGACTTAATCCATGAGTAGCATACCCTGAAATCATGGCGTTCCAAGTAACCATGTCTTTCCTAGGCATCTCTAAGAACAATTTCGATGCATCCTCTAAAACTCCACATTTGCTATACATACTCAGCACTGATGTCCCAACTGTCGTATCCTTATACAACGGAGACTTGTACACAAATTGATGTATTTGCTTCCCTAAGATCAATGCTGATAAATTACTACAACCCAAAAGAACACTAGTCAGAGTTAACGGAGTTGGCTCGACCCTAGATTCTACCATCATCTTAAAGAGATTAATTGCATCTTCTGCTCGAGAATTGTCAACGTAACCAGCTATCATAGCATTACATGTTACTGAACTCTTTATATCCATTTCCTGATACATTTTTTCAGCCATCTCAACCTTGCCAATTCTCATATACCCACTTATCAATGCAGTCAGAGCAACCACACTCTTAAATGGATCTGTCCTAAGCAACCGAACAGCCGTATCCAAATCCCCACTCTCTGCATAACCCGATATCATTGCATTCCACGACACGCTATTCCTCCTCGGCATTGCTGAAAACAGCCTTTTTGCTTCCTTCATCATCCCATTTTCTGCAAAACCCGAAACCATGGTATTCCAAGAAGCAATATCCTTAATAGGCATTTTCTCAAAAAATAATCTAGCACCATCTACATCTGAATTACGCAAATAACAGGACAACATTGTATTAAACGAAAATATATCTGGTTCAGGAATTTCATCAAACAGTTGGCGGGCTTCTGCTAGCTTGCCGGGTTTTCGAGAATACCCAGCTAACAGTGAATTCCAAGTAATGGTATTCTTAACAGGCATAGTATTAAACACTCTAAGAGCTGAATCTAAATCAGCTGATCTAATATATTTTGTAATCATTTTATTACAAGAAATGATATCATAGTATTGCCCATTAACATTAGAAAGATTAGAATTTGATATATTTGGTTTCTTGTAATTGGGGTGAACCAAATTGGAGTAATTTAATGAATTAGGATGAAATCTACTGGGAATTTGATCTGGGTTTTTATCAATTTCTGGGTTTTGAGTTATGAAAGTTGAAAAGAAAGAAATTGGTTCTTTGATGAGAGTGAAAGTTATATAGAAAAATTGGTAAGAATTTGGTTTTAGTGAGAGATTGTGTATAAAATGATGCATTTTTAGGAGATTATATGAAAAAAGTAAGATTAGAATTTGATTTGGGATTTCAAAAACAGTAGAGAAAAATCTCAGAAAATTATTGAGGAATTAGAAAAATCAGTTGGAAGAAGGTGTTGGCGGGAAACCCACAACTTTTCGAGAAAGTTTTTCATGTTTTTGATGTTATGGGTTGGCCTTCGGCCTTTTAGGCCATATGTGCGCCTCACACGGGGTAGCAAACCGCTAGAAGTAAAAATGGCATTGGGTTAGGATGACTAAAGAGTAAGGACACGACACAATCTAATGTGAAAAAAACATGACACAAGTATAGGTAGATATAGCATGACACAACCGCTAGAGGTAAAGATGACATTAGGTCTAGAGAATAAGAAAACGACACAATCTATTGCGAAAAAAACATGACAAGGTAGACATATTATGACACGTTATTGAGCATGTTGGGACATGGGTTGGGTTTGAGCTTTTTTTTTTGTTGTTTATTTTTGTGATACATGTTATGCACTTATTCCCTGATCCAACCATATCTAACTTGATGTGCTATTAAGTAATAAATGAAAACGATATGATCTAAAAAGATGTTTAGTAATTTATATAGTATATGTTTTGTATTTCATGTTACTCGTATATAAGAAACTTTCAATTTCTACATTTTATTTTTAATAAAAAATACGTAGTACATATTTATGTGCTATATATCCTTCGTAGTAAGTGGCGATATGCTTCATATATATTGTGCATAGGTGATCAATTTATAAAACGGGCTTAAGTTAATTTTATTGTATGACGGTCAATTTAAGGGTAAAACTTTTAATTTGTAATGAGTTTGATTGTATTTAAATGTGTAACTTCTAATGGATACCTTGTCAAAAAAAAAAAAAAAAACTTCTAATAGATACATGCTATGAAGGCTAATAATAGGATAAATCTAATACAATATAAGTGTTTTTTAAGATTAAAATTTGTACTAAAAAAATGGTAACTTTTGTAGTAGATAAGAGTAACTTTAAATACTTTTACAATAACTTTAATCCATCTTACAATAAAATAATGAAAGTCCTTAATCAAGAATTTGGGTTGACGATTTTAACTTTATATTAAACACTGCATGCTCAACAATATTGGCAATTCCAATTTACACTATTCTAATTATAAAATAAAATTAGAAAATTTATCCAAAAAAAAGTTACATATAAAGTTTAGGAAATAAAATAAACACTGCCAGCTATAATCAATTTTTTGTTTAAGTGTTAAAACTTAAAAGATAGATGTATAGAATTTAGGAAATAAAATTAGTACTGTCAATTCTTGGATTAAAAAAAGTTTCCATAGATTTTGAGAGTCCTTTAATTTTATCAGATTATCAATCCAAGAAATTATAAGGCGGTGATAATTAGCTGTAATTTCCTTACATATCTTGTATGCTACGTCACCTTTTTTAGGTTTCCTTAATAATTTTTTTTTTTTTTTTTTTTTTTTTTTGTACTCCGTTTTATGTTTGGAAAGAAAAGTTTCCTCAACTTTGCAAAAGTTGTAATCCTCTAGAATTAGGTTACTTTAAGGCGGTTTAAGTTTCTCTATATATACACATAACAACATTACATGAAAGCCAACAAAAAATACACAAGAAAAAATTTACATTGATTCTTATTCTTAAGCAAGAAGAGAGAAAATAAGTCTACAACAATGATCGTGTACGAGGATATCATTAGTGGCGACGAGCTTTTGTCCGACTCGTACCGCTGCAGCGAACTCTTCAATGGGTGTCTTTGGGAGGTAGAAGGGAAGTGGGTTGTCAAAGGTGGTCACATTGATGTCGACATTGGTGCCAACCCTTCAGCCGAAGGAGGAGATGATGATGAAGTTGTTGAAGACGAGGAGGGTGTCAAGGTTGTCGACATTGTTGATAACTTTAGGCTGCAAGAGCAACCTGCCTATGATAAGAAGCAGTTTATTGCATGGGTTAAGAGGTACATCAAGAACTTGACTGCTAAGTTGGAGGGTGATAAGGCTGATGAGTTCAAGAAAAACGTCGAGGCAGCAACAAAGTTTCTGATGTCGAAGCTCAGTGATCTTCAGTTTTTCGTGGGTGAGAGTATGCACGATGATGGTGCTACGGTCATGGCTTACTACAAGGATGGTGCTACTGAGCCGACTTTCTTGTACTTCGCTCATGGGTTGAAGGGAGTCAAGCATTGAAGGGTGCAAGTGCTAAGGGACTATAGACTATAGTAGTGTTTGGCATAATTCTAGTCTTTTAGATTTGGTTATTCTGTTGTTTAAGTTTTCTTTAATTTCTGCATTATTTTGGTTAAATTTTGGTATGTACTCCGTATTAAATTTCCTAAACGCAATATAATTCTTACTTTCTTAGCATATATTGAAATTATGTTATTTTGCTAATATCTCTAATAGTACCAGAATCCCACAATAACCATATACAATCAGTACCAAAATGCCCTAATTGAACCATAAGGAAATAACAATTACTTGAATTTGACGAATTTGGCAAATTCTGGGTTTAGTTACACCAAATTTCTCAGAAGAGCAGGAAAAGAGACCATGAGATTTCTAAAGATCAAGATTAAATTATAATTTCACTTATACATCTAATTCGTGATACAAACTTGAACCAATTTATAATTTTATACAGGTGGCCACATTAATATATATGATTCAAGTATGTATATTTATCTTCCAATCATCTTTTTCATTAAGGAGTATTGAGGGGGTCTCTAGCCCTTATTGACCACACCAAAGAGGCGAGAAGACCTTCCGAGCAGTCAATCAACTCCCTTGCACTGTGATACACACCTGAATAGAATACCGCGAGAGAGGGTCAGTTCTGTTTAGCAGTAAATTGCTTGATATTGAAGTTAAGACTTCATAATACAACACAGCTACGTAAATAAAGTATCAAGCACTACTCATACTCCATACCTCATTTGATATGGAGGATTGATCAGTAAGTTGGTCCTTGCCATTCCACATTGTTCCTCCAGTTAAAACTTGAGAACAGCTGACAAGACTGACAGAATCAGTTCAATCTGCAAAAACAGCAAAACGCTTGAATAGTTTCATTTAGGCAATATAGATGTTCATAGGGTGGATAGAGTCTTACACTAACCAAAATTGAAAATCCAATTTGTGAAGATAGAGAAAGGTGAGTGCCACACAAGAAAATCATAACATAGAATGAGCTATAAACTCTGACCTCGGTAAGATACAGAATGATTAGAATCAAAACACAAATGACAGAAAGCTAGCTTGAATGCAACAATTCCAGGCTTAAGGCCAAATAAGTCTATAACTCGCTACAAGCCTACAAGTGACTGAAATTGGAAATCACATTAGTCATATTCTTTCAAAAAATGCAGCAGTCTTAATTTTTGCTACAGCCAAAGCTCCAGTGGTATTTTTCTTAAAAGAGTAAAAGACCTAGGATGCAAACTAAAACACTTCTTCTAGGACTGTTGTAACTTGCAAGGGTACCAAAAATTGATAAGAACGAAAGCCTCTTATGTTGAGCATAAAGTTTATAGTTCTGTCACCTGCACTACAGATTGTGATAATCCAGGGAAGAAAATTTAAAAGAGGAAGGGAATAACCATGCACAAAATAACAGAGCACTATTAGATTAGCTAACAGTGATCAAGCCGCTAAACATTAGTATATGTCAGACACATGAAACTTACGTTGCAAAGTCTGTCACAATTAAAAACTTGTCACAGTGAAACACATGAAAACCAGAAAGGTAAATGCCAGAGGAAATCTCTCAAAAGCTCCAAAATGTAAGGAACGTCCATAGCTATAGTGTGTGAATTACTAATACGCATCAGAATTAGATACTTCACCACTATCGAAAATAGGATTATATAAGAATACTTGAGCCATGTTAACAGGTATTGACCACTTAAGCCTTCTCTACACCCTCCATGATTAAATAAGAATTTCAAGCCACACCTCTATAAGCACTTTTAACAGGTGGAATATAAGCACCAATGTTCCCAAATTTGGCTATTTGGCTGTCCTTGCATGTCTAACTGCTAGGACAATATATAGTAATCCAACCACACTATTATTCACTAATACTTCAGACTCTAAAGTAAAAATACTATAAAGGTTTGGTTCAAGTTTGTTACAGGTTAGAAGATAGCTTATTGACAATCCCTAGAAGATGCAATAGCTGCAACAACTAATTACACTGGAGCATCTGAAGGTTAGCAGATAGCTTATTGACAAACCCTAGAAGATACAATAGCTGCATCATTAACTAACAAGTAACTACAGTGGAGCAGTCTGGGATATGCAAAAAAAACCCCAACCTTGATTTGCATGGACAATATACATATATGATATATGTTCCAAGCATTCAAGTCCTTATATACAATTGACAATATGGCCCAACTAACACCCTCACAGAAGGTCGCATAACATATGTCATACATCACAGCACAAAGCTCTGCAATACAGCCCGATAATTATGTCAGAAGCATAAATGTGATACAACCATAGAGTGCTGTTGCTGATTACTTGGTCGATTCAAGAAGTATGGTTAGTAAAGGAGCCAGCAAATCCTCACCCTTCCCTTATTTGAATGGCTCTTTCTGTTTTCTCTTTTTAATAAAATTGCACAATTCAAACAATACACCAGCATGACAAATGCATGTAGCTCAAATCCAAGCAACTATTCAGATCCATCCCCATAAGTATGTGTAACAGCACTAGGATTAGACTAAAGTCAACACCATAATAATATGTATAGAAAATATCTGCCCCTAGGTCCTACAGAATAACAAGACAATGGCAATAGGTTGAAAAATGCTTCAATGTATCACTATGTCATAAAAAATGAGCAAAGTGTTGTAACTTGTAAGCATAAATTTTAGATGCTAGATCTTTTTTTTCTTTTTATTTTTATTTTATTTTTATTTTTTAATTTTTTAGGGAAACAGATGCTAGATTATTTGATGAAAAAGTCTCCCTTTGTTTACATCTCTCCAAGTTCATTGACAGTACTATCATGGTTGTAGTTTCAGGGTATTGCTGAAAGAAATCGAGAAGCTCACATTTCTCTGCATCTGCAAAATGTTGAATGCAACATTAGGGTGGACTTATGACAACAAAAATCAAACTCTTTGCTAATAATCAAAAGTGAGACAGTTGTCTTTGACAATTCAAAGTGAACACCTACATAATTAATAATGCATACTCCAAATGGGTCACGATACAAAGAAAAAGAAAAGTTTGGTGTGAGGCAAGCAAAAGGAACGGGCAGACAAACTAGAAAGGTAATGAAGAAGGGAATACTTCCATATTCTGTGATTACATGACATTCCGAAATAAAAATAAGTTATTAATTATTGTAATGCAGGAGACAATATGAAAACAGATTGAACAAGAAATTTAGGAAAGGACCCCCCCCCCCCCCCCCCCCCTTTAATTCATAATGATCCATCAGACCATCACCCTGTAAAATATTTCTTCTGAAATCTATTCTGTCCTTCCATTTACTTGTCTTTCCTATTATACTGTCATGTTATGGGTATTGTTTCTGAAGCTCTTTCCTAAAGTTAAGACTTTTCACATTAAGCTTCTATCAAACAAAGACCAGGCTTACATTTAAAACCTATAACAGATACATATATAACTCTAGCATGTAGTAGCATAGTTGATGAACCAGAACAGCAAGCTGCAGTATAAGAGTAAGACACTAAAGGTCCAGACAGTTCCGGTAATGAAATTCCTGTCCCTGCTTCAAAGAGCCCTTGTTCAAAATACAATATCAACACACCAAAGAAGAGAGGACAAGGGAGATGCATTCAGTTTGGGATAACTTTCTTGTTAATCATTTGAAAGCAGTAATGTGGCTATTTGATATGCAAATCTTGGCACAATATAGGAACAGTTTTTAAGACCACAACATAGCAAGGTACAAATTATGGGGAAAGATTAGTAGATACCTCCCACATTAGTTGGATATATTGCACAACTTTTATGGCATATATCAAGCATCTCAATACGGAAAAGCATGAAGTATCAGCTAACTCGGCAATTTCATTTCCTTCAACAGCCAACCCAACATGACATTGATGCTTGTAACATCAGGATGTGAACAGGGTCCAGCCAAAAATTCATGCACAAGCCCATCAATGCAAATCCAGCTACAGCCACGGTGCTTTTTAACCCCCTGCTCCTTCATCAACCACCTTAGGCCTGAAACTTCACTCCATTCATGATCATGAGCCAATGAATTAGATAGCATGACATAGCCAGCAGAATTTTGTGGATCAACTTCAATTAGTTTTCGGGACATGTCTTGAGTAAGCTTTCCCTTAAAATGAAGCAGGCAACCTCCAAGCAAGGCACCCCACACAAAATTATTAGGTTTAAAGGGCATTGATTTGGCAACGTCAAGGGCTTCTTCAATATGACCAACTCGAGCCAGGAGGTCAATATAACAAGCATAGTGTTCCAATTGAGGGGAGATAGAAAATTTTATTTTCATATCTTGAAAAATTTGGCGCCCTACCACTAGCAATCCTGAGTGACAACATGCACATAGAATACCAAGAAATGTTCCACTATTGGGACGGAATCCACTGTTCAACATTTCATTAAAAAGGGTTAATGCTTCTTGTCCTTCACCATTCACAGCCAGACCCATAATCATGACACTATACGATATAACATCCTTTGAAAGCAAAGACTGAAAAACCTTTTTTGCTCTGCTCAGATCACCACATTTACAATACATGTCAACCATAGCAGTCGCTAAGAATGAGTTCGTGCACAGCACATTTTCCCGTTGTCGAGACTTCATGTACTCATGGACCCAAATACCAAGATCAATATCACCTACTTGAGAGCAAGCAGAGAGGACGCTTACCATAGTAACATGGTTTGGACTTGCATAAGGATCATCTATCATCACCCTGAAAAGACTCAATGCCTCCAGTGCACAACCATTTTGAACATAGGCACCAATAATAGCATTCCACGCTACCACACTTCTTTTACCATTATCACCAATTCTATCAAAAGCTTCCTTGCTTTTGTCCACATTACCCCATTTTCCATACAAATAAGTAAGCACCATGTTGATCGAGTCACCAGTAGAGCTAACAGGGCCATAGTCCTTTACAGTATCCGTAAATTTCTCTATCCAGTTCTCCAACTCACCAATACCAAGCTTTGCACATGCAGATAGAACACTGACCATGGTTTCATTCTCTGGTGTTATGTTTCCTTTAACCATCAAAAGAAACAGCTGCAAAGCTTTCTCAGATAGACCAGACTTAGCATAAACATCAATCAAACAGGTCCAGGAAAACACCATATTTTTCTCAGGCATTTCATCAAACACCTTGTGAGCTGATATAAAGTCTTTTAGACCCTTTGCATATGCAGCAACAAGGCCATTGCAAACCGCCGAATTACCCAGAAAACCAGTTTTCGTGATCTGGGTATGGAATTGATTTACATAGCACGCATTGCCAGAATGGATGCAAGCTTTTAGGAGGAAAGAAAAAGTAAAATCATTAGGAAAAAGTGGTTGCCGTTTTAAACGTTTAAAGAAAGAAACAGTAAGGGAGGATTGGGTCTTTTCTTCAGACAAGATTCTGATTACGGCATTGAAAGGAAATATTGTTGGGGCTTGCAACTGTTCGAACACACGCAGGGCAGTTGGAAATGAGTAACGCCCAATAAGACGTGTTGCTATATGACTATGTTGATGGGCACCTAAACAGATAATTCGGGCATGAATTTGGAGGAGGTGACATCGAGAGATATTATACCCTTGTAGGAGGTTATACAATTCAAAGAAATCAGGTAAATTGGATTTCAAGTACATCAGTTTCTTTTAATCCTGCTCAAATCAAATACCACGCGCAATCAACTTGATGCCTTTACAAATTTTGCTGATGTAAACCTTGATAGATATAGAGGCAGATTGAGGTGAACGCGGCCAAAGATTGGGTTGCAATAGAGGCACGACAGGAAATTACGCCGTGCAAATAAGCTGATGCCACAATCAAAATAGCTAACTTATGAACTCTACTTGATGTTATTCAAAGATTTGATTGTCAGAGAATTACCCAATAAAAATACCAAATTAAATCAGCAACCAATATTCTCAGCAAGATGTAATTTGTTATTTTAAAAAAAACCCTAAATAACCTATTCAAGAATCTACATTTCACAATTCAAAGTCTCAACCTTGTTGAACAGCACAAACCCTAATTGTAAAATTGAAAACCTAATCTCAATCAGCCACAAATTCAGCTCAATCTTCAATTCATACTCATAACAAGAGAAATATCAATGAATTGTAATCGTAATTGTAATTGCATTCAACTATGTGCAGAACTCAAGCAATGCAGAAAATTATCAAGCAAAACCCCAAATTTACAACATTATACATTAATGGTGAAATGATACTACTCAAATGGATTTTTTTAATGAGATTAAATCAATTGAAGTTCATAAGCAGACTAATAAAGAGGGTAAATAAATAATCAGAAAGTTGAAAGCATTTTAAAAAAATTGAAAGTAAATTTGGGAGAATGAAGAACCTGAACTCCTGAATGAAGGAAGCAGCTTCAGTTGGAAAAGAACTGAAGAAGATTGATAGAGTTGAATCAGCTCAGAGATAGCTAGAGGGGGGAGAAGTGAGTAGTTCTGTAGTAGTCCATAGTAAATAGGTGTCAATTTGAGTAAATAGGTCGGGTTCCGTTAAGTCGGGTTCAGCTTACTTCAAATTGTGTAATACTAAAGAATTATGTCCATATACAAGTCATAATTAGAGTATTTTTAGGGTTAGATTAGATTGGTCGGGTTAGTTTTTTACTCTTCTATGAGTTCAATAATAACTTGCACATGTAAACCCATTTTAGTACACTTTAGATTTTATAGTGTCGTTAAACCATTTTATGGTATTATGATTGCTTGATTAATTAAATACACAAAATACTTGTATCTTTTTAAGTGTAAGGTAGAGTTTTAGGTTTCCTAAATTCCTATAAGTTTTGTGAACTTAAAACCTTATTTCCTACAATGAATTTGTTTGGTATTAACAAAGCTATGTATTGGTATTTGGTACTAATCTACCCATTATTTGGTACCACACTAAAGCTACTAGGTACCTAACTATATAAAAATTGAGAATAAAGGTTAATCAAGTTGGTAGGACTGTAGGAGGCCCTTCTTCCACCACTGTGAGAGGGGTTAAATTTTCACCCTAAGTCCCTAAACAATTGAAATCTCCGATAATCATATAGTCCGTACTATAATAAAAATAACGGCTATTTCACCAAATGCCACTGAGCAATTTAAAAATTCACCAAATGTCATCGAACTTTTCAGAATTCACCAAATGCCACCCAGTTTTTAAATAATTCATCCAGTGCCATTAATGACCAACGGTCGTTAACTCCGTTAGTAATTAGGGGTTAATCATGACACGTGTCATGATATAATTGGACCATTTATCTTAATTCATAAAAAAAAAACAAAAAAAGTTAAAAAAAATACAAAAAAAAAAAAAAAAAAACCCAAAATTTTCCAAACCACCATCACCGCCGCCAAACCCTAGCCCCTCCCCTCATCTCGCCGGAAAACGGCCAGTCACCACCGGAACCACCTTCACCACCATTCCCTATCCCTCTCTCCCTCCCTTCACGCAACTCACCTCTCCCCAGCCCAGAAACCGACTTGCCGGAGTCGGGATCACTCGCTGTCGCCGACCCTTACCCATTGTTACTCTGACCTCCCCTACCTGACGCGCCACCCATCCAATCTAACCTTAACCCGCGAAAACCACAACCAACCTCCACCTTCACGAGCAACGGTTCTGATTCAACCCCTTCCCAACCACCGCAGCCTCGAAACCACCCCCTCCCCTGTTTTCCGGCTCCTATAAACCCCATTCCATCACCTTAAACCACCAAAAATCGACTTAACCCAGAAAACCCGAAACCCTAGAAAATGGGATTTCTAGGTTGAACCCGAAACCCAAATGGGTTCTGTAATGTGGTGGTGAAGTGGCGGTGCATCGGAATTGAGGATTTAGACCAATTGGTGCGCGTGGGAGCAGCGAAGGGAGCTGGGTGGTGCTAATCGTGGCTGATGTGGTGGTGCGTGTGGGTGTAGCAAAGGGGGCAGTGTGGTGCTTGGAGGTGGAGTTGTTGTGGTGGCAGTGAGGGAGCAGGGTTTTTGGGGTCGGGACGAGCAGTGTGGGTTGTTTTGGGGGTCGGCGGTGGGTCAGGTGGGGAGCTACATGGTCGGCCGGCCGATTGTTGGTGGTTCCGTGGTGACCGGCCGTTTTCCGGTGAGATGAGGGGAGGGGTTAGGGTTTGGCGGTGGTCGGGGTGGCTCGGAAAATTTTGGGTTTTTTTTTTTAAAAAAAATTGTTTTTATTTTTATTTTTTGTATTTTTTTTTAACTTTTTTTGTATTTTTTTTAATTTTAATGAATTAAGATAAATGATCCAATTATGTCATGACACGTGTCATGATTAACCCCTATTTACTAACGGAGTTAACGGCTGTTGGTCATTAGTGGCACTAGGTGAATTTTTTTAAAATTGGATGACATTTGGTGAATTCTGAAAAGTCCGATGGCATTTGGTGAATTTTTAAATTGCTCAGTGGCATTTGGTGAAATGGCCGTAAAAATAATTAAGGCTCAAACTTCTTTGAAAACTTTTTGATAAGTTAGGCCCAATCATTAAAGCAAATTGAAGCCCTTGAGAAAAAAATAAAAAAATAAAAAGCTGTTCGAGAGAAAGCCTCTCTCAACTCTCAAGTCTCAACTCCTAGTCAAGGTTAGTTACTTACTTAATTTTCACTGAAATTAATTTTCATATATTTTTACTATAGTAATAAAGCATGGATTTTGGCTTCTTAATCTGTGTAATATATGTGTTGTTTTAATTAATTGTTGTATTTTTGGAGTAATATTGTTGGTTTCTGAACTGGGGTTTAGTTGTTTTTTCAGATAATTGAGGATTTAATTTGTTGAGAGGGTCAAATGATGAATATTTATGTTTATGGTTATACCCAATTTGCAATGTTGATAATATTAAGCATGTCATAGCTGTAAACTTGTAATTTTGTGAAATTTGATCTGATTTTTGTTTTTCCATAATAAATAATTTTTTTTTGCTGACTAACCCTTTGGATGGTTTGATTTCCGGTGCTTTAATTCCAAAATTGTCGTTAATTTAGTTATGAAATTGCCAAGTATTGCTAATTATATCGAAAGAGAGTGACATCGATCGATTTATCAATTATCATAGCTCGAGGAATTTGTTAATTGGTACCTTAGTTTAAAACAGTCCATTTTATTGATCAATCATCATTTCCTTCTTTCCAATATGACAATACACTGTTGATTAAATGCTACTAATTATTGCTTTTAAAGCATAAATTCGTTAATTATTAGCTTCACTCTTTTTGTCAAATTTACAAGAACCATTGAAAAACTCTTGTTAGACCATTTTTTTTAGAAGTACAAGTGTACTACATTTATTTTCCTTGAAATTGCATATAAACTGAATTCCAAGGAAGAATTATATTACAAATCCTACATTTAGTGTGATTGTACAAAGAGTTATTTGATAGTTTACTAGGACGGCTATTGAGGGGAAGGAGGGATTTTATTCACCATTGTGCTTTGAGTGTGGCCGCGTCTTAGTTTAATTATGTGGGACTTCTATGATTCATCTTTGGGTACGTCGGTTGGTATTGAAAAGGATGGGTTCTTGGTAGCATAGCATAGCTCACAGTGTCTTTGTTTCATATTATGACTGGGTGCTTAAGCTTCAGGTTTTTCAGTAACAGACAGGGTAATTTTCCCACAGTTGAAATAACAGAAATATGAGTAACATAGTTCCTAAGCAATAGTTGCGTTGATTTGAAAATGATTCCAAATCCAATAAACAGCAAAGGGCCTTTATTTGAGAACTTTGATGCACTGCTGCATATAGTGAGTCAAAGGTTATTACCTTTAGTTGAAACTTTATAAGTCCTCCTGAATGATTCTCTTTGCCTTAAGTGAATGTTCACTCTTTCTGATAGCAGATACATGGATCGTTGGACTGGTATCTTAAAGGTTCCTGTTTGCCCAAAGGGTACTGCAATTTGTAGAATAGCCGCGTCTCTATGTGTTTCACCTTCAAAATCACTTCTTGTAAGTTATCATCTTATCAGAAAATTAGCAACTTATTCACACACATCTTAGCTAAACAAAGCTAGTCAATTTATACGATGTGATCATGTGAGTGCAGAAGAGTGTTATTATGGGTGGCTTGGTTCAAACTCGAAATGCACTCTTTTGTATGAGATTTTATTTTCCATTTTCATTTATTGATATTTGAGTATGAAATTTGATATGATATGGTGCCTACAGCGAATGTTATCTTCTTTAATGGAGATCGAGTTGAAGGGACTAACAACCCAGTGATTGAGAGGCTATCTGATATACAAAATATAGCTGACATTCTTGTGTCAAAACTTGGAGCTTCTATTAATGCATGGGTTATTGAGGCCCCTACATTCAATGGCCCCTTTGCTATATACAAGGAATTCATTCAGTCTCTTAACCAACGGGGGGAGCCTCAATACTATAGGCCTGATGGATTTCCAGCCTCCATATCTGTTATTGCACTTTTGTCAAATTTCCTAGAAGAGGTATGTCTGTTTGATATATTATATACGAGTAGCTTTTATCTTTTCTTTGTTTGCAAATGATATGTCATGTCATGATCTACAACATAATTTTCTTCCTTGATTGATGTGATTACCTTTGAGATGTGTAGCTCAGAAATTTTGAGATCATATGTAGTATGAGCATGAAAATGCAAATTAATATGTAATAGAGCAATCAGGTTGCTCTACTAGAATTTTATAGATTGTTGAGCTATGGACTATTGTGTCCTAGAGAAACACTTATTGGTGATATTTAACTTTTTCTCATCCCCCTCATCTGTGTACTTGGTTATTGTTTGCATAATTAGTGATGAGTCATTATTGGATTGTGTTAAGGACCGGTCATTTGCTTGTTCAGGTGGCGGAAACAAGTAACTAAACCGAACACCTTTTCTCCTATGGGCAATGAATCTTTCCTTAAATATTCATGCCTTATCCAAAATGAACAATCATATAGGAAATGTGTAATTCTTGGTATCACATTGAAAATTTCCAATTCCCCAAACTAGGCTACTATGTTAAGATTATCTGCCTTTGCTTATATGCTAACATTGTCACAACTCACAAGGTTCTTAAATTCTTAAATTGGGTAATTTTCTGATTCATTAAACCATTGTAGTATAGAAAGTTAGAAACTACCCAAATTTGTTCCTTTGACTTACTTTTTCTTGGTTGGTTGGTCACTATTTTCTCACATTTAGGATCTTCTGCTTCTTGTTAGAAATGTGGTGACCCCCCCACCCCTCTTCCCCCTCTTTATTACTCTTCATATTTTGAGATATATTTTCCCATGCATGCCATTTTCCTTTGTGTTGATTTCTGAATACTTTTTTCACACTGCTGTGTGCTAAAGGTCTGCAATTCTGCATAGATAAGAATACAAAAGATTCCCAGCACATTCATAAAATGCCTTTTTCAGGGTTTTGTCACTAGTTACATTACTAGAGGCACCTCATAAATAAGTGTTTTACTTGTTATGTTAATCCTCGGGGGTTTGTTTATGACTTGAGCCTAATATTATTGAAGTGTTGAATTTAGTGAAAGATTTTGTGGTTGCATTACACCTAGTGTGCTGTCAATCTTGTGGCTGAGGTTGTGTGACTGATTTTAGCTCGACCGGCAAGAATTAGAATTAGTTAGTAGCTGTGATGGAAGGTTACAGTTGCAGATAGTGTTTGTTAATTGGAATGCAACTGTGATTATTAATATGTTGAATTTCAAATCAATTCTTGCTATTTTAGACTTTTTTGTGCTTGAGTCTTGATGCTTTTGTTGGGCTAAGGGATATTGTTTGGTTGAAAGCTGACTGGCATCGTTGAAATTGATAATAACTCAAATTCATCTTAAAAGAAGAAATAATCATATCATTTATATGTACCTTGTGATATTTGGCTGGTTATGCAGGATCTAAACATGTCTCCTCATTTAGAAAATCTTGGTTTGGGGTTTCTTATAAATTTGCTTCTTGAATTTGGCTATTTTCAAAAAACTCTTTATGTTCATGTTACTATTAAGTAATAATACATGGATGTCCTAGCTGACTTTAGCAGGTTCTGCAAATATGCATGACTGCTTCATATCTTAGTACTTGGAACTTTGGAAGAATCAAGAGTT
This sequence comes from Chenopodium album, assembly GCF_948465745.1. Classification (NCBI taxonomy): domain Eukaryota; kingdom Viridiplantae; phylum Streptophyta; class Magnoliopsida; order Caryophyllales; family Amaranthaceae; genus Chenopodium; species Chenopodium album. The sequence continues at coordinate 33,861,671 of NC_137853.1, read as the reverse complement.
TGAGCATCAGCTTGTTTTAACTTTTAAGTGTTTCTGTTAAATCTTTAGAAGATTAGTTTATATGCATGAAATGTTTTAAGTATGCAATTGATAAAACAAAATTAGGGTGCATCAAGCAATGTGGCTGTATACTAAGAGAAACCATGAGTCCATGATAATTTAAAAGATGCAAAATAATAATAACAAAAAAAAAAAAAAAAAAAGCCTATTAACTTCATTCTTTTATTAAATTTGATTTACTTCTTCTTGGCTTATGAAATATAAACATCTTTCACCAAAAAAAATGAAATATAAACATGCAATCATCCATAATTAAGCTACTCAGTAATTCTGTATTAACATTGCTGAATATTGATTTAGATGCCTCAACTGCATATTCTAGCGACATGCTAATTGTTCTCTGCTAAATTGTTTGCAGAGGGCCAAGCACATCAGTTGCAAAGAACAAGAACCCCAGCTCTATGCAGAACATGCATCCTCATGTCTTCCTAGAACCTTTGTTTTTGGTTTTAGCAAGGGCGGCGTAGTACTTAATCAACTGATTACGGAGCTTGGATTTTCAGACATAAAAGATATGGAGGACCCACAGCAGCTTACTAGCTTCAACAAATTTGCAGGAAAACAGATTGTACCAGTTTCTAGAGAGAGCTTATTTGACAGCATAACTGAAATCCATTATGTTGATGTTGGACTAAATTCTTCTGGTGCTTATCTCACTGATGATAACGTCATTCAAAGAGTAGCAGAAAGGCTTACCAAGAGGGATAAAACCATGCGTTTTGTGCTTCACGGGACTCCGAGACAGTGGAGTGATGTAAGGCGGCCTTGGATACGAGAAGAAAAGGATAAATTTTGTCAAATTCTCAAATCCGAAGGGCTTAAGAGCAAGGGAAAGCTGGAAATTTACGAGATAAATTATTTTACTGAATCATTTCCTAACTTGCAGATGCATTTACAAATAATTGAAAAACTAGTAGTAAGTTGGTAAAACGGATATTATGTACGAAGTATATATGCTGCATTCATGTCATGCTTTTGAAAGTTATGCTCGTATATTACTACGTATAATTGTATATATTAGCAAATGACTGAGGACTTCTATTAGTATTCTTTTTTATCAATTGGAGTATCATATTGACAATTTACGCCAAAATTTAAAATTTCTAATTTTTTACAAATTAAAGTCATATGGACGACAAACCAAAAAATTTTACTCTTTTTTTTTTTTTACAATTGCAAAAAAAAAAAAGGAAAAAATTAAGACAGCGTATGACTAAAACACATCCAAAAAAAAAAAAAAAGAAAAAAAGAAAAGAAAAGAAAAAGAAGCAGAATTAGAGAAACCGTTCAAGGTAACTCGACATTGATTTGTTATTTGGTGGGCGAGATTGACTTCCGTTCTATCCACTTTTAGAATGATGCAATGCTAAAAGGTACGATTACTTCCTATCTTGATAATTTCTTTCAAAGTTCATAAAAGCTGAATGTCCGAGGGACTCTTGTTCCTTATAATTGTGACAAGTAAAGCAGATGTTAAGACTTTTATTGACCTATAATCCTGTTATAAAATTAAGGAAAATTGTCAATAAAAAAAACCCCTTCGTTCATTTTTTTTTTTTTTTTTTTTTTCGCGAAAGGAAACCTATTTACTTATGTACCCTCTAATTTACTTAATAAATCTCTAATTTCCTCCAATTTCTTCTAATTAAGCTTTAAGCCACCAAATTACTAAATATTTAGATTTAATTTCTATATAAAACAAATCACCACCCCCAACCACCTCCTCTTCCTCCCCCTTTCCTTGGTAGCAAGTTTGGCAACCCCCTCCCCCACCGGACCCGCAGCCCAAATCCCCACTTTCGATGACCTACCTTCACCGCTGATCGACCCTCTCTTTTCCCATTATCTCCGCTGGCGACCATCACCTCAAGTCTCACCATTAGAGATGGTCTTTATAAACAATGAAACAATCGTAACTCAAATTCTTTAAACAAATAAACAGTAATAAAACATGGACTAATTACTTCCTTGGAAAACAAATTGATTAGTTACAATTGGAGAAAGTTGTTGTACTGTATTATTTTGGAAAATCAAAATACATAAAAATCTATTTAAGGCCATATTTTCGAATAACCAACATATGCACTTTCCGTTCAAAAAAACAAATGGCAATTAAAATAATACTCAAGGTATGAATTAGAAATTAACAGCTGCTCCCAATAAGTAAAAATGTAAAACTTACTCCAAAACTCAACAAAACTAATGTCTGAAAGTCAGTAAGTCACAATAACTAAAATTATCTAGTACAGTAGTACTCCTCCACAAACCATACACTACCAAAAAAAAAAGTTCTCAAGGAAAATAAGAACCACGAATATTCTGTCTTCCTTCTCCACCACATTCATCTTCCATTAACACACCTTCTTCCTGAAAAAAAAAAAAATACAATCAATTTCTTTATCAAAATTCAAATATATATTATCATATAAGAAAATTCAGTCATTTTTATATAGTTTGAATTTCTCACCACTTAGGGTCATCTTCAAAGAGAAAAGCACTCTATTGCAATTCTTCCTCATCAAGGCCTTGTGCTCCACTTGTCTCACCGCTTCTAACTGTCGGCACTATTTCAAGTGTCTGTTCGACATGGCTTCCGACCGTCTCAACTCTTGGTTCATCACGAACCCGAGTAAAAGTGTAGTAATCACTCAAAAAATTCCATTCTTCCCCAATAAGAAAATCTTTAGAACTATCAAAACTCCCAATCGGAATTAAAATACTATTAGTGTTATTAGTTGCAATATGAAACAATGATGGCAGATTAGACTCATTTTGCCTCATTCTCATCCTAATCAGCTCTTCTCCTTCCACTCTCCTCAATTCATATCGCCCACAAATAACATTACCGCCGACCACAGAGTTGTTTATATGTATCTCCTCTGAAATTCTTGGTGTAGTGTATTTTAAATAATAATAAAACAACCCCACAGAAGCAGCAAAAGTGGTAACTATAACTACCCATTCTACAACATTTCTAGGAAAACATTGAATTATCGAGCAAATAATTGAAAGCCATGCAGCAATGGCAGCTCTTAAAAAGCCCGGCTCACTTTTAGGTTGAAATGCCATCAAAATAAAAAAAAAACCCAAAAGATTACAATTGCTCCTGCAATTGCCCCATACCAATCATAGTTTTTGAATGCATTTGGGAGGAGAGACAAAATCAATGAAAGAGCAAAAAATATTGTCTGTTGGTTGATAGTCATGGGTTTCACTAACCAAGTTTTTGAAAATATCTTTCTCCTCCAATCTTGAAACAATAGTGACATATACCCGGTTAGTAACAATCCAAAACTCAAGAGAAAACATACTAATACAGCTATAAAATACCCATTGCCATCCTTCACCTCAGCAAGAAACCCTTTCCCTTCCGTACCCCCAATTCGGCAAACTTGCACTGGATTTCTTCCTAATAAGATTTCCCTAACAAACAAAATAATCCATACCAAAATCCAAGCAGCAGATAATCTTAAATAACATAGTCAATTCCAATAGGTATTAGTCTTAAAGAAATCTCTAATATTAGACCAAGTCTTTTGCAAACAATTCCAACATCCATTTCCTACATACAAACACCCATGACTTAAATATTGAAACAGAAAAACGCCCCACTCACCCACATAAGCAAAGCAACCGGCAATTGACATAAAAGCTTCCACGCTTATGAATGTGGTATCCATTGTAATCCCTTTCCTACAACATAAAATAAACGTATAAATACTCACATTAAAAAGTTAGTATACCCAAAAAAAAAAAGAATGAAGCAAAACAGGAGTATAAACAAAGAGAAAGAAAAGGAGTGACTAGTGACCAATGTGTCAGAGTAGATACTTTCATAATAGTAGTAATTAGTAAAACAAGCTAGTGACAGAAAGCATGAGTAGCTAATTGCTAATAGTATAGTAGTGATCATTGATAAGTGAAGTCAAAATACAATTGAAGATGATTGAGAAGCAAAAAAAGTAAAGTATGCTAAGTTGCTAACATGCATATTCATTATTCAAACACAAACACCTTCAAAAATCTTATAGACTTGATTAACTTACACATTAGTCATATCAGTACCTAGCTTTAATATAATAGTATGATTATATCAAATGCACTCAATTACAAACAATATAAGCAACTTTTCCTCTCTAGCTTCTTTGTTGGATGTAACATGTTGATTTTTTACACTATGCAACAGCAAATAGGATGTTTCCATTCAAACTATTGAAGCTAATAGGATGTATCCAATTTTTACACTATTAACAGATTGTTAGTCAAAGACTAGAGTTTGAGATGCATTGGATTATTTTGGCAAGTAATTTTTGTAACTCTGTTAAAAAGTTGTGAGGAGCCAAATGTAAATGGTTATCTAGGTAGTTACCCACATAGCTCATCCTCCTGCCCTACACAACATCTCACTGAATTTTAACCTCTTATCCTCACACAAACCCCCCCCCCCCCCCCCCCCCCCCCCCTTACTGTCACTTTTCAACCTTACAACAGTTCAATTTTCATCGCCAAAAGTTTTTTGACAACAACAGCATTAACATATAGGATGACTAAATTAAAAAAAATGTCAAATATTCAAGATCTGTGTATAGTGCCTAAGAAAAGTTTTTCTTAAAATCTGTCAATAAAACAAGATCTGTTTACAAGCCCCCAAAATGATAGTTGCCTGCTAACAGACTGCAAAATAAGTGGGAACACATGTATTACCAAGTCTGATGTTCTATGATACTTAAGAAAGCTCATTATGATCCACAGATGCAAGTATATTCCAACAGTGTGATAACCTATTGAAGAGCAAAATGTTTTTTGTATATGATGATTTATAACACTATGCAACAGCAAAAAATTTCAGATTTTCAATGCTAAATAGGTTGATGGAAACATCCTATTAGCTTCAAAAGTCAAGTACTAATTTATTTCAGATTTTCAATGCTAAAAGTCAAGTAACACTATGCAACAGCAAATAATTTCAGATTTTCCTCTCTAGCTTCTTTATTGGATGTAAAATGTTGATTTTTTACAAATGAAATAAGCTTAGCATTGAAAAACAATCAAGATATTATAATGCACAAAATGGCAAATGCAAAAAATTATTGCAACAAATAATTTTTGTTGCCCTAAACAACTTGAAAATCAAATATCCAGAAGCACAATTGTCATTGTCTGTTGACATTGTCATTGATCAACATGTGAACCTCTTTGCATTCAAAGGTCAACAACATTATCCTCTTCCTCGCAACTAGTTTTCTACTTCTAATGTTGTAAACATAGTATCATAGGTTTTAATATTAAATCTATGCTTTTGAGCTAAGAATTCATTGGGGCGTTTAATATGTGTGCCCCTTTTATATCATTGCATATTTCTCAATCTAAGTGGTAATATCCCTCTACACAATGTCACAGTTAAGCCCTTAATGAATCAATATACTAAAATAAACAAGAATAAAAAATAAAAAAAGATGCAAGGTAGTAGCCATTGAGATTTTTTTTTTTTTTTTTTTTTTTTTTTTTTTTTTTTTTTTTTAGGAAAGCCATTGAGAAGTTAACTAAACACAAGTTTGCTATATCTAAAAGTATTAAGTCCCAAGTAATCAGACAAAATAATTACCCATTTTCCAAGCTAAAGAGAGCACGAAACACGTGAATAGTAACCCAAGGAACATTTACAAATCAAATCTCCATTAAGAACAAATTTATACAAGGTAAGAAAATATTACAATGATGGTAAATGAATCATGAAAATTTTATCAACCTGAAGATGTAATAATAATGCAATTTCCCAGAAACTCATACACTAAACAAACCAAAAAGTGCAAGTAAGCAAATATAAGGAGGAGAAAGAGACATAGTGAGTGACAAACAACTTATTATATACGAGTACTTGTGTAATTGTGTTCACTCATAGTAAAGCTACAACCCACTTTAATAATCATTCCACAAAGGCACAGAGAACTAGAAAAAAGCCAAACACAAAAGGCCCATACACCTAGTACAGCAAAAATAAGCCTAATAGTAAAATTATATACTTGCACTTTGTGTTAATTATATACTAATACTATGACTAATGAGCAAGACAAACTAGGAATCCGTGGCTGTATATATGTTTGTATATACTCTTTTCCACAAAGCCTTGTAATTTTGGCAGAGCTTGATTTGCATTGATAATAAATTACGAGCCAAAATCAAAAAACGCAATAATCCAAATTTTCTAAGTAACGTGTTACCCAACAATTACCATGACTTTGGCGGAACTTGATTTGCATCAATAATTATTCCGGCCTGTTTTTTCACCTCAATAAGCCATTCTTAGTAGATTTTGTGGTAGCCCTAACCCATTACCATATCCTATGACCCCCAATCCCCATCAATAAAAGCTTTTTGAACTCAGTACATTATTTATTTTTTTGACACGAGTACATTATTTATTAAAAGCAACAAAATGTACAGAATTTAGACCTTTGTTTCTAAGTATTATTAAAAAGTTCAGGAGATTGCTGCTGTGGGGACTGGGATTTAAGGAAAATCTGAATTGGTGTGGGTAAATTAATTATAAATAAATAATGAGTAAATTTATGCAAAATCATCAAACTAAGCATAAGAGCAAAACCTAAATATAAGTCCAAATCTTCAAATTCTATTTTTCACCTAATTCTTCCAAAGTCCTTCCATTAAAAGTTCAACGCCAAAAATTAAGCAAATATCCAAAAATGTAACAAAATAAGTCAAATTAACAAAAACCCATTTTCACCCCACATGTATAACATGACATTGTTCATAATTTTACTGCACCCACAAAACAAAATGCTAGAAAATGCAAAATATAGGCTAGAATATGCAAACAAAATACAGAAAGTACCCAATTTAGGAAATAAAGCAAGAAAAAAAAAAATCCCATTTTCACGTTACAAAAAATAAAAATTGCATTGAGGGTAGTGCAACAACGAAGGTGAACAACAACCCATCTCAAAATAAATTATAAAAAAAGCTCAAAAAAATAATAAAAAGAGTAAAATAATAATGGGGTTTGAAGGTTTTTACCGTAATTGGATTCTGTGGGTCACCCGTTCTTGTTGGATATTACAGAAAGTATTTGTTTTAGCAATATAAAATGGCAGATGAAGAAGTCTGAAGAGTGAATGCGACAAGAAAGTGGAGGAGAGAGAAAAGAGAAGAAGTGTATTGACTGGTGTGGACTAGTAATATTGGGGGGGAAATTTAAATTTCCGTACACTTTATTTATCGAGGAATTTCATTTTATTCCTTTACAACATTTTAGCTTTTGTACCGTTGTCTTTTTTTTTTTATTTATTATTATTTTTTTTTAGTAGGTGAATGCTCGAGAAGTTGAGATATCGGATCAAAAACTTTATATGTAAATAAATCGAGCTGATCAATAAACTATTCTGTTCGGTTGAATCTCGTTTATGTTTATTTATTTAATTAATAAAAGAGTCTTGCTTGAACAAATTTTAAAGCTTGTTTAATGAATGAGCTTCAATATAAATATACTCATTTATATATAGGAAAATTTACACTTTAGTGTCACAACGTTTAAGTAAATTTCACTTTGGTGACCCATGGTTTTAATATTTCCAATTTAGTGTCCTGTCATTAGATAGTTGTTCAATATTAATGCCTAATAGTTAACGGTGTTAAACTCTCCGTTAATTTTTTCTTTTGAAAAATATCAATATTTTTTTATTAAACAAAAGCACTAAAACTAAATATTAGCATTAAAACATAACCAGACCATGATATATATATATATATACTACGTGTAAAAGATGTCAATAATATAGTAGTGGAACTTCTTTCTCCTCATGAAACTAAGAGCCATGAAAATAAGATTACAGCTATTAAAAAAAAAATATCCTTAGGCATGCATAAATTGATTAAAAACAATTAAAAAGTCAATATACTACACTTTTAACATCATTTTTTGTAACCCAAAAAATTTCATGACTACATGCATGCCCAAAAAGTAATGTTAATAATATAAAAATAAAAAAAAATAAAAACCCTAGAATACTATTGTTCAGTGAGGAACTTGGCGTATTGCGATGATGCAACTGTTGTAAGATCAATATACTACACTTTTAACATCATTTTTTGTAACCCAAAAAATTTCATGACTACATGCATGCCCAAAAAGTAATGTTAATAATATAAAAATAAAAAAAATAAAAACCCTAGAATACTATTGTTCAGTGAGGAACTTGGCGTATTGCGATGATGCAACTGTTGTAAGATCTTGTAGCTTGGATTGAGTTTTACGATTGCGGCATTACCTTCACCAATGAATGAGACAAATTTTATTTTATTAGTTTGTGATGAATTATGGAAATGGGTAGCAGTGTAGAACCTAGAGGCATAGAAGTTAGAGGGAAATTTTGAGAGAGATGAGATAAATGGGTTTTGGGGGAAATTTTAGAGACCCTAATATAATTAGGAAAATTTGACATTTGCTACCACTAAAAATACCTCGGTTCACATTTACTACCGGTTTAAATTTTTTTTTATTTTACTACCAGCTAAATCAGACTTTGCTAAAAATCACTACCACATGCCTTATTCTGTTACTAATTCCGTTAGTAGGGTCCACTCCACCGTTCAACCACCCCTCTAGCCACCGCCACCTTCCAGCCACCTTAAAGCCACCGGAATCGGCCCCCTCCCCATCTCCACCACCGGAATCGGCCCCCTTCCTTGTTTCCTCCACCAAAATCGAACCTCCTCCCCTTCCCCTACCCAACTTGTCTCTTTCTCTCTCCTCTAAATCTCCATTTATCACAACATCCTTTGGTTTCGCCTCCAGCAAGCACTACTTGCAGCACATCGTCGCCGTCGTCGTGGCTATGTTGGTTTTGCGGGAAGGGAAACAAATTTAAGGGTTTCAGTGGGTGGTTTTGGGGGTTTTCCGGGTTTGTGGCTGGTTTGGGTGATTATCGTGGGTTTGTGGGTGATTTTGATGGTGTCTGTGCTGGTAGGAGGGTGGTCTAGGTTTAGGTGGTGTCGGGGGTTTCAGTGGAGGCGTCGATGATGTCGATCGGTGGTCTGGGTGTCGATCGGGGATCTGGGTATAGGGGGTTTTGTAGGAGTTTATAGGTACTACGCAGCGGATATAACATATATGAATCATATTCAATAAAGTACCTAATCCCAAGAATCGCATGCATAACACACAAGACACATAATCATACCTTTGAAGCGTGAATTCCACGAAGCTATTCGACAGGCAAATCAGGGAGAGAATAGAGCCCCAAGTGTTGCTCCTCTACTTAGTCCACGAGATTCGAACGAGCCGTCCACCAATACTAGATTGGTCGAGTGATTGAGGAAAACCGCGATCACCACCTTTTCGGACAACCGACCACCGCACGAACCACCACCACCACGAGACACCACCGTGCGCCGGGAGGAGGAGAGAGCCGTGAGAGAGGGAGTATGAGAGGGGTTTGGTTTCGTGTTTGCTAATTAGGGTTTGATCTAAATGATCAGTAAATTCCTTACATGCAAACCTAGGCACCTAGTCTATTTATAATCTCATTATAATTAGACTAGGGCACGAAGCCCAATAGCCTCTCAAAGCCCCTACATGGCCGGCCACCTAGAGAGATGAGGCCCATGATGGGCCTCGTCCTCTAATGCTCGATCTAGCCCCTTTGTGTGACCTTATAGGATCCGTCCAATTGGGCTTTGGCCTATTTTACTAGTCCAAAGATCGTAAGTACCTCTAGCTATGGCAAAACGACGACCCAAATGTCCGGACTTAATTATCTCCATAATTTGATCCAATTATATATCTAGTAATTGCACACGACGAAGACATAACTCCTTCAGGTTTCAATGGTGGTTGTTTGGGTTTTGGAAGTGGTGTCGATTGGTGGTCTGGGTATAGGGGGTTTCAGTGGTGGTGGTGGTCCGGGGCGTCGCGTCATATTCGCCGGTGTCTGGAAATGTTTAGCGCCGGCGAGGGGAGGGGGAAGGTGGTTGACGGGAGGGAAGGTGGCTGGAAATTTTTTATTTTAAGGTTTTTGTGTTTTTTTTAATAAATTATATTGTTTTTTTAATGAAATATTGGGCCCACTTAACGGAACCTTAACGGATTATGTTAAGTGGTAGTGATTTTTAACAAACACTAATTTAGGTGGTAGCAAAGTAAAAAAAAAAAATTAAATCGGTAGCAAATGTGAACCTAAGTGTTTTTAGTGGTAGCAAATGTCAAATTTTCCATATAATTAATTAATTATACAACTTTAGTTTTTTTTTTTCTTTTCTTTTCTTTTCTTTTTTTGTTTACGGAGAATTTAACACCGTTAATTATTAGGCACTAATATTGAACAATTATTATCTAATGTCAGGACACTAAAATGGGAATATTGAAACCATGGGTCACCTAGGTGGAATTTACTTAAACGTTAGGACACCAAAGTGTAAATTTTCCTTATATATATAGCAAAAGCTAACGAACGTCTCGGGGGCGTTGGATAAGATAACTAAAAAGGTAGAAATATTAATTTGAAATAAACATTAATTACATAATCGACATGTGATTTTGCTATGCATTATCAAATTAATACCATTTTAGAAACTATTTTAAAGGGTTATCTAACGTCCGGGGGCGTTCATTAGCAAACTCCTCTATTCACGAACTATTCGTTTATTTATGTTCACGAGCTACGTACTTTGATGTGATAAAATGTGATATCTCAGAGAGAAAAAGTGCTCTTTTGATATAAATTGATCATTTTATAACTTTTAATAAGTCTAGGTTAAATGGAACTTGAACTTGCACTTGGACATGAACATATACTCGACTCGGCTGTTATACCCTATTTGTAACTAGAGATAACAATGGATAGGACTTTGTGAAGGAGTTATGTCTTCGTCGTGTGCAATTACTAGATATATAATTGGATCAAATTATGGAGATAATTAAGTCCGGACATTTGGGTCGTCGTTTTGCCATAGCTAGAGGTACTTACGATCTTTGGACTAGTAAAATAGGCCAAAGCCCAATTGGACGGATCCTATAAGGTCACACAAAGGGGCTAGATCGAGCATTAGAGGACGAGGCCCATCATGGGCCTCATCTCTCTAGGTGGCCGGCCATGTAGGGGCTTTGAGAGGCTATTGGGCTTCGTGCCCTAGTCTAATTATAATGAGATTATAAATAGACTAGGTGCCTAGGTTTGCATGTAAGGAATTTACTGATCATTTAGATCAAACCCTAATTAGCAAACACGAAACCAAACCCCTCTCATACTCCCTCTCTCACGGCTCTCTCCTCCTCCCGGCGCACGGTGGTGTCTCGTGGTGGTGGTGGTTCGTGCGGTGGTCGGTTGTCCGAAAAGGTGGTGATCGCGGTTTTCCTCAATCACTCGACCAATCTAGTATTGGTGGACGGCTCGTTCGAATCTCGTGGACTAAGTAGAGGAGCAACACTTGGGGCTCTATTCTCTCCCTGATTTGCCTGTCGAATAGCTTCGTGGAATTCACGCTTCAAAGGTATGATTATGTGTCTTGTGTGTTATGCATGCGATTCTTGGGATTAGGTACTTTATTGAATATGATTCATATATGTTATATCCGCTGCGTAGTACCTATAAACTCCTACAGTGGTATCAGTTAGCCTCTTGCATTAACGCGCTAGATCATAATAATACCATTATTTGATGTCCACGATAATTTTATAATCAATTAAGAGGGAGAAATTAATTTAATTATGGTTCGATTATTATTTTAATGTGATTAAACTTTTGGAATCGGTTAAATGCGATTTAATTATGCTCAAATATCCATAAAGAGACCGAATTATGCCCTAGTATTTCGAAAATTTCGAAAACCCTAACCCTAAATTTCGAAAATTCCAAGCCCTAAAATATGATTTTTGTGCTTGATTATGGTTTTATTCGAATCGTTTTATGTTTCATAATTTTAATTGATTTGATTCATGCATAAAAATGTTTTATGTATGATCATAGATTTAATTTTAAATGTTAAAATTAAATTGGGATTAATTTTATGATGAACCCTATTTTAAAATTGAATATGATTTAATTTTAATCTTATGGACTAATTTAATTTAATTAGGATAAATGTTATTTTAATTAAATTAAAACATAAAAAAAAAAAAAAAAAAAAAAAATTTAATTTATTTTGGCCGGCAACCGCGGCTGGGTGGCGCAGCCACGGCGGCTGCCGACCAGGTGGCGTCCAAGAGGGAGGGGAAGGGAGGGCGGTGGTCTAGGGTGGTTGTGGGCAGCAGCGTGCAACCGTTGCACGGCTGCTGCCACGGCTGCAGCTGGGTGCTGCTGCTGCCTTGCGCGGCAGTGGCTGCTGCAAGGCAGCCAGCCACCGTGGCTAGCCTCGGCTGGCCACACACGGTGGCCTGCAGCCCCAGCAAAGCAGCTCCACGCTGCTGCCCTTTGCGGCAGTGGCTGCTGTCACGGCGGCCAGCCACCGTGGCTAGCTTCGGCTAGCCAACCACGGTGGCCGGCGTTGGTGGTTGCGATAATTTCAAAAAAAAAAAAAAAAAAAAAAAAATCTGTTTTAAAATTTATTTCAGGATAATTACGAATTATTTTGGGATAAAATTGGTTTTATTTTGGATAAGTTAAAATATTTTCAAAATATGATCTTTTAATTTAAAAGATAAAGTTGGTTTTATTAAGATAAAATCTTTTTTGTTTTAGGATAAAATTAAATATTCAAAAGTTGTTATATTTGATATTATCCATGTTTAGTTTGTTATTTTGATAATTATCCTAAATTAAAGTGGTTAATTAAGGATAAGATTGATGAGGATATTCTGAGCATATTCCAAAAGGATAATAATTGATTTAAATAATGTGATTATCCCATAATTAGATTAGGATGTAATTGATTTTAAAATTATTTGATTGGCTAGTAATTAGGATAGAATCTCCTAAATTAGGATAATCATGGAAGATTAAATATGATTTTATCTTTCTAGATTAAAATATGATTTGATTCTATCTCATGACTAAATTAAATATATGATATTTTATAAACCGTCATGAATAATATATGATATTATCTAATTATGATTAAAATATAAGATATTTTAGGAAATGCGTTGTCTTTATTATGATCATCAGATGTTGTAGTTTAGACAAGCATGTTGAGTGATTTATTATATGGCACTTTTCTAATATATGATATTATGTTGCTATATATAGACTAGTATGGCCCATAGATTCTTAAATACGATCTGCGTATCGTGATGTATTTTTGTAATCTAAATACGGTCTGCGTACCGTTGAGTATTTTCATAACTTTTATTTAATGTAAATAGAATAGTTATTTAAATGGTGTTAGCCCAAAAGAAGCCCATGAAGTGAAGGCCCAAAGGAGCAAGGTGGATGAAGATCCATGATGATTCAAGTGGGAGCATTTTATTTCTAGTTTTCCTAGGACTAAGGGGCCATACTATGTCATGTTTTATTGCATTAGTAGATTATGCATGTTTTAGGTTTATTTATGTTGTTTGATGATGCGCTAGAGTTCACTAAACAATCACAACATAATAAATCTAGATCCCAGAAATATTGATACAGCTTTCCCAATTAAAAACCCGACGAAAACCTTGATCGTTTGTGATGGGTTGATAAGTGTTTTATTTGTCCACTTATCATGGTATTTTTAGCACAATTTTGTTGTCATTTTCCCCTCTTTATCCCCCTTTCCGACTCCTTTTTGTGTATGATTACAACTTTTGGCTTCCCCGTTCCTTTTTATGTGTGTGTTCGTGTTTGTAGATGCAAGGAGAAATTGGTCACATAGCATGAACATGAAGAACTATATTGGAAGCAAAGCACAAGAGGAGAGGGCGTGCAGCCTGTTAGGAGCGGGCGCTCCTGCCTGAACTGCCACATTCTGCCTCCCCTGCACTTTTAGGAGCGGGCGTGCACCTATATAGGAGCGGGCGCTCCTCCCTGTTTTCCTACAAACTGCCTCAAATTGCTGCAGGAGGAGAGGGCGCGCAAGATCCAGGAGAGGGCGCTCCAGCCTGAGGAGCGGGCGCTCCTCTATGTAGGAGCGGGCGCTCCTACATGCAGACCCGACTTTTTGGGCGGATTTTACAATGTTATTTCGGGGTGTATAAATACGACCCTTGGCTTCAGTTTTCTGCATCTTCTTCCTTGGAGAAGATCACCTTCTTCCCTTTAGTCTTCTTAGGCCCTTAACTCTCTAAACTCTTATTAATTAGCTTAGTTTCTCTCAAACTCTATCATTGAAGTAGATTTATTGAAGTTTGTATTCTTCCTTTCAACATTTTCTCAACCTTGAAGCTTCATTAGTAATCTCTTTCCTCTATCCCTTACTCTTTAATTTCAGTTTTTATTTACTTTGAATTGTTAATTTCTCTCTTAATCTTGGTTAATTGTTGTTGCATGTTCAATCTACTTTGTTCTTACTACTCTCTTCAATTTGTTAGATTAATTTTGAACTTAGATATTGTTGTTAGAATGTTCTTCACCATGTTTAGTGACTAGTTTCTTAACTAGGGGTTGGGTGAAGACCCAACCAAGCCATGGGTTAATTGATGTTTGTGTTTGCATGTTCATTTTGGGTTGATGATTGATTGTTAAAGAATTGGTTAATTGCATGTGTAATTGGATGGCCACTTATTGCTCATGTATTCACTTCTATGCTTGCATTGAAAGATGAGGTCTAGTTGTGAGCCATTTCTTGTATGATTATGCTAAATTCCTCTTGATTACGGTACCTCGTTTGGATGATGTAATAGTCTTAGTTGCGGTAATTAGGAGAGAAATCCCAATTATTTGTGCCTTAGTACTAAGCTATCTCGAACCGATCGAAAGACAAACCCGAGTTAGTAGTCTACTTCCCATCGTTAAAACTTGGTTGGCCTATCTTGTTAGTCGAGTTTAGTTTAGGAATGCTTAGTGTTGTAGTTTCGAGAGAAGTGACCCTTTTCTTGTATGATTAGACCGAATTTCTATCTTGATTACGGTACCTCGTTTGGATGATGTAGTAGTCTTAGTTGCGGTAATTAGGTGAGAAATCCCAATTATTTGTGCCTTAGTACTATCTCGAACCGATCGAAAGACAAACCCGAGTTAGTAGTCTACTTCCTATTGTTAAGACTTGGTTGGCCTATCTTGCTAGTTGAGTTTGGTTTAAGAATGCTTAGTGTGGTGACTTCAAAAGAAGACAATGTTGAGTGCCCTCTCTATCATCCAATTTGTGTACATGCTTGCCTATTGTTTTGATCCATTGGTTTGGTTGGTGTCTATTCCCATTTCCCCCCTAGTGTTTGTCTCCATATAGTAGTTATTTAATCAAACCTCCAATTTGTGACCGAACTAGATTGCAACCGTTTCATACTCTCGGTGTACTCATACCCATTCCCTGTGGATACGATCCTCTACTTGCCCTAGACTTGTCTTAGGTTAGTTTAGGTAGAAATAGTGTTTGGCTTGAGGGTGATTGTCCAACGACCGATTATCCCTCTACCAAAATGGCGCCGTTGCCGGGGAATGGCGTTGAGCATTGAGTTACTTGTGAAACATGTGAGACTAGTTCATTTGTATAGATTTGTTTTTCTTTGATTTCTTTGACTAACTTTTTGTTGTAGGTGTTTGTGAAGAAACCAATCTTCGAATTTTCGTCAAGCTAGTGACGTTAAAGAAGCGCTCCCGGGAGGCAACCCGAGTATTTTTGCTTTTCCTCTAAAAAAAAATAAAAAAAAAAAAAATTGCTTTTAGAATAGTCCTCAATGAGGATATTGGATTGCATGTGATGGATATTTGCTTTCTTTTGGTAATAAAATTTCGAGCATGGTTTAGATGCCCTTGGTTGAACATAGAATTGGCTAGTTTAGGCTAGTGTGACAATAACCTTACCGAATGTACGAGACCTAAAGTCTAGGATTGTGGTAAGAAGGTTGTCGCCCATATCAAAGGAATTTGAACCCCAAAAGGTAGTAATTGATCCCATATTGTTCCCAAAAGTGAGGTTGTAATATTTTCAAGCCTACTACATTTTGAATGAGTGGCAAGGATCCTCTTTGATTTAGTACCTAGATCGACAACTTGAGTCCCAACTCCCAAGATCGCGGCCTAAACTACTCTTAGTGATTGATGAAGGTTGTTATGTATTGTTTATTCACAAAAAAATTAAGGCATATCATTCTTGTTTTCTTAGTTCAATTTTTAATTTATTGTAATTAGTAGTTAGTGATGTAAATGTTCAAGTTTGAAAAAAAAAAAAAAAAAAAAAAAAAAAAGAAAGAAAGAAAGAAAGAAAAAAAAAAAAGAAAAAAAAGAAGGGAAAGAAAAGAAGTGATGAATAGCCATCACCCTAGCAATTAAACAAGCTTGGGGGTGCGTTTTTATTTCAAGTTTATTCATATTTTGTAATTTGGGTCAAAGTTAGAAACCTCTTTAGGTTTGCTCTTAGTGCTATATACCTTAGCTTGACTTTAATTGCAAAGCACTTCTAGTTTTCTCTATGCCTTAACTTGTGTCGTAATCCTTGAGTTTTGTAATGTTAGTAGAGTAGTTGAAGCCATAGTCGGTGGAGGGAGTTGGTTCACAAGCATATGGAGAGGGTACTTATCATTGAGATGTCGAGTGTTCTAAACCTTCTTTTGTCTATTTTTCTTCCGGCTCCTTCGAGGAGTCATGAGACACTACCATTAGGGGGAATTTGAACTTTGTGTTGGGGACGCGGTAAGATTGGTTGAATGGACCAAAGTTGAGTACATTCGGGAAGGTTAGCTAGGCCTTGGCTAGTCATGACCGTGGTTGATCTTAGGCATATACCTCATGCTCGAGTTTTATTGCTTAAGGATTCTTTTATCTTTACATGTGCTTTTCTTTGAGCGGATTAATCTATTGGTTTCTTTTGCGCCAAGTGAATTGCTTAGGGACAAGCAATTGGCTAGTTTGGGGGAATTTGATAAGTGTTTTATTTGTCCACTTATCATGGTATTTTTAGCACAATTTTGTTGTCATTTTCCCCTCTTTATCCCCCTTTCCGACTCCTTTTTGTGTATGATTACAACTTTTGGCTTCCCCGTTCCTTTTTATGTGTGTGTTCGTGTTTGTAGATGCAAGGAGAAATTGGTCACATAGCATGAACATGAAGAACTATATTGGAAGCAAAGCACAAGAGGAGAGGGCGTGCAGCCTGTTAGGAGCGGGCGCTCCTGCCTGAACTGCCACATTCTGCCTCCCCTGCACTTTTAGGAGCGGGCGTGCACCTATATAGGAGCGGGCGCTCCTCCCTGTTTTCCTACAAACTGCCTCAAATTGCTGCAGGAGGAGAGGGCGCGCAAGATCCAGGAGAGGGCGCTCCAGCCTGAGGAGCGGGCGCTCCTCTATGTAGGAGCGGGCGCTCCTACATGCAGACCCGACTTTTTGGGCGGATTTTACAATGTTATTTCGGGGTGTATAAATACGACCCTTGGCTTCAGTTTTCTGCATCTTCTTCCTTGGAGAAGATCACCTTCTTCCCTTTAGTCTTCTTAGGCCCTTAACTCTCTAAACTCTTATTAATTAGCTTAGTTTCTCTCAAACTCTATCATTGAAGTAGATTTATTGAAGTTTGTATTCTTCCTTTCAACATTTTCTCAACCTTGAAGCTTCATTAGTAATCTCTTTCCTCTATCCCTTACTCTTTAATTTCAGTTTTTATTTACTTTGAATTGTTAATTTCTCTCTTAATCTTGGTTAATTGTTGTTGCATGTTCAATCTACTTTGTTCTTACTACTCTCTTCAATTTGTTAGATTAATTTTGAACTTAGATATTGTTGTTAGAATGTTCTTCACCATGTTTAGTGACTAGTTTCTTAACTAGGGGTTGGGTGAAGACCCAACCAAGCCATGGGTTAATTGATGTTTGTGTTTGCATGTTCATTTTGGGTTGATGATTGATTGTTAAAGAATTGGTTAATTGCATGTGTAATTGGATGGCCACTTATTGCTCATGTATTCACTTCTATGCTTGCATTGAAAGATGAGGTCTAGTTGTGAGCCATTTCTTGTATGATTATGCTAAATTCCTCTTGATTACGGTACCTCGTTTGGATGATGTAATAGTCTTAGTTGCGGTAATTAGGAGAGAAATCCCAATTATTTGTGCCTTAGTACTAAGCTATCTCGAACCGATCGAAAGACAAACCCGAGTTAGTAGTCTACTTCCCATCGTTAAAACTTGGTTGGCCTATCTTGTTAGTCGAGTTTAGTTTAGGAATGCTTAGTGTTGTAGTTTCGAGAGAAGTGACCCTTTTCTTGTATGATTAGACCGAATTTCTATCTTGATTACGGTACCTCGTTTGGATGATGTAGTAGTCTTAGTTGCGGTAATTAGGTGAGAAATCCCAATTATTTGTGCCTTAGTACTATCTCGAACCGATCGAAAGACAAACCCGAGTTAGTAGTCTACTTCCTATTGTTAAGACTTGGTTGGCCTATCTTGCTAGTTGAGTTTGGTTTAAGAATGCTTAGTGTGGTGACTTCAAAAGAAGACAATGTTGAGTGCCCTCTCTATCATCCAATTTGTGTACATGCTTGCCTATTGTTTTGATCCATTGGTTTGGTTGGTGTCTATTCCCATTTCCCCCCTAGTGTTTGTCTCCATATAGTAGTTATTTAATCAAACCTCCAATTTGTGACCGAACTAGATTGCAACCGTTTCATACTCTCGGTGTACTCATACCCATTCCCTGTGGATACGATCCTCTACTTGCCCTAGACTTGTCTTAGGTTAGTTTAGGTAGAAATAGTGTTTGGCTTGAGGGTGATTGTCCAACGACCGATTATCCCTCTACCATGGGTCGGCCTCAGCAGAGCATCATAATATATCTTGGGGAAGTGGGGGTAGGACCGCACATCTACACTTTTAATTGGTTATATTCAACAAGGTTACCTAAAGATCAGTTTAGAACCTTGAAGCTAAGGGTAATAATTAAACATGTGATGGTTAATTATTCAACCAAGAGTTACAAGAGTTGTAATCAGTAAAGAGTTTACTCACCTTGAAAATGTAATGGTTGATGGCAGGGCCTCAGTCCGGTCAATTATTGCACAAATAAAGGATCTTGGAATCACTTAAAATTCAATTGGGATCATTTAATAATTGAATAAAGTGTTTTAAAGTTACCAAATGAATGTTTTTATGGTACTTTAATTTATTAAACATAATTATTAAACTTTGCCTTATTTTGACATAGATGGGTAGCCGTAATAACAATGACAACAACGTTTACAATTTGCGACCATTCCTTGAAAAGGATAGGTTGACAGGGGAAAACTTTTCCAACTGGGAAAGAATGCTAAGGCTTGTTCTGAAATCTGAGGGCAAGGAGGATATCATTGATACCCCATTACCAGGACCTCTGCCAGAAAATCCAACTGCGGCAGATATCAAGAAGCACAAGGAAGCTCATGATAGAGCTATGCCTATCACTTGCTTAATGATTGCTACCATGGAACCTAGTCTTCAAAAGCGTTTTGAGGACCTGGATGCCTATTCAATCATGGAAGAGCTCAAAGTTTTGTTTAAGAAACAAGCTAGAGTTGAAAGGTATGAGCTTCATCGTGAGATTATGGATTGTAGAATGGAGAAGGGTGCCACAGTTCATGATCATGTTTTCAAAATGATCGGCCTAATTCAAAGTATGGAGAAACTGGGGTACCCAATTAGTGATGATTTGGCAACAGACATCATTCTCCATTCACTTCCAGAAAGTTTCAACCAGTTTATCATGAACTTTAACATGACTGCGAATGCAAAGACTATGAGTCAATTGCATGCAATGCTGGTTAGTGCTGAGAAACAAATCCCTAAGGAACCTAAGAAGGAAGTTCTTATGATTCAAAAGGGAAAGGGGTTCAAGAAGAAGGGGCAAAAGGCTAATGCCAAGAGCAAGGGCAAGCAAGTTGCCAAGGCTCCTGAAAAGCCTAAGGCGAATCCGAAACCCAAAGTTGCAAGTGAGAGTGAATGCTTTTACTGCAAGAAGAAGGGGCATTGGAAACGCAATTGCCAGAAATACCTTGATTTCCTCAAGAAGAAGAATGGAGCATCAACCTCAGGTATTAAGTTATAAACATTTTAACTTTCACTAAGGTATGTGATACCAAGTTGCAGTGCTTAACATATGATGTTGCACAGGAACTGCAAGCAAGTGAAGCTAGCATGGAGATGGAGCTTGAAGGTGCACTAGAAGTATTTGAGTGGCCAGAGATAGCTTCATAGTTTTAATTTCTGATTAGTTTATCATGAGATTTAGAACTATTTCCAGTTTTTGATGAGACAATATTTCGGTTTTCTTGTTTTGAATACTGATTTGTTTTACTTGGCTTGGACAAATGTTGATCCATGACCAAGGTAATAAATTGTTTTCATTTTGCTAGATATGAGTTAATTTTATTTATGACATTGATATACGTAGATCACAAAAGTAAATTTAGATGATTCAAAGCAAACATACTTATAACAAAGTAAAGTTAGGTCACATAAACCATTTGCACATCCAAAGTAATGGATGGACTCTTACTCTTATATGATTATGAATCACTTAAGAATTAGAAGTCATGCTTGATAAGTTATAATGACCAAGCTACCTTTTAGTTGAAAGGGTAAAAGAGCTAAAATGACGTTTTGGAACACAAACATATGATGTGTGTGTACCATAAGTTCAAGATATGGCAAAAGGATTTAACTATTTCATTGCTCTTATTAACGATTTAAGTAAATATGTCGATAATTAATTAATGAAATAAAAGTTGGAATCATTGAAATGTTCAAAATTCCAAAAATGAAATGTAAAATCAAGTTTGAGATAAGCAATTTAGCACCACAATATGATTGTTGTAATAAATATTTGACTCAAAACAAATGATCATCTAAAGGAATTGTTGAATTTGTTCACAATCCAGGAACATTACAATTAAAATGTATGTATAAAGTAGGAATCAAACTTTGCTTGCCATGGTTCGATCCAAGATTTAATGATTTACAAATATCGTTTTGAGGATATGCATTAGAACAACAACAATTGCGAATATACTAAACAGAAACTTCACCAAAGCAATAGAAAGACTGGAAATGTTCCAAAGTAATCTTTTCTAAACAGGATTGAGGGAATATGAAATCTATGTAAAATGTTTACAAAGATGACATAATAAACCCTAAATCAGAGGTATTATTCCTACAATCGCGTAAAAACAAAATGTTTGTTGCTCGCGATAGTGTCTTTATAGAAAGAAATGTCTTCCTACAAAGCCAAGTGGGAGTAAAGTTAGATCTCGATGAGATTCGAGACGAGCAACAAAGGGATGTAGATAACACTACATTAGAGACGAATGCGCATGAAAATCAGCTAATTTGATAAAACATGTGTCGAAGCAAGCTAATTCAACTAGCGAGACTTCTATCGTCCTACTAGAATGAAATGCTTCAAAGAGTTGAAGAGAATAATTCTATTGTCGCTCACACCTATCGTAGGTTACTTAGGATTAAAACAAACAGTTTGTTGGAATTCTAGTAAAAGGTGGATTCTAAAATTTTCCTATTGGAATGGTTGGAATCCATACCTACAAGCAAGCTTTGGACAAGTGCCAACTCAGGAAGTGGCTTAAAGCCAAGAAATCCAGAATGGACTCCATGTCTGTAAAGATGTGCTAGTCCATGATAGTCTTACAAATAGAGTCAAACCTATTAGTCATGTAAGCCTATTCGGATTATTTCTAGTTATGGAAATTAAAATCACCTTCATGAAATGTTCTTGATGGATGGCATGTATATGATACAACCTAAGAGTTTTGAATTCCAGAAATTCCTAGAAAGTTTTGCAAACTTCAGAAATTCATTTATGGATTGAAGTAAGCATTAAGGAGTTGAAATATTCATTAGGAAATCAAACAGTTTGATTACCTTGGAAGAATGAAAAGAAATCTTGTAGAAACAAGAAGTTTAGTGGGAGCAATTGGTCTTCTTAGTCTAGTATGTAGTTGACATACATTTCATATGAAATGATATATCAATGCTTGAATAAATCAAGCAATGGTTAGAAAGATTGTTTCTATATGGGAGACTTAGGAGATGTTGAGTACATATTGGGAATCAAAATCCACAAAGTGAATCTTGAAGGATGACTGGGCCTAATCAAGAGACTTGTGTTGATAAGGTTCTTGACGAGTTCAAGATGCAAGATTCTAAGAGAGGATCTCTTCCCATGTCTCATGGTTTTACACTCAGTAAAACTCAGTGCCTTAAAAGCTAGTTGAGTTGAGTTGTAAAGGCAGTGGACCTAATGCTTTTGCAAAAGGGACCATTACATGTACCATGAAATGTACAAAGCAAGTTGTTACATATGACTTGTACATGTGTAGCAAGTTTCAAGCAAATACAGAATAAGCATACGGAAAGTTACCAAGAACAAATCCTTGAGTACTTGAGAAGCACTAAAGGAATTTGTCTAGTTTATGGTGTTAAAGGTAAACAAGTTGTCAAAAGTTTTACGAATGCGAGTTCTCTCCAAACAGGCAAGATGACTCTAGATTTTGATCTAGACGCACAATTTTGTCAATATGGAGAAATACAGTGAGCTTGAAAAGTTCAAAGCAGAGCACTATTGCATGCTCAATGTCAGAATATGTGTATTAAACTATAGTCGGATAGTTTTAGAGGAAGTTTGGATTGAAATGTAATATGACTAAAGGGTCACCTTTGCCCAAGAACAAAGGAGCCAGGGTCACATCATAAATCCAAACAAATGGATATAAGATATCGCCTCAGTTATGAGATTATTGACCGGCGGAAGGTCACGTTCTGCGAAGTTTTATTATAAGTGAGAAATCACTAAACCCCTTCCATAGACAAAGGTATGAAAGTCATATTAAAGTCTTGGTTTGAAGCAAATTATGTAATTTTAAGTTGTGTATGTTTGTGGAAACATATTACATGAGAAAATACATCAATTTGCAGAATTATGTTTAAAACAGAAAATTATTATTTCTCTTATTTAATTATGGTTTTGAAATTAAATAAAATGTCCAAAATAATTATGGATTGATGGGCTCATCAGGTTATCTATCAGATAGAGACCTGGTGTATGAAACTCCACAGGTGAACAAAATCCGTATATTATTTAAGTTCCTAGTTCGAAATCATTAAAGTGGACATAAATGATTTCAATGAATGGACTAGCATGTAAGATTGATTGGATAGCTCGGTTTCATGGGCTATAGGGGCATAGTGATGCTCGATCAATCACTTGGATATGCATGAATGATGCATGATTGAACTATTGACCTACTTTGAAGTTCAAGTATAGAGCTTCCGTATATATTAGTGGATTCCTTTGACATGAGTGGAACATTGATTTCATTCAATGGATGTTATAACTGTGGTACATTCAAACGTCTACCCGTAACTGGAGATTATAAAGGATGTTTCCCGGTTATTTCAGAAGTTGAGTGGGAGGCTTGTTGCCACAAGATTGGATAGAGTCTACCTATTAAATTAGGAAATATGTCATGGCCGCTTGAAGAGGGAGAATTCAGAAAATACGTGGCCGCGTTCAAATGCATTACTCAGTAATCATTTGGTTTTGTAATTCTAACTCAGATTTCAAGAAACGATTTGTAGATTAATATGATCTCGACATGTGATGCAATCATATTATCAAATCGACATATACATTGACTTAAGGAATTTGAACATTGCACCCTTGTCTCAGACAAGTGGGAGATTGAAGGAGTTATGTCTTCGTCGTGTGCAATTACTAGATATATAATTGGATCAAATTATGGAGATAATTAAGTCCGGACATTTGGGTCGTCGTTTTGCCATAGCTAGAGGTACTTACGATCTTTGGACTAGTAAAATAGGCCAAAGCCCAATTGGACGGATCCTATAAGGTCACACAAAGGGGCTAGATCGAGCATTAGAGGACGAGGCCCATCATGGGCCTCATCTCTCTAGGTGGCCGGCCATGTAGGGGCTTTGAGAGGCTATTGGGCTTCGTGCCCTAGTCTAATTATAATGAGATCATAAATAGACTAGGTGCCTAGGTTTGCAGGTAAGGAATTTACTGATCATTTAGATCAAACCCTAATTAGCAAACACGAAACCAAACCCCTCTCATACTCCCTCTCTCACGGCTCTCTCCTCCTCCCGGCGCACGGTGGTGTCTCGTGGTGGTGGTGGTTCGTGCGGTGGTCGGTTGTCCGAAAAGGTGGTGATCGCGGTTTTCCTCAATCACTCGACCAATCTAGTATTGGTGGACGGCTCGTTCGAATCTCGTGGACTAAGTAGAGGAGCAACACTTGGGGCTCTATTCTCTCCCTGATTTGCCTGTCGAATAGCTTCGTGGAATTCACGCTTCAAAGGTATGATTATGTGTCTTGTGTGTTATGCATGCGATTCTTGGGATTAGGTACTTTATTGAATATGATTCATATATGTTATATCCGCTGCGTAGTACCTATAAACTCCTACACTTTGATCGGGCCTACTCTCTTCAATTTAATTTCAGTTCAGTTTAGTTTAACTCCAATTAGTTCAGTTCTTATTTTTCTTCTCTCATAAACAATTCATTTCAGCTTTATTCAGTTCAGTTCAATTCCTATTAGTTCAGTTCTGTAAATCAGAACAGGCCCTTAAAAAATTTTCGTTGAAAGTCATTATTATAGAATTAATGAACTCATTAAAGTTAAACCCACAAAAACTAAGCCTGAAAAATTCAAAACTAATTCGAACAAAAAAAAAAAATTAATGCTCCCTCTGTTTTTTTATATGCATCAGTTTGACCGGCACATTTGCCGAGACGCAACTTTGACCATTAATATCTTTAATTATGTATTAGTAAAATTTGTAACAAAATTATATTATGAAACTAGACATAATGACAAATCTAATGATATATTGATATATTATATAATAACATTTATTTATTTTTTATAAGTGAAAAAATTAAGTCAACCATGGGTCCATGGTATGTGAATAGTGCAATTGTCAAAGTGATGCATACAAAAAAAACGGAGTGAGTAATGGCAAACATAAGATAAACGTGTAAATCTTTGTGTAAAAAAATTAAAAATAAATAAGAACATTTTCTCATTATTTTTCCCCATTCATAGGACTTTTTTTTTTGCCATTTTAAGCAACGTGAAGGTATATACATTGAATTCTAGAAATAAAAATACAAACTTTAACACGCAACTCAGAGAGACAGAACAATACGTATATACGTACATAGAATTCCAAAAATAAAAATACAAAATTTAACAGACATCTTAAAAAATAAGAAAGAAAAAACTATAAATGAAGGGAGAGAGAGAATACAGTTAGGCCCCGTCCTTTAGAGCTGTTCTACTCTGCTATACTGAATTCTGTTTTGCTCTGCTCTACTCTGCTTAAAATTAATACTTAAATTTAAATTATTGTAATAATAAAAATTAATATTTATTAATAATAAATAACTAATATTTAATAATAATATTAATAAATAATAAATATTTAATAATAATTAATTAATATTTAATAATAATAAATAATATTTATTATTAATAAATAACTAATATTTAATAATAATATTAATAAATAATAAATATTTAATAATAATAATTAATTAATATTTAATAATAATAAATAATATTTATTATTAATAAATAACTAATATTTAATAATAATATTAATAAATAACTAATATTTAATAATAATATTAATAAATAATTAATATTTAATAATAATAATTAATTAATATTTAATAATAATAATATTATTGAAAATTAATATCTAATAATAATAATAAATAATTAATAGTTAATAATTAATATTTTAATAATTATAATAATAATTAATATTTAATTATAATACTAATAATAAATATTAAATAATAATAATAATAAATAATCAATAATTAACGATTATAGTATTAATAATAATTAATTTTAAAAATTATAATATTAATAATAAAAAATATTTAATAATTATATTAATAATAATAATTATGAATATTTAATAATAATAGTAATAATAATAATATTGATTATAATATTAATAATGATACTTAATAATAATAATAATAATAATAATAATAATAATAATATTAATAATAATAATAATTGTTTAGGGTAAAAAATACCCTAACTATCTGGACCAATAAGAGGGCGCCACGTGTCAAAGGATGGCAAGTCATCGAAGACCATTCACCAGCTGATACGTTGTTGTCCCAGAGCTTTACCAGAATTGCGGCCTTCAAGGGCCCAATTCCCAAGAATCCGCACTTTGCGGCGCAGCCCATCAGTCTGAAGGAGCACATTTCCCAACGACCCTATAAATAGGGAGAAATTCCCCCATTTTGGGGACATCTACAATCATTTATTACACACATTCTCTCTCATCAGTAAACACCTGAGCTTGGAATCCAAGCAGATACCCACCTAAATTTCCGCACTTTTTATTCCTTTTCAAGTTACTAACTTGACCGTCGGAGGCGGAGCTCCAACAACCGGAGTCTCCGTGTTTTTACAGGTGCAGCTCAAGCCGGACCAGACTTTGTGACGAAACTCTCCCGAGGGACAAAAACACCCAAAACATTAATTATAATAATAATAATAATAATAATAATAATAATAATAATAATTTCTTGTAAATTGATTGACTTTGTACGTTTTTTGATATTTTTATAATAATAATAATAGTAGTAGTAGTAGTAATAATAATAATAATAATAATAATAATAATAATAATAATAATAATAATAATAATAATAATAATAATTGATTTTTTATATTAAAAATTAATATTCAAACAAATCAATATTTAAAGATGATAAATAATGTTTAAATATAATACTACTTATTAATTTTTAATAATAATAATAAAAATAATAATAATTATTATTATTATATTAATTATTATTATTTAATGATTATAATAATAATGCGATAAAATTAATAATAGTAATAATAGTAGTAGTAGCAGTAATAGTAATAATAATAATAATAATTAATATTTAATGATTATAATAGTAATGCGATAAAATTAATAATAGTAATATTAATAATAGTAGCAGCAACAGTAATAATAATAATGATAATGCTAATAATAATAGTAATAACAACAACAACAACAACAATAATAATAATAATAAAAATAAAATCTACTTTGCTCTGTACAGAAGTTCAAAAGAACACAACCTTACAGAAGTTGAAGAGCAGCTGCCGGCCTGCTGCAATTGAAATGAGGCTTTTGGGTGAATGGAAATGAAGGTGGCGTTACCGTTGATGATGATACTCAAGAAAAGAAAGGACTTGTCATTTGTCAAGACTATTACATCATTTACATGGAGTCTATTGGGCTTAGCACATCGGCTTGGTTCCTTGGTGAGGTTTAGGGCCTGTTCTCATTGATTGAACTCAGCTAAACTGAACTGAACTGAACTGAACTCAGCTGAATTGAACTGAGCTGAACTGAACTGAAATGAATATTTTATAAGAGAAGGAAATTAGGAGCTGAACTGAGCTGAGCTGAACTGAACTGAACTGAACTGAACTGAACTGAACTGAATCTCAACGTAAGAGAACAGGCCCTTAGTCTAGTGAAGGTCAAAGTTTATTGGGAGTGTAATTTAATTTTGTTTGTCCTAAAGTAGATGTAATGTTCCATCATTAACCATAAATGGATCCCTAAAGGGTTGTAATGTATCATTAATCGATTAATAAAAATACAAAACCTAATTCTGATAAAAGGGTTGTAAAATCTATCATTGTCAAATTGATCGTGGGATATTTTAAAAAAAGTAAAATACAATAAATAATTTTTTTTTTCATATTATCATTCCATAACATAATTGAAAGTTAGGCGATAATTTAAAAAATATTTTATAATATAATAAATTCTTATAAACATTATTTTATAATATAATGAAATCATATTAAGAGTTCATTCCTCATTCCCGGTCTAGGTTGCCTTGCGATTCCCCTGTCCCAGTCAATGGCGGCAGCTTCAGGCCGGAGTTCAAAAGAGTCACACTACTAAATCTTCAAAGCTGCACGCATGTATAGGATGGATTGTGTTAAGATTGAGACCTTAAACTCTTTCTGTAAATTACAATTAACATGTTTGACACCTTTCTGTGTCTAATCTAATGCTTTTATTGCAGGAACTACTGTAAAAGGAGCTGTTGATGATCTTCATCTTGTGATACGGACTCTTGAAGAATGTGGCTTCCCCCACAATCGGTTCTATATCCACTGTGTCTGTGTCTGTGATGGAGCCTTGTTTGGTCTTACTTGTTACTCGAGTAAGTAGTTATCTTTATTTTTACAATTTGTTAAATTACAAAAAGTGGTGACATTTGAGCATTCAGTTTAACACACTTGGTAATTGGTACGGTTTGTCTTTTTTTTTTTTTTTTTTTTTTTTTTTTTTTTTTTAACTGTTGACAGAGTGTTGGTGATACTGCTGGTTGCATTAGTAAATAAGGGCGTGTTCTCTTCATCTTACTATGACATATCTAAACGTAGGATGTTTTTTATTCAACCTTATTTAAACTTATATTGTCTATTCTTGTTTTATTTGAACATTTTTACTTACACTTGATCTGAACTTATGAACTTGTTTAAACTTTTGAACAAGCTAAAATCAGTTGAGCAAACATAACACACCCAAAGTCATGGGTCTGGATTCTCATTATGATATGGCTGGCTGCTTGTTGGCCAAATTGATAGAAGCCGGTGGCTCCATCTTTTAGGTTCATGTCTTTACCAGGGTGTTGCATTGTTGATCTTTGTGGTCATTGGGATAGTTCACTTTCCATCACACTTTATCCAACAAACTGGAACAAGATTTGCTTGTTCTAGGAGTTGTAGCCCAAGTTTTATTCCTCTCAAAACAGCTACTTTAATACAAAGTATTTTGGAGAACTGTCCAATTATCTTACACGCATGCTAGGCTGTGTCAATCTATAGTGCAAGAAGTTGATTTTTTGAACTAATTATTTTTACGTATTTTTGTGCTACTGCTCATGAGTCATGAGTATTACACTATGCAGGCACCTCAAGTTACATTCAGGAAGCCCATTGGTAGTGTCAGTGTATCTGGCCACAAATTTGTGGGGTGCCCAATGCCGCACATTACACTCTGTCCAGTAATGTGGAGTATCTTGCTTCAAGGGATGCTACAATCATGGGGAGCAGGAATGGCCATGCTCCTCTATTTCTATGGTATAAATTGAACAGAAAAGGATATTGTGGTTTCCAGATTGAGGTTCATTCAAAAGTGCCTCCGCAATGCCCACTACCTTAAAGATCGGCTTAGAGACGCTGGAATTAGTGCCATGCTCAATGAGCTAAGCAGCATGGTGGTGTTTGAGTGTCCTCATGATGAGGAGTTTATCAGACGTTGGCAGCTGGGTTTGTATTTGTATCTTAATAAAATCTGGGTTTAATCTAATGACTAAATAATGATTTATCTGGTTTCAAAATCAAAAAAAAAAAAAAGATTTATCTGTTTGAAGAATGCTGTGGTTAATTATGGGTTATTGATTCAGGAATTATTTGAAATGTTGTTCAGGTATCACAATGTGAACATCAATGTAGTAGTCCAATCTGAGAATGGTTTATATGTTCCAATTGTCCAGGTATAATGGTATATGATGCCTCTTACTTCTACTTAGGAACCATCAATGAAAGCTATTGCTAATTGGATTTTTTGGCAGGATGCTGACAAGAAAGGTTTATCCAAAATTTCTGAAGAAGTTAAATATTTGGCCCAAAAAGCAAGGGATAGTAGCCTGAAACCTGAACAATATGAGGTAAAAACACCTTTAAACTTACTTTTATTATTGTCGTGGCCTCGACAGTGTTCTTATTTTTTTTTTCCTTTAATATTTAGTTGGATTCTTTTGCTTGTATATTGCTCCAGGTGTTTGTTGTTACCTGTTAACGAGTAGTCTATAAAGTACTTTTCTCTTATGTAACTCTATGTGTTCAGCAAAATCAAGCTGGCTTTTGACATGTAAATTGACTACCTAATTACCTAGGGAAACTTTTACTCTTAATTAGTTGATTTTTGTGCACATTGATGTTATCAAGCTGATTTTGAAATTCATTATAAGAAACACTTTGCTTAATCTGTGACTGGAATTTTTATTGTTAAGGAATATGATTATGTGCGTTTAGCATAGTTACTAAACAATTTAATTTGAACAATACAACATTAACACGGTGAAGTTTCACGCGCCTCAGGGCCTCTGCATTTCCTTAAACGCTCTAGGCTTTGACCAGTATGTATTAGTTATATTCACTTTTATAGGAATTAGATTCCGAATTTCAAAGGATTGTGTTCTTAAGAATGTCCTAGTTATATTCACTTTGGTTATAGTCACTTTTGGAGAAGAGCTCACGAGTACTCATTGTTTGGATTCTTACTACTTGTGGGGAACAACTCATAGGAGGAGTCATTAACGTGAAGAACTTGGAAGAATTTAGGAGTACATGTCAGTGGTGAGGGCGAGCAAGATGAGGAGAGAATTTGACCAAGCAAAAGGTTAGCAATTGAGGTATGTAATATTTACTCTGTAGTCCGTACAAATTACAAAGCATGAAATTGGGTGGTTGGTAAACTAATACGAATGATTTAGTGTTTAATTTCCATTGTTCTTTGCAGTGAAAAAAAGAGTTCCGGAGATGAGAATATAATTATAGGATGGTAAATAAAGCATATGACATCAAGAAGCATATTATGTTGTGGTTTGAAGTTATGGTCTTTTCTTATGGTAGGAATCTTTTCTTTATTTTCTCAATTTACTTATAATTTCTCAATTAATTTTTAGTTAGTTTTCTGTCAAAAAAATAAAATAAAAAAATAGTTAGTTTAATGTTTTTATAAACAACCCTTGGTCTAGAATTTCTGATAGATAGGTTATCATAAAAAAAAAAATTCAATTATTAAGTGTTGTATATTAAATACTCAGGTTGTTTGTTGCTAATTTACCCAAAGTAATCTGACTTATAGCTTTAACTTATGTTATGGTTGATCTATAAGAGGAGTCGCTATGGTGTGGAACGTGGAAGAATATAGGAGTGTTCTGGTCTTTGTTACATGGTATTTACAGCAAACAAGTGAGAAATGGAGCTGCTTTTCTGTTTCTCTCTCGTGCTCTATTAGGAGTGTTAGCTAATCAATCTTGAGAATTGAAACTACTTTTGAGCAAAAAAGCAACAAAATGTGAGAATTTCATCCTCTGGGTCAGTTGATGTTTGTGTTTTTTCCTTTATATGTGATAACATTGACTCTGTAGTTTTTCTATGACTTAATTTTTATGATAACGTTTTGTGGAATTTGCAGATTGAATGATGAATTTTTTAGAAAATTACAGTCCGAATTGGGGCAGCTTCGTTTTGCCATGGCTGAGGTGCTACTTTTATAACCATATCTACCAAAGATATTGTAATTGACCTCAAATTAAATTATGATAAACTAATCTTACTTATACAGGAAATGGAGGATGGAGGACAGATTCATTGAGTTGGAGACTTGGAGGCATTGCAGAAGGCTCTTTCAGAAGCAATAAGGTCTGTTATTATTAATCTTAGATGATTTTTTGATGTCTTTTTCTTTTGCACGTTCAACTCATGTGTTTAGGTCCTTCGCAGGTATGCAAATGCGTATGATAAAATGGAGAGTGAGCTTGTTAAAGCTAAGCAAAGTCTTACAAAGATCTTGCTGGAGATGGTTGAGCATAATTAGCTGAATATGTCTTTGGTGACACTACTCAATGAGAACATAGCAAGTGCACATCAAAGTGATCAGGTATGAGAGGTTCAAGCATTATTAGAAGTTACTTCGTAGAATGCAAGCCTAGAATTTCATTCTAAAATTCATTAGTGGTGGATAACAGGACAAACCTCATTGATTAGAGTGTAGCTTATAAGATAATGAGTAGATGTATAAAACATGATTTGCCTTCCCATTTTCTGAGAACATGAGGGTGATACTCACTTTATAACACTTTTTGGAAGACATATTAGCTGAGATTCTCTAGAAAAATGTGGGTTATGTAGGGAAGTTACTTTGGTAGAGAAACTTTAGGACCAGAAAAACTGAATACTGATGATAGAAGAAAATTGCAGAAATTATGAACTTTATTCTATGTTGAGGCATCCTACTAATTGATTATTGCTAATGTTAAATGGTAGTGTAGGGCTTTCAGTATTAACTATTGTTTCCCTGCATTTCACCTAGAATTGACCAAAGGGCCAGTATAGGCTCAGCACGGCCCGACTTGGCCCTGTCCACCAAGTCACTTACTCTATGAATTATTTTCTTTGTTAAACCATAACCAAAAAACACAAGACTACGAGTGGAGCGAAAGAAAAGAGTTTGAGAGATATCTAAGGAGATAGCAGTGAGTTTTAAGAAAGAGGGAAGGAAGGGAAAGTGGTACAGTGAAGGAGTGAGAAAGTAGGAGGAGATTACTAAAATTACAAAAATTAGAAAATATGAAGGGGGAGAGAGAAAGGGAGTGTGAAAACAAGGGTCTGGAAAGATAAATAGATAGATTGAGGATATCAAGTAGAAAAAGGCCTTCTAAAATTCACGATCCGTAAATAAACGAGTAACACAAGGAGATAAAGCCTGTAGAGAAAAAGGAAATGAGAAGGGAGGAGGGGGGGGGGGGGGGGGGTGGGAGGAGTAGCAAGTAATATAATACATTCTAAAATTTGCAAAGTCATAAAGGTCAATTTAAAACTCTACCTTTAACAAGACATAAAATTTGTGAAAAATCATGAAAGACGAGTGGAGTGAAAAGAAGAGTTTGAAAGAGATAATAGTGAGTTTTACTGAAAGGAGGTTTTAGTGAAGGGGGTAGGAAAGGAATGTGGGACACCAAGGGAGGGAGCAAGTAGGTAGAGCCTTACTAAAAATTACAAAAACTATAAATATGAGTAAGGAGAAAGTACATAAAGTAAAAGAAAACAAAAACATAAATATAGGAAATGTTAGTAGATCACAAACAATAATTAAGGTCGCTAAGTGTGTGAAGGAAAAAAAAAGAGGGTAATTTGGTATTTTTATAGTGACCAAACAGATTATGTAAAATGAGAACATCAATTTGAGCGCCAAGAAGGAAAGATGAAAACTGTGGGGATGGATGGAGGGATGATTAAGATGAGCATCTTGAGGGAGTAGTTTCTAGAAATGGCAATGGTGAAGGTACAAAAGAAGAGGTATAGAGATCTCATTATAGTATTAGACTTTAATCAATTGTGTTTTATTTTTTTATTTTTTATTTTTCCTAGAGTTACTGGCTTAAGATCTCATTAGACTTAAAATAGTCATATACGACAACATAATCCAATAGATGAGGTGTAAATTGAAATTTTAAAGATTTGATAGATTTTTAGTTCTTCGCTCATATTGTGTTGATATTTTAACA
The DNA here is from genome assembly GCF_948465745.1 of Chenopodium album. NCBI lineage: Eukaryota > Viridiplantae > Streptophyta > Magnoliopsida > Caryophyllales > Amaranthaceae > Chenopodium > Chenopodium album. The sequence goes on along the minus strand of NC_137853.1, from coordinate 33,828,165 downwards.
TATTTGTATCATGGTGCAAGTTTTATTTCTTTATGCTTGTTGGCGGATTGTTGGGAGCTATTAGGCAAAGAAGAGTGCAAGAGTCATCAATGGCACAACGCGGTAGAATCGTAGAGGTGGTTCGACATTAATACTTGATTGTGTCGGATTTTTCACACCATTACTGTAAATAATATTGATTTTGTTAATGGAGTATATACAATGTATTTTCTGTTGATTATGTTAGAGAAATGACTCATAGTTTCAAAACTTTATTTTATTTATTCGCCTATATTTTTCAAATTGACTCGATGTTGACGTTCGTTTATTCATTTTTAATAGTCAATGCTAGAAAAATTTTCAGAAAGTCTAGGAAATGAGATGACTGTTGTTATCCTGTTGTGAATAACTTGCTACAAAATATATTTGAGAGAGACAGAGATGAATGAACAAATAATGAAGGGGTTAAGTGGGTAAAGACTTTATATGTGACATTTAATTTGTTTTCAAAAAGTAGAATTTAAAAGAGAAATTTGGGGAAAGAAAGAGATGTGCACACCCTTTTTAAACTAACATGTGCAATATACAATATTTTTATAAAAATGTACAATATTTAGAAATAATTACATACTAAATACAGTTTTACTAACGCCATCAAGCAATCGGTTGCGAGGTTGAGGTGATTGAGTAGTGGCATTGCCATCAAATCTCATGGGACTTATTTGAGGGATTTCCCTCATCTCCCCTCTCAAATGAGTCCCCTTCTACTTACCCAAAAAAAAAAAAAATCAAGCAATAGATTGTTGTTATCATTTACTAACGGACCTAAGTACTATAGTCGGTCAAACATATCCAATTATCATAAATCAAATTTACATACATTTTTATAACTTTAGATATAATGACAAACAATTACATGTAGTAGCGTTGGAGGGGGCACGCGCGTAGCGCGTGCACCAACAACTAGTCTTGAAAAATGTATAAAGTTAGGAATTCATGATAAAAACACGCGCAAATCGGTGTAATTAGTGTGTTTTTGTCATGGTTTTCTAAATTTTAACAATTTTCTAGAGTAAATTAAATGCTTATATGTAGCCCTAAAGGTTATGTATAACATTTTCCTTAAGATAGGGTAATGCTATACATAGCTCTTAGGGCTATATATAAGCATTAAATTTATCTTGAAAAATGTATAAAGTTAGGAATTCATGACAAAAACACGCACAAAAAGAAGACTTTTAAATGAATATATAAAAAATGTAACTAACTAACTAACTATTGTAATTACTTTCAATCTCAACCGCATAAATATTAAGTATTCTGCAAAAACACATTGTAATTTTGTTTGAGTTATTTCTCAAACGACCACCAAAGATCGGGAATATTCATACAAGAGAAAATTCCTCAATGAAAATGCATGTTTCCTCTTATAACACACGAATGAATGAACGTAGATTTGTTTGAGCAAAACAACGTAGTACAATCAAACTAATTGCATTTTTCTTCAACCATCAAACTACGTAGTACATTAAGGGGGCGTTTGGTTCACAAAGTGGTATGGGGTTGGAATCAGGAATGGGGTTAAGGTGGTATCGGGTTGGAACTTGATACTTAATACCATGTGTTTGGTTTAATTCTGGAATGGAATATCTCACTATTCTCTCCTTTTATTTGATACCTAAGGGAATGGAATGAGCCAAACCCACCTCCCCCCCAAGGTTTTTAAACCCCATACCTCATGGGTTTGAGGTATGGGTTTGAAATTCATATTTTTGTCAACCAAACATATGGTATGGGTTTTAGTCATTCTAAACCCATACCTCATACCTATATTTCGTGAACCAAACGCCCCCTAATTTATTCTAGTGTAGTCTTACAAGAGAAGTCGGTGAATCTTGGACCATACCCGATCTAGACCGCTTTTAAGGAATTGGATCTTATATGTAAATAGGAATATGGTCATATAGATTAGCCCAAAAGGTGAACCGGATGGAACCAAAAAAAAAAAAAAAAAAAAAAGGAATATGGATTTGGATAGACACAGGCTAGCTGGCTAGGATTTAAATCATCGTTAAGCGTCGCCGTTTCTAGAATTTTAAAAATGTAATAAGTTCTGCATGAGTAATATTAGGGAAGCTTTGACCTATTATCTCGGGAAAGACAAAGGAAATTTTCTTTGATCTCCTTGATCTACTCCTTTAAAAGACAATTTAACAAACTTCAATTCATAATGTCCCTTAAATACAGTTTACATTATATTCTTATTTAGCTGAATTGATTGTTACCATCTCACAAATTATTTGAAATTCTCTCTCGATTACAGGCCAGGAGATCTTGGGAGTGATTTTCATTACTAGGCCTTGTGGCTTCCTAATTTAACACCAATAAAACAAACACAACACATTAACACGTACACAGACATAATAGTATAACCCAATAATGGGTAGCAATAGGAGTAGGTGGCATACGAAGACAGTGGGCATCAAGGCTCTCATCCTGCACATCCTCTTAGTTGCAAATGTTGTCGCTTCTGCGTTTAGTTTTGGTGGAATATCAGACTCACTTGATCACTTGAACCACCACCATTCTCATTGGCATTTGTATTTGCTCTTCTACGCGGCCTTATTTGTAAACGTTATCATGTGTGGTTCAATGGCTGCTCCACCTGGCTATTACCAAAGAATTCTGTTGGGTCATAACTGACTACTATTCACTAGTTCTGATCCTTTTGTTTAGAAATTAGAGCATCTATTTATTTGATTTGTCACTACTACTCATCAACTCATCATCAATGTAATAGTTTCTTTTTTTTGGCAAAAATATAATAGTTTCTTAAGTCTTATGATTAATAAATGTTACACTCTCCGTCCCTAAATTACATTTCTATTTGTAGCATTTATTCCTCACATAATAGAAGAAAGTAGGAATGTAATTTAGGAACGGAGGGAGTGCACTACGTGGAGTGTTAGTACATAGATACTTGTACATTTGTCAAAGCTCACTTGGTTTAATAGTTTTGATATTTTCTACCTCACGTACGTGATATTTTGTTGGCTAATTAAGCCAAATTGGAAATATTTTCTGAACAAAATTTCCTAAATTTTTTTTATGTTTGGATAAAAAATGAGTATTATTATCACTTTAATTTTTTTTTTGAAACAAAAAAAAAAAAGTTAAAGTGAAACTGTTAAATATAGTATTATTATCACTCTAATTGAAACTGTTAAATATAGTATATATTGTGAATTAGTCAAAGAAGATATTTGTCCCTAATATAGTTGCCGTATATATTGTTATTAGTCAAAGTTGTTATTTAGCTTTGTAATTATCTTAGCAATAGTTTAGCCTATTATCAAGGCCTGCATCTTGGTCTTTGTATATATACGGTTATTATCTGAATGATAATTCAAGGAAAATATTCCCTTTCATGATATCAGTTAGCCTAGGGTAATTTAAATTTAGGAAACTATATATATTTTAAAGTCTATTAATTAAATTTTAGGAAAAGATAAGTTATTTAACTATTTTTTTTTAATATATTTCCTCCCTTAAAATAAGGCTTTTTTTTTTTCTTTTAAAAAAAATAACGCTTCTTTTCAATTTCAGTATTTTTTCTAATAAAAAATCATTAAAGTGAACTTTTTTCTAATAAAATTCTATTAAATACGTATACCATCAAATTATTATTTTTTTTATTGACACAAAGAAGGTTTTTTTTTCTATTAGTTACTCTAACCTTAATCAAGGAGAACATTAGAGATTACAGTAGATAGGATTTCTTCAAGACAAACTTTCATTTATGCATATAACTATATAAGATATCTATTCTTATATATTAAAGTAATCCCTGTTAGGGGTGTCCATAATTCGGATAAAAACCGAAATCCAATCCAATCCAAACCGAATTATCAATTCGGATTGGATCCAAACTTTAAATCGGATTGGATCGGATTGAGATTTTTTTGGGAATTCGGATTTTCGGATTGGATCGGATTTACTCTAATTGGATCCAATCCAAACCGAAAATCGAATTGTAAAATTACAATTAGTATTACATGCACCATGGTGCATCTAGAGATAGATGCACCAGGCCCAATCCGCAGCCCAACAGAAGAAGCCCAGATACGCCTTATGGAAATCAGCCCACATACGCCTAATAGAAATCAGCCCACACACTAATTACTTCGTAGTTTTTTGTTCTCATTTCTCCAACTGACATTTCTTTTTTTTTTTTCTTTTTTTTTTTTTTATTATTTTAAAATTTTTCTCTCTCCTCTCTTAATTTAAAAATCTTCCTCATTTAATTTATTTTCTTTCTCTCTCCTCTCACCATTTTTCTCTCTTTAAAAATTGCACTATTTTGTCATGGCTAAAGATGAAGAACATAAGCTAAGGAAACTCCTTCAAAAAGATGAACAATTCTTAAACTTCTTTGAATTTGATAAGATTATGCTATAATTCAACAATTTTTAAATTCGAAACTATCTTCTACTACTAATTGTTTTTTTCTGTAGAAAATCGAAAGTATCTACTCCTAGTGAAGAAGATGAAGATGAAGATGTGTGAGTAATTTATTGTTCAAAATCGCAATTTTATCTTAAATTGTTAATTTTTAAAATTGAATACTTAATTACAACCCTAAATTTTTTGAATTGTACAATTAGGGCCTGTTCACATTTACTTAATTTCAGTTCAGTTCAGTTCAGTTCAGCTCCAATCAGTTCAGTTCAGTTCAGCTCTTAATTTCCCTCTCGCATAAAATATTCATTTCAGCTCAATTCAGTTCAGTTCAGTTCCAATCAGTTCAGTTCAGTTCAGTTCAGCTCAGTTTAGTAAATATGAACAGGCCCTTAGTCAAATATTCAAGGTCAAATTACCAAAAAGGATGAAATTAGATGATATCTAGAAGAAAAGTCCAATTGTTGATCAAAAACTTTTGGAAGAATTAAACAAAGAAATTTCAGAAAGTATAGTTAACATGTATATTTTTGTTCATATATGTCTGATGTTTATATACGTGCTTCATGTCTAGATATATGTGCTATATGAAGTAATAATTTGTTTATAAAATAATTATTTATTTGGATGTTGTTTAATGGCTTATTTTATTGTTTAATAAGTATTTAATTTTTACACCAAGTACTGAACACCCTTAAGAAACTTTTGAACAACTACCAATAATCACTGAACATCCCAAAAAAAAAAAAAAAAAAAACATTGAACAACCCCCAATTCAATGTTTATGTTCGTATATGTTATGTTTCATGTTCATATTCAATTTGCCCTATGTTCATATATTTAGTGCTTTATGAAGTCAAATTTTGTTTAGATTAATGTTCATTGCTTTTCATTATCTTGTTTAATTTTTTGTTAACGGTCCAACTACTGACAAGCCCCCACAATTATCTGATTAACCATCACAAACCTCTGAACAACCATCACAAACCACCAAACAACCCAAGCATGCATCTGAAATACCCCCCACAAACATCTTATCTACCACCAAATACCAATGAACAACCATTAAAGACATCTGAACAGCAACCAGAAGCATTTGACAAACCTCCTAAAACTTCTGATAAGCCATCACAAGCAACTAAATAAAAAACCCCCCACAACTTCTGACATTCCGTTACAAGCAACTAAAAAACCCCCTACAACTTCTCGAAATCCACCAAAAGCAACTGAAAAGCCCCTTGAAACTTCGGAGAAGCAACTTGAAAAAACCAGTTAAAAATTCTGCAAAGCAACCAGAAGCAACTAAAAAGCCCCTAGAATTTTCTGATAAAACCCACTTCAAAAGCTTCTGAACCCCTATGAAAAATACCGGGAACCCCTACAAATCCATTGAACCACTTACAAAAACTTCTGAACTATAATCAGAAAATACTGAACAACTTGCAATAACTTCTACACTTAGCTTGGAGAGACAGCTTAGAATGTTGCTCAGCCTTAGTAAAGTCTTCCCAACCATCTCAGAAGTAAAATCTTTGTATAATTTTTGTTCAATATTATTTTAATAATATGTTCATTTACTATATAAAAATATTCATTTGCTTAATAAAATTGACTTAAATGTTCAAAACAGTTCTGGAAAAAGAGGAAAACATCTTGCAAACAAAATAAGGTTGAAGGGAACTCCTGTAAGTAGCAGAATGACAAGAAGCAAAAGTTCCCAAGAAGCACAAAAATGTTCAAATTGTAGAATCACAAGAGTTGGCTCAAGTGGTAAGCAACTTGATGTCACTTAAGGGAGGTCTCAGGTTCGAGCCTCACCGTATGCAGAAACTCTTGTTGGAAAACTCACCCACCATAAGCCAGGTGTGCTACTCGAGTCGAATCTGGATATAGTCGGAGCTAAGCCCCGGCGAACCGGGTGGACAACCTTAAAAAAGAAGCACAAGAAGTTCAAATGAAAGAGTTCTAGAGAGCACGGGAAGTTCAGAAATCAAAAAAGGGAGTTCAAAACAAAAAGAAGGGGGTTCAGAACATAGAAAGTTTTGGAGTAAAGGAGGGTAACAAATCATCTAAAAAGGAAGTTCTGAAGTCACCTAAGGGAGTATAGAATAAACCATAGGCTATTCAGAAGGTCGAGAAAAGTGGACTTAGTGAGAAAAAAAGAAAGAGAAAAGATGATGATAAGGAGTTGTTTGATGTAGATGATGTTGTTAATTTGAGTGATGATGATAATGAAGTTTTAAAGGATGAAGAAGACAAGCTAAGTGTTAGAGTGGGACATGTTAAGTTTATGAAGTTTGTGAGTAATTTAACCCCACAACAGAAGCGCAAGCAGTGGAAGAAATGAGATTTGGCCTGGGCCGGGGCATTACTTTATGTCAACCTCCCACAAAATAATGCAGTATTTTGTGGTTGACTTTTGAAACATTTTGAAGAAAACACCTGCACTCTATACTTGCCATACAACAAATTAATTGATATCAATGAACAAGATGTGCAGATTGTATATGGAGTGCCTAAAGGAATGTTAAAATATCTAACTCAAATGTTCATAAGAAACATATAACATGTTCAAATATCTTATAATATTAAAATACATTACATAAATTTGAATTAAAATAAATGTTCATAAGGAAAGTACCAAATGTTCAAATATATAACTTAATATGTTCATAACCCAAATTTTGACAAAATTTTAAAAATACATAAATCAAACGCGAAAAAATAAAGATGAATTTTTAGAAGAACAAGTAGCGTCAAACACTTCATTCTTTGCATTGCACCTAAAACTAAATGCATAATCATTATACATATATATCATTTTTTTTACCGTCACTTCTAACTTGTTTCCTCATTAATTTAGACTCTTTAGTTCGTTTCCACTAATACGGTTGCATCTATATTCATTGAAATATAATAATGAGTATGGTTAAACAACCTAATATATGTGGTATATGTTAAGATATATAACAATAATGTTCAAATGTCTAACTCAAATGTTCATAAGAAACATATAACATGTTCAGATTTCTAAGCTAACTTGACATGTTAAGAATTAAAATATTTTTTTTTTAAAAAAATAAAGCTACATAAATAAGAAACAAAATAAATGTTCATAAATCAGAGTTCATAGATGTTCATATCAAAATAGTGTGAGTTCATTTGATAAAGTTAGAATGTTCAAAATTATTATAATCAAACATACTTAATAATATTTTATAAAAATTAATTTTAGTTTATTGCATGTATGATTACTGATTAGTTGATTTTCATGATTCTTCGTATTCATTTTCTTATTTAGTACTTCATGTTTATTCACTTGTTTGCCAAATTTCCATTTTTTTTTCTTTTCAGATTCTAAAGTACGAGTTTGGCTATAAATCTTTCACCTCATGCAAATCAGTTATCAACATATATAGTAACATACTTCGTATATATTATCACTTTGGTTTTTTATTTGTAGCTATTAGACTATTATATAAGGAGTTGTGAATATCTCGATGTGAAGAAAGTTATTATATAGGTGTAGCAATATGTCCATTCATCATATGTTGTTAATAATAACTAATAAGAAGATATGTCTATTATGTTCATTTAAAAAAAGTTTAGTGTTCAATCAGTGTTTAGACTCATTGCATTTTACTATATAAATTAAACAATTAAAATAGGAAATTTAAATTGGTTGATTTACACAACCATATACCAATTGAAAGTTTGTATGTGGTTCATTTTACAACTACATGAAACAACGTTCAAATTAAATTGAACAGTGTTCACTTAAAACTACTTGTATACATTGTACTCATGCTCATTCCGTAATAGCTTTGTGTTTAGATTCATATTTAATTATATCAAAAATCTACTCTCATCTGATTAAAAAAATCAAGAAAAACTGTACAATTTCACAAGGGTGAAAAGAAAAGAAACTAGCAATTTTCTCTCTCCTCCGTTTTTTCTCTTTTCATTGTCTTTAAATTTCTCTCTCCTCCATTTTTTTCATTGTCCTTCAATTTCTCTCTCCTCCTCAATACAACCAATTGATTGTTAAATAAATTTATAGATCTAAAAAGATAGGAGTATTTCCACCAAAACATTAATCTCATACTCCAAAAATCAAGCTTCGAATCTTTGCATTTGATAAGGAAATCTACAATGAAAGAGATTAATATAAAAGTTTGGAGTAATTAATGAATATAGAAATTTGGAATTTTGCTTCAAATAAACGAGAATTTGTGTCAAATTGAATTGAAGAAGAATTGAAGTCAACATCGAGTCACAATCGGTAGCGTGCGTGTTGGGGGTATGTTTTGGTTGACGGTGTTTTTCAAAAATGTCGAATGAGCTCTGAAAATGTAAAATGAATTCTAGAAGATAGATAGATCAGTTTGAAGAATGTGGCAGATAAAATAAAAGTGTAAAACGGTGTAGTATTATGATGGAGTACATAGAACTAGATGCACCATGATGCATATTATAATTTGCGGTAAAATTAAGCTTGTATAAATATGAAATTCTTTATTTTTTGAAGTTTAGCTCAAATACTTACTACTACAAAAAATAAATTAGGGAGACTTTGTATTAATTAATTAACTATGTTAGATCCCGTGCTATGTACGGGGTTTTTCAATCTTTGTCACGGAGTATTAATTTAAAATCTATTTTTTAAATTTTATCTCAAATCAAGCTACTTTTTTTTTTAATCATATTATATTGCTTTCTTCAATTTTGAACCTTGATGGCATTTTTGATAATTTTTCGTTCACCATCTATGTTAAGTTGAAAATTTTGTATTCATGATTTTTTTTTTATTTTTTAATATAAATAATCATTATGCATTAGAAAGTAATTACTAATATAAGAATTTATTTATACAAAGATATGGTTAGATATTTAAGTTTAGAAATATATTATTCTACGGTTTTTGTCCTAAATTTTGGAAGTAAATATTTTGCATATACTTTCTATCAAAAAGTATTTTTTTTTTTAAAAAAATATACTAAGGACACACCAGAAGATGACACGTGTCATTACTGGTGTGTCTTTTAGTATATTGTTATTGATGACTTGACGTTGAACTATTTATTTTACTCATTATTTTAAAGACTTTTATTTGTATTAAAGCTTTATTTTTATAATTGTATTAGGAGCTAAAAAGTAATATATTTTAATTCGGATTTTCAAATCGGATCCAAATAACTGAATTTTAATTCGGATTGGATCAAGAGAGAAATTCGGATCGGATCGGATTGAAAAATAGAAAACCGAATTATATTTTGGATTGGATCAGATTTGCACTAAATCCAAACCGAAAACCGAACGGACACCCTAATCCCCCGTAGTTATCCCCTAAGTACACGTGTCATCACCGTATAAAAAATTTTCCCGCCAAAATATTTTGTTACCTTTTTTTTTTTTTTGTTATTGATATAAGTTTGTTACTAAATCTAAAGGAGAAGCTTTTGCCTTATATTTAGGGAGTGATAACCAACAATAATAATTTAAATAAAATTAAAAAATATAGTGGTATTGAATGAAATGTTAGGTAAAATTATAAAATATTAAAATACGAGTACTATTAGGATATCATCAAAAAGTTTTTTTTTTTTGGTTATCAACCAGAATAACATGAATAATTACTACTTTTTTTTTATTAAGAAAAGAGTAACTTTCATATTACGAATACTAAAATCTAATGAATTCTGCCGTCTCACAATGAGATTAATCTTATGCATAGTACATGAAGAAGATTAATCCGTGGCGTTTCCATTGAACATAACAGAGTATATATACAATTACTACAATAGAATAACTAGGCTATAATTATGGTAACTATCTAGCTAAAGATAGGTTTCGAATATACACTTAACAAAAGGATATAAACAATAAAGAGAATATAATGACACATACTCCTCTTCCTAATAAAATAAAACACTGCTAAGTAAAATAACCTAAATTAGACTAAAGTCAAGCAATTTGCAACTTGTAGTCCTATATTTTTTCAATCAATGATATGAGGGAAGTTACATAATAAATCAAACTTGAGATAAACTCATCTAAAAGAAGGAAACAAAAGCATTCAACTAATTAGGGAAATCCACTAATTAGAGATATAATTATTAGTTTCACAATGCAATGCTTGGAGGTGAGTCGTCATCATTGTTGGTGGATATGGCGGTGGTTGTAGTACGAAGTTGGTTCATATATCGTGAAGTTGTCATTATTGAGCCATGTATTAGATTTAGGATCATACTCAAAACATAAGTAATGGCCATATATTTACCAGAACCATACACATATTGAACAGCACATAGTGAAGAAGTGGTCGTAAACTTGAAAAATCCCAAGTCACACTCAACAGCTTCAGGCATCACCCCGAACTTATCCAACAAAGCCATATACTCCGCTAAGCAAAAACTCGAAACCAACAACCCAAGCACGGCATAAAAACCCGTTGAAGAAGATTTTTCCGATATGATTCCGATTTGACATGATTGAAAACATGCCATTAACAATGCAACCACCCTTGCAAGCCCTATCAAAAAGTCCATATTCATATAATCCCTTAAAACATTATTTGACTTTGTATATGATGAGCTTATTAGTAATTTTCCACTCCCTTTTCCATTTGAAATCAAGCATATAACCAATGCAATACACATGATTACGGGTGGCACGAAAACTAACCATTCCGCCACCACGTAGTAATTTTGCTTACCACTTTGACGATGACCTTCTTCTTCTCTAAGGCGTAACATTCGAAACTTATAGAAACTAAAAGATGATGAAAAAAAGCCAATAAAAAGGAGGGCAATAACAAAACAATAGCCATTGCATAAAGGTGGGGGCTTCATTTCCTTGGCCATTTTTGAGTTAGTTTGTGTTTGCTCTGCTTTTAATTTTTTTTTTTTTTTTGTTTCCTTAATTAAATAGTCAAGGAGTTTGTTGTTCCTTTACAATTATTTTTGCTATATAATAGGTCAAATTTAATTATTTCGGCAACAAGTTAAATAATATTACACCAAAAAAAAAAAAAAAACTCCTTAATCTACTCCATAATAGTCAAAGTCGTAATCCCTTAAAAGTAGAGTAGTGTTGTTAAAAAGAATAAAGAATTGATTAATATCTCACAATCACAAATTTACAATACAATATAGCTAAGTTGGTTAGATATTGACTTGCGATTGATTTTTATCTACAAAATGAAGAGCAAGTGGCATACGAAGAGAGTAGGCATCAAAGCTGTCATTCTTTACTCGTTAATATATGTAAGTTCAATTGCTTATATCTTTAGTGTAACTGGAATATCAATCGTAATCGATCCCATCGCTACTTGGCCTATGAATTTGGTCATCTTCGTAGCCGGATTTGTAAATGGAATAACGTTACCTCTGCCTTGCTGTCCCTCATTGCCTCCGGGGTTACCGAGATGTGATGGCAGGGTTTTTGGGAGCACAGTCGTCTTATTCGGCGTATGGTTGCAGTTCCTTGCCCTCAGTCTTTGCACTGCTGATTGGATTTACCTTGTTTTGGTTGGCGTATTGAGCTTGGCAATACGTGGTTTTTGCAGCGCGGAATTATACAGGCTTAGCTGCTTGTACCATGGATACACCTCAGACGACACCGGGTTTTTCAAGTTTGTGGTGGCTGCTTCCATCTGCACACAATTTTACATGGATGGCATCCGATCTCATTTTTGGATCGTTTTATCAACTTGTGTAGCTCTCACTTTTCTCTACGGTATATACTTTCGTCCGTCTGACGCTTATCACAATACCGATGGGTCCGAGCCTGAGGAGCCATCTTGTTTAGACTTTTTTCACATGGACTTCTACTCCGGGAGTCCGGTTACAATTTAATCAGCTCTTATGCTTTTGTTTAAACCATCTATTTATTAATTGTAATTCTAATCAAATTTTGTCATTTACTTTATAGTATCTAGTTGTGGCAAGTTACACTTTGATACTTGTGTTTTGACATTATGTATGAAGTATATATCCTGCATTCTTATCAAAAAATGAAATTTATGTTAGCAAATGACCAAAGAGGCAAAGATATATTAAACCCCAGAGTTTAACTCAGAATTAATTAGGTATATCTAATTGTAATTAATACTGAGTGATGTCTTACTCTTTTTTTTACACCGAGTGATGTCTTAATTGAATTGTCAATTCATTGGGAATGTGATACAAACTTATAAATAATCAATGGACTGGGCTTCGAAGTGTGGGCCATTATTGGGCCTCTTTGGACATGCCCAAATAGTTTGGTTATTTGGGCAAGATTTAAGTAGAATAATTTTCACATTTAATAACGGACTACATGTGTATTACCATACGAAGTATATATTATGGAGTAAATGACAGTCTTCAAGATCTTAACAATCGTTTGAAGGTTTGATAATAAAAGTAATTTCTTTAACCAAACCAAAAATAATTTGTTAATTGAAATTGGAGCTTGATGATCTAGATTGATGAGTACAACAGAAAAATTCAAATTTCTATCATATCTCTCACATGTACAATAGTAAGATAGCTAGCTACCAAGAATTATGTCTAATAATCTAATAAAACTAGCTAGTATTCCTCAAAAAAAAAAATAATAAAACTAGCTAGTAGACAGCACATAAAAATTTGACTCAGGATTTGATCTGATTTGTATGTAGCTTAATAGAACGATCAATAATTTTGCATTATTGCCTTCAATTCTACGGCAAACATACATACCCCAAAAACGTCCAATTGTTATGTGAATATATAATAGCAACAAATTAGCTAATCAACCAATGTCAAATAGGAGACAAGTTATCACGATTTATGAAATTACACCATAGCATGCAAACTCACTCCAATGTAGTGCTGGACTCCCACCAACATATAATTTGCGTACTCGGTAAAACTTTGAAATAATAAATGAGATTCTTATATTACATGGTACGAACATAAACACGAATACCACCTATAGAGGTATGCAGTTATGCACAATATGAACATGAAAAGACATAAGACCTATTCACATTTATTGAATCGAGCTGAACTGAACTGAACTGATTGGAGCTGAACTGAATATTTTATGAGAGAATGAAATTAGGAGCTGAACTGAACTAAACTGAACTGAACTGAGCTGAACTGAACTGAACTGAACTGAGCTGAGCTGATTGGAGCTGAACTGAACTGAACTGAACTGATTGGAGCTGAACTGAACTGAAATTAAGTAAATGTGAACAGACCCATAATACATGCCGGAGAAACATGATAATAATTGCAGAGATCTTTAATTAATTAAGGAATATTAATAATCTAGTCATACATGGGAAATCCGACTACAAACTACAAATATATATTCTGGGAGCTAATTTTTGGGGAAATTGAGTATATTTTATGGTAAAATTTATAAGTTAAACAGGTCAAATTTAAATGTACATTAAATTATTTTTCATCTCATATGATCTAACAAGCCGATGCATGCTGGGTAAAACTGTAAAGGGGCTAATCAAAGATAATATATGCATACATCCGAGTGCAAGGTGCACTACATAAAGTTATATTCTACTCATTTTGATATTTTTTTTGTTTATGTAATCACAAATTAGCAAAGAATACTGTAAAGTGTATTTTGTACCGGGTATTCAAGCTCAAACATCTCCATCGTAAACTATAATTGTAATGAGAGTTATGTAAATACAAAGTATGTTAAAGAAAAATTGTAACCAAATTAATATTTGGAGAGTAAATTTGTACTATTCCCTTTTAAAAAAATCCATAAAAATGATTTCATGGATGACGTATAAATAATTAATATATATAAAAAAGCTAAAGAAAACTTGGTTTTCATAAAATCTAGGATTCCAAAATTGGCCCATCTTTTAGTAGTACGTTGATATTTAATTTGATTGCTGCCACTCTTTCACGGCAAGAAATTCATGCGCAAATCACAAATAAAAAAAATTTCAAAAAAAAGAAGGATCAACAATTGAGATAGAAAAGGAAAGGAAGAAAGAGAATAATTGGTAGTTCATGCTTGAGTACGTTATACATGTAGTTTCATTTAAAAAAGTGTATTCTTCCCCACCCAAAAATATACTTTATTGACAAAACTTGGGGTATCTTTCCTTATCTCTTGCCGTTATTCTCTTTCATATTCCATTTCCAACTCTATTTGCTAATTCCTCATTCCACCTTGTTTTTGTGCCATTCACTACGTATGTACCTTGCGATTCTCATCGATGATGCGTTCTTGTGGTTCTCTAAACACCAAAAAAAAATATGCACCAACTATACCCTTCAAAATATGCATTTACATATATACCTTCATTAATATGTACAAGTTATAGTGTTTGACAATTATATATACCCTCAAAAATGTTTATTTACTTATATTCACTCATTAATATGAGTTGCCTTGGACATTTATACCTCTAAGCATATTTGTTTGCATATCAACAACTATATTTATTTGTGATTTAAGGTCAAATCGAAAGAACTTTTAATATAGCTAATATAAGTATATAACTATAGCGCGTGCATTAGCTGCCTAATTTTATAAAATATTATGGAGTACATAATTGCAAATTTACCAATTGATGTATTACATATTTCTTTCACTGACTGAAGTTATGTAGATTTTTATTCTCTTAGTTGTCGTTTTACTCAGTCCAACTTGGTTAGTGCTTAAAAGACACAAATTTTTACAAATAGACTGTGATTACATTGCATACTTGGATACAAAACGTAAAATAGTATGTTTTTATAGATATAATAAGACTCTATACCTTACAATATAGGGAATTAAGTTTTCAATACACTTGTACTACCTTCATTTCATATTTTTATGCAACTTTGAAATATTTTATATCTCACAATAGTCACAAATAACACCTAAAATTATAAAAAAAAAATATGAAATAGAGGTAGTAATATTAATAGGTATTCAAAAATAGAAAGTGTGGTGAATAATTTTTTCGTGCTAAATTTATAATCACAGAAAAAGAAAAAAGTAATAATAATAATTTTTTTGAGGGAAAAACAAATTATTTTTTTTGACAAAAATCTATCTATCTATAACTATATACTAAATGCGAAACCAAAAGTGACACATGCATCTCCTGGTTAAAAATTTTCCCTCCTAAAGTTTTTTTTTTTTTTTTTTTTTTTTTTTCCAAAGCTTCTTAGAGAAGTATTTAATAATTATTATACAATAATATTTCTCTTCCTATTTGGTTAGTATATATATTCCATTTATACACATTTAACAAAGATATTGTTCTTTTATACTTAGGCCCCGTTCACTTCACTTTATTTTTGCTAAACTGAAATTATTTTTACTTAATCAAAATTATATGTGCTGGACTTAAATTATTTTTACAAAACTTAAATTAATTTTATTAAATTTAAATTATTTTTGCTGAACTAAAATTATTTTTACTGATTTTCTATTATAAATCTTCTTTAAGAAAACTGAATTTTACTGAACTAAACTTATTTTTACTGAACTGAAATCATTTTTACTGAACTAAACAGAACTAAACTTATTTTTAATGAATTGAAATTATTTTTACTTAAGTTTATTTTTTTACTTATTTTTGAAGTGAACAGGGCCTTGCAATACTATATAATTTTTCCTATCTATAACGAAACTTTGTGTTGTAATCTATTTTTTCTTTTTTAATTTTGTAATTATAGAACTTTCATCCTATTTAATTTTGCAATTATATATAAATATTTATAGTTAAAACATAGTGTTAAACGAATGATAATATTGAAAATCACCATACATGGCATGGGACCTAACCTAATTAATAATAAGAATAATGAATGCCAATAATATATGAGGTTTTATAATTTTATGAATATGTTGTTTAATTAAATACTACGAGTATTAATTTAAAATGTATATGTGACATAAACGATTACATCATAACATCGTTGTCAATAAATTTGATGGTGATGATCACTCGGCTCATTTACTTCCTCCGTTTTCTTTTACTTGCAACACACCTTTTAGGCACGCAGTTTTAGGAGATGATTAGTGAGGGTAAACGAGTGATTATATCAATATAATTTTTACACGAAGATTAGAATAGGGTTAAGTATCATTTGTAAAAATTATAATGAATAATTTATCTGTTTACATTACATACATAAACCCGACCTCAAAACACGTGCCACAAGGCTGTGTTGCAAGTAAAAAGAAACGGAGGAAGTATATTTTTATTTCTTTGACGGGATCACTCAGCTTATATATATCACGAATCTAACTCGAAATCATTGATTAACTAATTTTTCGCACCATTTTTTTTTTTTGGAAAAAAAAGGATATTTTCATTTTTTTTTTGGTGAAGAAAAAAGGATATTTTCATGGCATAATATGAAAACGACTTCCCTCCAATGAACCACTATCTATTTATGATTAATTGGCTATTGTCGGTTGTCCATCATAATTATATTATTTAGGCTCTCAACTGTTTGAATGTGAGATTAAGCTTGTACTTCGTATATAATATACATTTTTAATTAGGTACCATACCGTTTTAAAAAACCTTAATTTTATCCGTTATGAAATAATTGTTATATTTCTCTTGCTCTAAGAAAATCAAAAAATTATATTAGAAAATGCATGAAAGAGAAGTGAAAAATGTTAAAACATTGTAATATAAAATATTAATGTATAGGAATGGAATGAACATTATATTGTTGCTGTTAGAAACAAAAAAAAAAAAAAAACAAAAAAAAAAAAAAAAGAAAAGAAAAAAGGTCTTTGCTTTTTAAAATTTACACTAGTTATTTTATTTTATTATATATATATATATATATATATATATATATATATATATATATATATATATATATATATATATATATATATATATATATATATATATATATATATATATATATATATATATATATATATATATATATATATTTGGTCAAATGTAGTCGCTAAAAGGTTGCTCAAATCATAAGTTGGCTTATTTTCAAAATTGAAAAGATATAGTTCGTTTGATTGGATGAAGTAAATCCTAACTCTATTTTCCCTTATAATAAAGTTATACTGTGCAAAATGCCCTATATCATCTGGTAGGTGAGAAGGAAGGTAAAGGTGAGTATCACTGCTAGTGGTCTACCTATCTAACGAGGAAAGATTGTTATATACATCTGGGTGCACCATACACCTATCAGTATTTTGTTCTCATTTCAATTGATGATTGTTTTTCATTTAAACATCAAATAAAGAGCAAAAACTAACCTTGGCCCTTGGGTTAGTTGGGTGTATAGTGCACCCGTTGTATATAACAAATTCCATCTAATGAGACATAAGGAGTGACCCAATTTTTCATTATGTATATACAAGTGCATCTTGTCCATTGTATATATATATATATATATATATATATATATATATATATATATATATATATATATATATTTTGGTGTTTAGAGAGCCCCAAGGACAGGTCACAAGAATTGATCACAAGATCTCTTGAATTAGAACTGGGAGAGGGGGGGAAGCTCTAACCATTTGAGCTTTATATACCCCTCACTTTCAGTCGGTTGTGCATATTGTGTGCATGGTACATACATTAACTTACTCTTGTGTTGAGTGTGAGAAAAATTTACTCTTCAAACATAATTCTATTTGTACATTCAAATTCAACTAGCATGCAGTTTTGCCTTTAATCTTGCTTTATTCACAATCCTAAGGGTTGTATGTATTTAGTGAAATTCCAAAAAGATCATCAATTAATTGAATCATACCTGCATGCATAACATTTAAGATGTGGATTCAATATCCTATATATATTGACCTAATGTCCTTCAATGTTATGCTTGTATGATTACATTTATTGCATGTCCACAAATAACCACTATTGTACTGTATTAGTGAATCAGTGAATGCCTAATGCATAAATGTTGAGGGCAGAAAAAGTGTAATATCTATTGGAAAAAAAAAAACACATTTCAAAACTGTTTTTTGTCGGAACTAATTATTTTTAATAAACTATTTTGTTTGAAATTTTCCGATAATAAGGGTCTGTTCACATTTACTTAATTTCAGTCCAGTTTAGCTCCAATCAGCTCAGTTCAGTTTAGCTCTTAATTCCCCTCTCACATAAAATATTCATTTCAGCTCAATTCAGTTCAGTTCAGCTCCAATCAGTTCAGTTCAGTTCAGTTCAGTTCAGTTCAGTTCGGCTCAGTTCAGTAAATGTGAACAGGCCCTAAGTCAAACCAAGATGAAACAAACATACCCTAAGATGACACAATTCTACTCGAATAAGGTGTATATAAAGAACTAATTGACTTATCATTTACATACATCAGATCACCCGAAAATCAAATTCAATCCGAACAACTCAGTCGGCACATGACATGTATAACAGTTAACAAACCACATAAATCAGATATATACAATGGTGGTGATTGACATGGAGTGAGTCATAAATTTTAAAAATGGGCAAACATAGTAACTACTCATAGTAGGAGACTAGAAGATGGCATGATTGATTCAGTTATGAAAAAACCATGCATGCAATTAATCAGAAAAAGACAGTTGAATAATTGTGAAGGTCTGATCTGATGATCTGGGGATCATCAGTCAATAATAAGGATAAGAAAGGGAAGACTCAGACAGACAAAGAGAAAGCTGTTTAATTGGAATTCAACCCACCCCAAGACGAACGGACAGTAAATTTAATTTAATGTCTGCATTCTAAGGCTGCAACTCCCAGTACCGTCCTTTTCCCCTCCCTACTCCTCCTAATTTTACCCCCGGCCCGCCCTCTAAAAACATCGTCATCGTATCTTTTTTGCGCCAGGCCAACATTTGAATTTCAATCGAGTTATGATATATGTAGCCTTAAGGGTTATGTAATTATATTATGCACAAATTATTTATGACACTTGGTGATTCATATGTAGCCTTATGTTATGCACGAATTATTAACAGTAATACTACATTATTAACGCTTGCACATTGATTGGTGACTCGCTAGCTATTTATTACTAATAATATTTCTAGTTATAACATCTTATGTATCAATTTAACTACTTTTATAATATATGGAGTATTAGCTATGTTACTCGCGTATGTACCTTTTATTTTATCACATGTACTTGTGTTAGATTTTCAACAACGGACATAAGTATTAAGTAGGACACTTAGACATTTTTATGGAGAATAATTAATTTTCACAATATAGATTAGTCGGACACTTAGACATATACCCATATGGCCATGTCAGAAAGGCAATGCATACCGCATAACAAAGTAAATTAGTGTGAGACAGTTTCATCCACGAGCTGATCTGAGAGAGTAAAAATTTATTGGTTCTGTAATTTATGTACATAACAGTTATTGTCTGGGGATCTGGAGACCATTAAATTTGATGACTAAGAGTGTTAGTAGGGGTGAGTAAGGTCCCCCCATTATTATCACCCCCACCATTTTAGAAGGAAAGAAAAGTAAAAACAACGAGAGCAGCAGCAGCAGCATGGCAGCAAGGTCAGTACTACTTCTTCTGCAACTTTCATTTTCTGGGATCTCGAGTTTAAATTAAACGACAAAACATTTCTTCTTTCTAAACACATTTTCTTTACTATCCTTCATCCTTTATTTTACTTTCTTTTCTTTATCAAAAAAAATTAATAATTGTGTATATGGAGTATACAAACTGTACTTGTTATTTTTAATTAGGGTTTGGACTCTTTTGAGTAGCATAATATATACTTTCTCCCGTTCTCTGTATCTGATTTTCTTACTTTCTCTGTTTCATAATACTTGTCAATGCATGCATATATATTTAAATACATTGACCACAAACATATTACACAATGTATATAACGTTTAATTTTTATATCGTAAAAAAGTATGGTCAAAATTAATTAATGTACTATGTAGGAATGAATAAAGCAAATTGTTTCAAGTGTACATATTGCTTATATTTAAAAAGAAATGTTAGCTTGTGAATTAAGTGAAGTTTTTCATCAAATGAAATGATAGCTTGTGAAATAATTGAAGTTTTTCATCAATTGATACTAGTACTATGTAATCTTATCTTTCTTGTACTCTTTCTCTGATCACTAGATCACTTTTTCCCAAGTGAACTTTCCCTCCTTTTCTTTGTGTCGTTGCTTTCTTTCCCAAATTTTAACCTAGCAAAAACTGTTTCTTTTTCTCTTCATTTTCTTCTTTATGCTTTTCTTTTTGTTGGGTCTAGGGAACGTATTCTTTTTGAAATGCAGACTAAATTTTACGGAGTATACGAGTATCTTTTTTGTGCATCGTCATTGTATATATCACTTATTCCCTCCGCCCTACCAAAAAAAAAAAAATCTCAGGCCGTCTTTGTTTATATACATACATGCTATCCCGCACTTATATCTCCCCTCGACTAAGTCCATTTTACTCTATAATAATGTACATCCTCTGTTTTTATACTTGCAACACTTCTCTTTTCACGGTTGTCAATGCATATTTTCAATAGTTTATATCTTTAAATACCAATGCGAAAAATTTATTAACATTAGCTATTAAAATTGTATAAATCGATACGAATCTAACAAGATCCCACATGACTATGTTTTTTACCTAAGTATAAATCGTTAAAGCTAGTCAAAGTGAAACACGTAGTGCGAAAGTCAAACTGTTGCAACTATAAAAAAAAAACGGAAGAAGTACAAAACATATACTCCGTACAAGTATACTCTATCCTCTACTATATTTTATAACCATTACTTAGCTTGTATATTAAGAAGAACTAGACAACTAATTTAATACTATACTAAATAATATGAGCTCAATGAAAATGAGAAATTTTTGTTGAAAAGGATGAGATATAATTTAGTGCCTCGATGGTATATGTGGATAGTGTAAGTATGTACATGCGCCACTAAATGATTATGTCACCAATTTTTATTAGCACATGTGCGATTTATGTTATCGTTATACCTTCCTCCATATACACACACACATATATAGAGCAAACTAATAGAATTGAGAGTATGAGTACTCTTTTGGTAAATTTGTCTCAAACAACACAACTTTGGACACCAATTTAATCAATCATTTCACAATTGGTTGAGAATCTATGGTACAACAATGACATGAGATAAGAGATTCTATCAAAATCACACACGTTTGTGGCAAGAATAGTTTTGTACACTAATTTTACTAAACTATAACATTGAAACTATATTAAAGTTTAAATTAAAATTGGCCTTCTCAAAAAAAAAAAGAGGCCTTTTCTCCTTCTCTTTTTTTTTTTTTTTTTTTTTTTTTTTTTTTTTTTGTGACAAAATTGGCCATGTTTAAATCCCTAAAAGATAAAAGTTCCATTAATCCATGAATTAAATTTCATTGTTATCAATAAATAAAATTATAACAATATCACTAAAATTGAGGTTAGGGCATTATCCGGTTCAGGCCTGGCAAGACCAGTTACTCTTGATCAACTCTACTCTATATCTCAACCTCATCTCTAAAGCACAAATATAATCTTAATTAGCTTCGCATCCATACTCTGTAGTCTGTATGTATGTGAAAGTCCAAAACCAAGCCCTCTAATTTTAGGGATAGGTTACATCGTTAACATACGTGTATGTTACCATTGTTATTGTTACCTAGATGAAAGCATTAACATGTTACCGTTGTTTTTACCTAGATATATGTAAGATTGAAAGCGTTAACATGTTATCTTTGTTATTACCTAGATGAAAGCGTTATGTTACGACACAATTCTTATCTTGTGTACAAGACTCAGAAAAATCAGAAAAAATAGTATGCTTAAGTGACAGTTGGATATCTCTCTCAAGTTGGTAACATCCATCAAACTTAGCACACATTTCACATAAAATCCTTCATTTTCTTTTGGGTCCACAACTATCATATCAACCCTTAATATCCTTCCAATTCAATCTTATTGAGAAACCTCATCCTTTTTCTCTGCTTCCAAATTCAGTAAAAGGGCTATTTTCTCCTGTCATTTTAGCAAATATATACAAGTATATATATTAAAACTTTGGCATATGCATAGTTTTTATTTAACAATATATACACATTTATAATATATGGTCTGAAGAAGCTTATTAATAGTATGTAACAGCACTGCATCAAATTGCAAGCTAACTGACACTAATCATTAATGATACCTGAAACAATCTACTTATTAAACAATTACAAGTGCTAAATATAGATTGGTGCACCCTAAAATCAGTACTATAACACTATATGTTTAACTCAGATTATGTACACATAAATTTGCTGCTTGCATGCTATATATATATATATATATTAATATATACATACTGAAATAATAAAGTCATCAACTGCTATAAAGAAAAACAAAGTGGTCCTCTAATACACTACAAAAAGGAAAGAAAAATACTACCAAAGTTTAGTTTGGTCCCAACTCTACCTACAAAGGTCTGTAAACTGTACCTCACCTACACCTCTTCGGCTGTTAGCCGCCTCGAATCACAAGCCAAGGCTTTAATTTTCCGACCTTGGTAGCTAAGCTAGCCGCGCATGTATGTTATTAATTACATGAGTTAATACGCGTAATTAATTAATGAATGAATTAGCTCGGACGTGATAATGAAACCAACAAATTAAAACCAAGAAAAACTTCAATGTCATTGTAGTGCAACCAAATTTGAAGATAAGTTCACTAACATCTTAATATCAATAATGTGTGTAGGGACATCCTAGACATTTCATAAGGAGTCAAACTAAATTTGGATGCCAGTGATATCACTAATAAGGTGGGATTTTGAACATTTTTGATATTGACATTCATATAACAAAAAAAAGATTAGGGTTTATAAAAATACATCCATTAATTTCTTAATCTATCGCCTATTTTCATTTCTTTTCATTTTCCTTAAAAAAAAAATTGGTTATGGGAATTAGGAAGGGTTAATTAGTTATGATGCATAAGTTTGTTCTAAAGAGGTTTTAATTAATTGGAATGAAAAAAATAAAAATTAGTTGTGTACATTAATTAGCCAAGAAAGCATTATTAGTCCATGGTCATTTTCGGTACTACAACATGCATTTGTAGAACGGTCCCCCTAATTGAAAGCTCAGTAACTCTTCCTTCGTCTCTTATAATCAATCAGCAATCATAATGTGAACCATGTTTAGACAAGACATTATACAATGTACACACATTTATATATGATATACTTGTTTAATTTTGTCCATATATGGCTAGGATACGTATATAATCTGTATTTTTATTTACATACGCGCATTTAAATTATTAGTGGTAAATACCTAAATACATTATACAATACAGATAGAAACGCGTAATTACAAATAGGGTATAAATACCTATACATAAATACATACGCGAAGATTAGCTCGCGTGTCAATGTAGACACCACTTGCCACATGGTGGGTATGTATGCCATTCCTTTTCCTTTTTGGACGTGGTAAAAGAATTTTAGGCATCTTCATTCTTCTCTCCTCAGCTTTTCACTAGAGCATGATTTTCTTGAATAATTACCACCTCATCATCATGACTCTTCTTCCTCTCTTGTTCTTTGTACAATGATAGGAATATTTTGCAGCTTTAGAACCCTCTGAATCTTTCTTTAGTCTCCAATATATATACACATCATCTTCACTTAGCTTCTTACTGTTATCTCATCAACAACAATTCAACCTTACTTGTAAGTTCTAAGCTATCCCTTCACTATATATTTTTCCATGTTTGAAGAGCTCGAATCGAGATTTTAGTCTTCAGACTCTACAAGTATAGCCTCTACATTTTATGTAAGTTCATCTTTTTAAAACCTTCATCTTATTGTACAAAAAGGAAACTTTTAAAGCATATATGAACATGAATTTTTTTATTTTTGTTTAATTTTATTAAAAGCTACATCTATGTTTGAATTCTTTATGTTTATTTTATAAATGTAGAGAAATGTTCTTATTTTACTTCAAAATAATTGAATTATAAATTTATAAACCCTAATTACTGAATTTTCAAAGCAAAAATACTTTGATTTATTGATTGTGAAATTCAATAGCATAGTTTTTTTATTTCTTGTAATCCATTTAAATGCTAAGAGCTGAGATTTAGTAAATTTGTAGCAAAAATCAACAATAATTTAATGATTTATTTACTTTATTTGTATTTTTTTTTTTGGGTTGCCTCTTAATTTGTATTCTTGTTAGCAGCATTATGATGATGATGAATCATACAAGGAGATGATGAGTTTAAGAGATAAAGACGGTCCTTCGTACACAACGAAGCAAGAGCTAGGAGACACAAGCAAACTAAGCACTACAGCAGCTTCTTCAAGTAGTTCAAGGCAATGGTCATCAGGGTTCAAGAATCCAAGGATAGTTAGAGTATCCCGTACTTTTGGAGGGAAAGACCGGCACAGCAAAGTTTGCACCATCAAAGGGTTAAGAGATAGAAGGATTAGGCTCTCGGTACCTACTGCAATCCAACTCTATGATCTCCAAGATAGGCTCGGGTTAAGCCAACCGAGCAAGGTCATTGATTGGCTACTCGATACTACTAAACATGACATTGATAAGCTCCCTCCATTGCCGGTTATACCAGGAAGTTTTAACCCTTCTCAAGGAGGATATGGAGTCCCACTCTCTTCTGTTACGCCGTTTTTTGATGCTAGTCTGTTACCTTCTAGGAAAGAATGTGGCATTAATATTAATAGGACTACTGAAGATGTGGATGTGGATGAGGAGGATGAATCACTTGTCGCAAAATTGAAGTATTGGGATTCGAATTCAATGATGAGATCTAAACAAAAAGGAGTAGATCATCATCATAATGATCAAGGTACTTCTCAAGTTTTAGCTCAAAATTTATTCCCAATTGCAAGTTCAAATAATAATAGTACTAATAATAATAATAATATGTTATCTCCTCATCCTCCTTCCTTTTTGAGCAATAATCCTATGTTCAACTATTACCATTTGGAGCCTTCAAATTTATCTTTGTCTCAATTAGGAAGTCTTGGTGTTCCTTCTCATAATGATCAACATCAAGGCTCTTCTCAATCAAGCTCGACTCCACAACCTCCATCCTCGCTATCTCTTTCCTCAATGTCTCAATTTTTTCTATGCCCTCCCATGCCAACCACATCATTCTTCCCTCCTCATCAAAATTCCTCATTTATGAATAATAGTCACCATCATAATCCTCATCAAGTAGAGAATGACTTACGACAATTCAATCGTTTTCCTTTGTCAAACACTAGTCCTTTCTCTTCTTCTTTCCACAATAACTCGAGTGGATTGGATATGAAACCGGCCTTCCCTTTGAGTATGTCTCATGACCCTCATTTGCAACACAATGATGATCAAAATCGCCAAGGGAATAAGAGTAGTAGTGCTCATAACCTTTGGAAAGAATCCTCAGGAAACTAATAAATTCAATCTTATGAAAAGAGAATGAGAATGAGAACAAGTAGTTATCTGTTTTTCGATCTCTTCTTGCTTCTAATTCCGGTCATCAATTGTGAAGAGAAATGAAATGAATCGAAACAATTTGTTCTCGATTAATCATGGTTCATCTCAAGAGATTTATTTGCTAGGGTGACTACAATATATGCAAAGTAAGTTTTATGCTTGAATGAAGAAGCTAATAGCAACTCCTGTGCTACCAATGCAAAACTCAAAATACAACAATCAAGTAAGTTTTTTATATTTGATAATGTAACTTACATTTAAACTTTTGTACTAGACATGTTAATTTCTTGAAATTGTGATACAAAATATATATATAGGTGGAGATGAGCTTCTCTCTTGCAATGTTATAGACAATACAAGTCATGTTTTTTAAAGCAATGTTTTCTTATATTAATTATTGACCAATGTTTTCTTATAACAAGAGTAATGATGTACTGTGATATTGTTTTGACTTATACGATGTACGTTCGTTTTTAGAGGTAAGGAAATGGACCCCGTGAGGTATATTAGGGGATTATTATATTTACCTAATTGGGATATAACAAGTGTGCAAGCTAGTGAAACCTAAAATTGTGTAAGCACACTAGGTTTCTAATATGCCAAATGATGATTTATATATGGTCCATAGGGTTGTTTTAAAAAAAAAAAGTCGAGTCAATTTAAGTAGTGTTTGTCTCTCTGTTTCGTTTACTTTCAATCAAATTCAAGTCAAGATTGCTATTTTAAAAAAATAATAATAATTGCGAGTCAAGTTTTAATTTTTTGCTTCTCTGTTTCATTTACTATCAGTCTATATAATTCAAGTCAGGATTGAAACAGTAGACAAACAATTTGACTTGTGTTTTTCTCAAAAACTCGATAAAGTGATTAGGTGAATGAGCTTGATGAGCTTTTTCACGAATTTAAACATATTTCGAAAATTACTAAGAGATATATACGAAAAAGAATATAAGTATGCATAGAGGGAAAATGTAGGGTCAAAACACATCTCATGAAGTTCATTGTATCAGACATATATTAGTCCTTAAACAATTTGACTTGTGCTTTTCTCACAAACTCGATAAAGTGATTAGGTGAATGAGCTTGTTTGCAAATTTAAATAAATTCCAAAATTTATTAAGAGATATATACGAAAAAGAATATAAGTATGTATATAGGGAAAATGTATGGTGAAAACACATCTCATTAAGTTTATTGTATCAGACATATATTAGTCCTTCAAATAATTGTATTATCAAATCAAAGATATACATACGAAACTTCAAGAAACTTCTTAGGATAAAGGATTGGTAGGTAGTTGCTGAAATTTAAATTTATTTACATAGTAGCACCATAAAGTAGTTTATGGTATTCAAATTTGACATGATTATTCTTTTTGAGGAAAGAGCTTTCAAATTGTATTTGTGTTCATTGCTTTCTTCATCATAAACAAATTACAGCTAAGTTCATGGACTTGTGACATCAATATAAATGCTGACTTCATGTTGAAATTACGTGCATTAATTTTTATCTACACAAAACATAATATGCACACTTTAATTGATTTAATTACAATCCACACACAACATTCTATTTGTGACTTTAATTGGATTTGTAAACTATAATTTGATGGTATTTTTGCGTAAGTTGTTCTATACTTGTATTACAAAAAAGGTATATCAATAATATACGTTAAGTAATTTCAAAATTCTTGGGTGATTAACTAGGTTATAAGCCTTTAACTTGAGTTCAGTTCAAGTAACTCTGATTTTTAAGGGTTTTTATGTTTTAAAAATTTCACCTTTTATTCATACACTTAAATTTAATCAGTCTCTCAGATTTATTTTCCTGGCTTTTGGTGCATAAACATTACATGGGACAAATCTTCTAGGAACGACCACTTCGATCCTTCATACAGTCATACTCCTTGAATAAATACAACCAGAATTAACTTAATGTATGTCTTGTTAAAGCTCAACCTAAGAAAAAGCATAACTTAATATGAGAAAAACATACATTGAACTGATAAATTTTTCTAGCTAATGTATAGACGTTTTCTTTTGTTTCTTGAAGATCAAAGTTTTTTTATTTTTATTTTTATTTTATTTTTTTTTTTTTTTTTTTTTTTTTTGTGTCTATATGTATCTACACTAAGGGTCTGTTCTCATACACTTATTTTCAGTTCAGTTCAGTTCAGTTCAGCTCCTAATTTCCTTCTCTTATAAAATATTCATTTCAGTTCAGTTCAGTTCAACTGAGTTCAGTCAATGAGAACAGGCCCTAACACTACTCTCTCTTCTCCCTATAATGATCTTACTCTTCCAAAATAAAAGCTGTTACCTATTTAGCTAGTCATCTATATTACTATTGTTGATATTTTATCGTTTTATGAGTCATATTCTTTTTCTATTAAAGGGACATATTGGTTATAACTGATACACCATAATGGTGCTTAGAGCTACAATAGAGTTTAATTTGTTTCTCAGCTCCCCTACTCATAAAATCATCCATGGCTGATAGCAAGTTAGGATTATGTTCGAATATTACAACGAACCATATAGTTCATTGTAAGACAGTAAGAGGATCAATTGCCAAATTGTAGAGCACATCATATATTCTTTGTAAGCCCAAATACTGACTAGCTAATTAACCTTACTAGTTTGTCCGCGACTGCCACTACTTCGATCCATGGGGACACACTGTAGGCTACAACCTCACCCTAACTTGTTGAGGTAGATGCAATATTATCATATACGTAGTATATATATATATATATATTCTTTACCCTTAGCTAACCAGTTGAGCCAAGAATTGTAGAACTTGAGTCAAATAATCGAATTAAGACATTATTATTCCATTTAACCCGCTATTGATGAGGAGATGATACATAGCTAGCTAGGTACATATGTATATTTGAATCTTCACATGTATGTGGTGTTTACTGTTAATTGTTAAGCATAAATCCTTTGACCTAATGATGAGAATGAGAGTAATAACATACATATATCCTTTATTTTTATTTTTTTCGTTCTCTTTAAATGACCTAATTTAATAATTTTATATTTAAGCATTTTTTTTTTGTGTTTAGAGAGCCAAAAAGGTGAGTGATGAGAATCGATCCCAAAATCTCTTGGAATCAGAAGGGAAGCTCTAACCACTTGAGTTATCCCTTAAACCTACACTATCATATTATGATTTAAAAAGTATCATGACTTCTAAATCTATAGTTACACTGAGAAGAACAGAGGGAGTAGTATTTGTGGTCATAACATTCGTTTTGTTGCAGTATTATTGTTACCAATTTGAGTTGTTTATTTCATTTTAATTTTTTATTATAAATATTATATTATGTTTTTGTCAAAGCTAGCTTTGATGTCTAGGACGTGGGGGTAGATTTTAAGATTTTGTCACATCACTAGCGTATCATAACCATGACAGCATGCCACTTGTCTTATATCATTAAACTTGTGATGTCGGCTACATTTTGGCCATGACGTTGATGTCTATATTGTTTGTTTCACCCTTCAATTTAGTTTTAGAATATGTGCATATAAATGTATGTATGTATCATAAATTCATATAGAAATGTATGTTTGTATCATAAAACTTTTATATTTTATTCCTAATTGACTTA
The DNA here is from genome assembly GCF_948465745.1 of Chenopodium album. NCBI lineage: Eukaryota > Viridiplantae > Streptophyta > Magnoliopsida > Caryophyllales > Amaranthaceae > Chenopodium > Chenopodium album. The sequence continues at coordinate 33,798,674 of NC_137853.1, read as the reverse complement.
TAACATTTTAATTTAGTGAAGATATTTATTATAATTTTCATGTTAATCTAGTGAAGAAATGAAGCTCCAAACCTACTTCTCTAAGTTTTGATCTTTACTTATATTTTAATATAGGTAAATATTTAAAAAGTTAGAACAAGTTCATGTATGGTACAATATGCATAGTCAATATATAATTTATGTCGTATTTTCAAGGAGTGTAAACTTTGATGGTACTTAGGTCACTTGCGTGCATGTAAATTTTAGGTTGGTCTGTGAGACGTTGGATATGCATTATACTGAGTACTAATTAATTTGTCATACAAAATTACAAACTATTAGTTATGCTAATATATGCATGCATGGTAGAGTGTAGATCTTGATTGTCATCTGACCTTTGTACTGTATAAAACATCCTAAGGACACTAGTACTTAGTAGTTAGTACGTAGTATATATTAGTATTGATGATAATGAAAGAGTAATACAAACAAAAAAATTAGGTAAAGATAAATGTCTAAACATTTTTGGCGAGAATTTAAAAGTTACAATGTACTCTATTTACTTTTCTTTGGATAAAGTTGAGAGGTTAGTACCTAGCATGACTAGCTAGTTACAATGATTAGTACTGATAATTGGTTCTGAACTTTGAACTTTATTAATTGTACTATATATGCATGCTTTATAAATTATAATGTACATTGTACGTCCTAATGAGTGGAACATGTTAGCTTAGTTATGTGGCTAGCTAGAGTATCTACGAGCATACCAAGTACTGTACCTATGTTTCAAGCATATACTCTGTATTCCGTAGTATTGATCATAAATATTACTCCATCCGTATCCCTTATGTGCCCCATTTGACTCAAAAAGCTCTTATAAAAAGCTAGTCAAATAAGACTGATAAGAATTAACATATCGATATCAAGGGAGACATCCAAACTTGGTATAACCTAAACTCGTTTCATCACTTCCCGTTCACAACATTTTCTTGCCTAAACGATCATTGGTTTTGATACCACTTCTTTTGACGAACTCAAATATAAAAATAAGGCAATTCAAATATAGCCAGAATAACATGGATAAGAAGTATGTGTAACCTAAGTTATTCACCTAATATATACTTTTACTCCATATCAATTACTGTGTTAGTTACCTTATCACTGTTCTTTTGGCGAAATAGGACAACTTTACTATACACATGAGAAATTTTTGCCAATAAATCTCCAACATTCATTCACATGTAAGAAGATAACATGCAACGACATTATTGCCAATCAGCTATTTATAAATTTAATGAGGCCAATGTTTTACCTGCAGCTGCTAGCTCGCTCGTATGTTAATCCTATCTACAGTAACTGATTCAAACCAGGCGTTGTCGCTCGCATGCATTCTTACAACTTTATATAAGTGAAAATCATATGAATACTTTTAACGATATATAATAGCTTCCAAAATTGTATGATGATCAATATATACAGATATTTGATGAAAATAAAATTGTTATTATTATATTATGATGAGAATGCAATTTTCTTACAAGTCATGTAAGTCACAAATGACAGGTGATGTACGTTGATGACATGCATATTATTCGATCTTAATTAATAAGTCTTAAGTATCGCCTTAATATTTTTTAATCAATTAAACTAGCTCCGGAGTAGTCGATAATCTTGACATCTACATATATATTAAATTAAACATTTATAAGTGAAAGAGTCAAAAGATTAAACTTTATTTTGACAAGATCAACATCTTTATGATTTGGTCCCTAGCAATTTCGGAAATTGACAATATATAATAAATGCATTTTGAGCATATATACTCGTACTACTTTGATTCCGAGTAGTTGAGTTATCTCACATCAACAAGAAGGCGTAGATTCGATATCACCGACTATACGCAACAAAAATTATTGAGATAAAACCTAATATTGAAAGATAAATACAGTATAATATAATATAACTAGGTGAAAATATCACATAACCTCTTTAAACGTGGTCAGGCTTTCAGTGGTGTAAGATTCAAGCTTAATTGGACTGGTTAAAACTAAAGTCAAGAATTTGATAAATTATTTACATAAATGTCAAACCTTTCTCGTATAAAAGAATATATTGTAATTCATTTAGGGTCATAGTACAGTATGTAGCCAATTAATGTAGGACATAATATGTACGAGTGTTTTCAGGTTTATGTGTGACATGTTCGACAAAATTAGCTGTTCTGTATATTGATAATTATTTCATTTTTTGGACGTCTAATGAGTTAATTATTAGGAATTTTTCAAAATATGAAGACAAAATTTGATTTAAAATCTAGACATCATCCACTACTCTCAACAACCTCAAAGTAATTACCCTCCTACTACAAAATCTATATCTATCTATAACTAATACTAAAGTAGCAACCGCTTACATCATCATTTCCTAAAACTAGACACATGTCAAATTGTCATTATAAATTTTCCCTCCAAAATTATAAATGATGTCATCATGATATTTTATTTGATTTAATTAAAATTCGATTAGCTATTTTATTATAAGTGTCAAATTTCGAAAATAGTTTATCCATCTAATAATAATTTAATTTTCCTTCCTCACGTAGCCCTTTTATTACTCAATTTTTATATGAACTCTAAATTTTTTTTAATATTTGATGCATTATTTATTTCGGGATTTTTTTTAAAAAAAAAATTTGGCATGAAAAATAAACAAATGTTAAAAAAAAATTATTTGTTTCAATCGTACATCGCACGAGACTAATCTAGTATAGAATAATTATTTGCCAATTAGGTCATAATAATTTATGTATTTTTTGGGTAGATTTAGTAATTACAAGGGAACTATTAGACTTTTTTTTTAAAAAAAAAATAAAATAATAATTTTAAGGTGGGGACTAATTAGACTTTAACCAAACAAATATGCATAGATTCCCAAAAGAAAAGTAAACACTACCACTCCCTTAGTTCCCAATTCTTCTCTCTTTTTTATTATTTTTTTTCTGTACAGTTTCAGTGTAATATCGTAATTTAATTATCTCAAATTACATATTACAAAATATAGAATAATTATTTGAAAACTAAAAATCAAGATACATTTAACACGATCTTTCATATTATGTTTTGAACAAAATATAGAAAACCGTTAAAAATATCATATTCAATTTCCGTTGAAATTTCTTAAGATCGATTTTACAGGTGACAAATTAAACAAAGAAGCATGGGAGAATATGAAAACTGCGAGTAAATATAAATAAAAAAATTACCCCCTTTAATTTTTTTTAAGTCAAAATTCATAAATTTTCACTACCTTTTCCTTAAAGAAATGTATTTTGCCAAATGCCCATAACCATTTGAACCGTACATAATTATATTGTGTAAATAATTTCAACTCCATAACATGTGAAATTTTGACATAATTTTTGCCTAAATTTAAATTTAATAATTTAAAAGAAAAAATATATATATTTATACTTAGCCTGTCTTGTGTACAGCTATCACAGCGTGTGACCGCTTGTGAAAGAAGAACAAAGTAATTCCTATAACACTAACCATGTAACTCATTTAACACTGACCGGGTAACCTAAAGTAACCCCTGTAATATCGACCAAATAACCCCTATAATATTAACGAAGTAACCTTCACGATAGTTCGTTTGCCACACGGTGTCACTACAAGAAAATTGTCTTTTCGTAGCAATTATTTTGTAGCGATTGTATATTTGCTACAATAAGCAAGTATGTTTGTGAAATAATTAAGAAAATCGTATCATTTTACAATCGCCATGGTTTTCCCATATAAAATCGATACGGAAAACATAATAATACATATTCACACATTTTTGCACATTTTTAAAATTATAAAAAATCGTATCATTTACAATCGCCACAAAATCCCAAGATACAAAAAGCCTATTCTACACTAGGTATATAAATATTGTTTGACAAAGAATATATAAAATATGTCATAGCATATTGCCTTATTGGTAAACATTTAATATAAGAGTTTGAGGTTGCATGTACGAATCTTGTAAAAGTCATATGTATGATTTTTTCTTTTTTTTTTTAAAGAAAATGCGTTCAACATTTATAGCGATTATAATCGCTGCAATAATCAACACGATTAGATGTAGTAGTTTTTCGTATCGGTTATTGAGGCCAACCCCAGTGATATTGAAAACCACTACTAAAAGCTAAGGCAATGACAAATATTTTATCGAATGACAATTCGTTGGGAAAGCTTTTTGTTGCAATTATAATCGATACTAAAGGTTAAAATAATCGCTAAGAAAAGGTTATTTTCTTGTAGTGTGTAGCCAGCCACATATTAGAATTTGTGATCTACACTACTCTCAGAGGGACCATTCGGTTTGTTAAAGCTTGGCTAATTAGCCAAATTGGTATAAAGTTGGCGCCCTTGTGACATATTGGTATAAAAGTTATCGCCGGCATGGTATTAAAGTTAGCAAGTTGTGACAAATTGGTATAAAAGTTAGCTACCGGCGACATATTATATACTACTAATTAAAAATCTTGGGATCGATGCTCATCAGTCAATACCCGCCCTTAAAACTCTCTAGACACCAAAATAAAAAATACTACTCTAGTACATACACTCTCAGGAAGCAGTCCAAAGCATGTCACCGTCCAGTACTTGCCTCACATACGTAGTGCAGTACTATTGCTCGCTGGAATAAAATGGACAGTTTATAGGGAGTTCCGTGTTCATCTAACATCTTTTCTCCTCCGCCGAAATTTCGAGGGGCGGGGCGGGGCGGGGCCGCGGGGACGGTGGTGTGAGGGGCCGGAGGATTGTTAGACCATATCAATCCACTGATAACATGCTAGAGATAGACAACACCTACGGTCTTTTTCAACAACTTTAAGTCTCTTGTAAGTTATTCGATCTTTTAATGGGAGATAGACCATAACTATCATACATTTTGCTATTTTTTTTTTTTTTTTTTTGAGGTTCTTAGCAAGTGTACGAATTTTTAATAGTAATTTTAAGTTAGAGGTTATGTTATACTTCAATTAAATACAATTGTTAAAAAATTTTGAGCTTGTTCACGAGCTTTTCGAGTTGAACTTATTTGTGTTGTAGCCTTTGTAGGTCATGTATCTCAACCTAGCTTAGAAAAGTACTAGTATAACTTTACTAAAATGAAAAGTGTAACCATTATCTCAAAACAGTTGGAATATGGTATTCCCGACATCCAATAAGAAAAGAATAAAGCGTAACCAAAACCTATATAGTACATGTATGCTTAAGACCATTCTGTAATTAATTTCCTTGACTACTTGGGGCATAGTCTGACTTACTGAACTGAATAGAGCTGAAATGAAATGTTTATGAGAAAAGGAAATTAAGAGCTGAACTGAACTGAACTGATTGGAGTTGAACTGAATTGAACTGAACTAAAATTAAGCTGAAGAGGACAGGCCCATGATATGTAGTACAACTTTCGTAACACAGGTGCACCCTAATATTTCAAAGCGGGGCTGAAAACTGAAAAGGAAGCGTTGACCTATTTCCAAACTTAGCTTATTTTGTGGACCGTGCATTTGATTATTATGATAGATATGTGTATGGCTATTTATAATTGAGTCGCTATATTATAGCTTGATACACTCAAAGTCATATATGGTGGCTCAGTCGTCTTTTATGCATTAGAGGACGATCATAATTTGTTATTATCTTGACTATGTATAGAAAAACAAAGGATCACATTTATTGTCTGGTATTATTGTATACTCTCTAGTCTCTATATTCCAACTTTTAGAAAACGTGCAAAAAATGCTACATGATGCATAATGTACAATGGTAGTATCGTATGCAAAAAGAATGAAAAGGTACTATGGTACTATGCAAGTGTGCAACACAATATTGCACATACAAGCTAAGGCCTAAGGGCATCCTTCTGATGTTAGGAGCAATTTCGAATGTACTTAAATTATGTATACGGAAAAATTTGTACATGGACTCCATAATTAATGTATATGGCATTGGCCCTATTGGATTAAAATTCGAACTTACGATTTAATTAACTATTGGCCTTATTGGATTAAATTACGAACTTATGATATATTTAATTATCAGAAGTTAGCCAATATTCAAATGAAAATAGTATAGTGCACCCGGGTGCACCATGCGCATGGAGCACCCGCAAAGAACATTAGGTATAGTTTAAAGAACATGGGGAAAAAAAAACATACTAGCGTTGGAAAAAGAACATGCTAGTGTTTGAAAAAGAACATGCATACTAGTGTTTGAAAAAGAACATCTTGTGTTTGGCAAAAGAACATGTTTGTGTTTGACAAACATACATACGTAGTATATATGTTTGATAACATGTTTTTCAATAATACAAAATACTACGTATGTTCTTTGAATTTGGCTCGTATTTTTTTTTTTTTTTGAAAGATGGCTCGTATGTTCTTTAAGGTAATGAGTTCTTTAACGTATGTTCTTTAACGTATATTCTTTAACTTATGTTCTTTAACTTATGTTCTTTTATGTTATTTTAAATTTTGAAATTTGAAATTTAATTTTAAAATGAAATCTTGAATTATTTTTAGTTGAAAATAATTTAGAGAGAGAAGTATAAAATTATTATGGAAAGTTAAATTTTTGGAGAGAGAAAAAACTATTTTTGGGAAACTGAAATCTTTGGTGGAGAATTTTTAAGTTAATGTGTTATTTTTCATGAAATTTAATAAAGTTTTTATCATGTTCTTTGTGTAATGTCTTTATGTTCTTTAGTAATGCATGTTCTTTATTAAAAACATACATGTTCTTTTTTAAGAAACTAAATGTTCTTTTTCATACACCTAATGTTCTTTCCGCTTTTTTTTTTAACCGGGTGCACCATGCGCATGGTACACCCGGGTGCACCAACCATACATTAATATTCAAATTGTAGCTTGATACTTAATGAATCTGACTTATATTATGATTTACAATAACTTGAATATTATTAACCACTACTAATCTTGTAATTAGACCATATGCTAAGTTGCTAACTAGTTCACATGACCAATTTAACTTTTTCTATAGATAGGGGAATACAAGTTTATATTATGTGAAATTTCACGAATCTAACCAAAAAAAAAATGTAAATTAAAGTACAAAGAGCCCCCGGCGAGGATCGAACTCGCGACCTTTCGCTTACGAAGCGAACGCACTACCACTATGCTACGGAGGCATTTGTTATTTACGTTTTCTTTAATCAAAATAATTTTTTTACAATGTTTTGCGTTCCAAAGAACCCACTTTCTACTTGGGCCATGACCCACGAATTGCATCACTAAGGGCCTGTTCATATTTACTGAACTGAATTGAACTGAACTGATTGGAGCTGAACTGAACTGAACTGAACTGAACTGAATTGAGCTGAAATAAATATTTTATGTGAGAGGGAAATTAAGAGCTGAACTGAACTGAACTGAACTGAACTGAACTGAACTGAACTGAACTGAACTGATTGGAGCTGAACTGAACTGAACTGAACTGAAATTAAGTAAATATGAACAGACCCTAAATTCATATTGTAAGTATCGGTCCACTAAAAACCATCTTTATGGAATTATGGGAGTATCCAAAGTTTTAGTTCTAATCGTATGGTTAATTTATTGCTAGCATATTGTTAAATTTGAAGATCCTTGTTTATCACCTACATTTCTAATCTTAGACACATAACATTTGCATATTAATAAACTACAATGTCATATAATACAATAATAAAGTAATATAAAAATTCTGACTCTTTTATGTCTCAACACCCTCCCTCAAGTTGGAGCATTCATATCTTGAACGTCTGACTTGGATAATAAAATAACTTTCGAAGTGCACTTAGAACCATTGTCTCCCTGATTTGATCTATTTGCTATATTCATGACAAAATATAAAAAATAACAATTGACATTGTAGGTGTATTCTACTTTCCTTTTTTTATTTTTTATTTTTATTATCTCTATTCTAGGGTTGATGGTTTTCTCAAACCCACAGTGCCACGTCCCCTAGGGTTATAGTCATGAATTTTAAGACATCCATTTTTTATGGTTATAATACTTGATACATGTATGTTTCAGATTTATATTGTTTAATCCCAATGCCCCAATTTAAAGTCTTTGTTAATATTTTCATGAGATGAGTTTCAAAGAGAGAGCTTTGTCAAGTACTCTATTAAGTTAATTATTGATAGACGTATACTCTTCAAAAAGGCGGTCATATAATGTTGCTTATGTTGATGGCCAAGCCAGTGAAGCTGGAGGAGTAAGGGTGTGTAGTCTGGGGACAAAAAGGGCGGAGATGGTGTGGCCGGTGGGCAAAAACGGGCGCAGGAGGCAGTGTTCAGTGTTAGAAGGTTTGGCTTAAACACCCCTTTTTTCAAATTCATCACTGAACACCCCTATATATTTGGCTGGCATAATGCCTTCAGAAATATTGTAATCATGGGGCGAAAATTGATCTGAATACTTCCTAGAAAGAATACGCATCACATACTGATCGCAGAGTAGTTGTACATTGCAGTCCCTTCGAAACCTAATGACAATTGTTTGACATTTACCTGTTCGTAACCCGTTTGAAACTTATAATGATTTTTTACCTGGAAATTGCATAACTTCATTTGGCTATGTAGATGAAGATATCACATTTACACTAGAGTTGATGAATTAGTAGAAAAGTACATGATCAAAACCTTGTACACAGTCTAAACAGAGGCAAAAGGTAAAAGAGGAAACAAGACTTCAAATATACTGATTCTGAAGAATTTTTATGCTGTAATATAATTTATTAACATTAGATACTCTATACAATCCGCTGAAGAACATGAGGTGTTAATGAAACAAGTATTTTTAGTTCCTATCCGTGGCTTTCTTATTCTACGCCTTATACATAAATTAAAATTAAAAAAAAAAAAATTAATGATGATAGAAGCATCAAAAGGGTAAGATGTAAACATTCTGGGGTAAAACGAAAAAGAAAAAAAAAAAAAAAAAAAAAAAAAAGGTTGTTACTTGGAAAAAAGTTGCCTGCATCGCCTATTAGGCTTACGTCGAGGGCAAGCTGACTCACCAATAACAATCTCATTTACCAAGTCTTTGAATATGGATCGCTCTATATCGAGGACAACATTGGAAAATTCACCTCGGAAATCTGTCCAACTATCTGATCTATGCATAACATCCTCCCACAAGATGCATTTCAACCCATCCTCCTCTTCCTCTAAACTGAGATCCTGCTTTTTAACTTGGAGCAATTCTATCTCGGAGCACAACTCTCTCAGAAGCTTCTGAGCATTAAGGGTCTTTTTAGCAAGTTTTGCAGGCTTCAACCAAGGCTCACTAGGTTGGCCCATAATGGCCAACTTTCCGGTGAGAATTTCATTAACAGCATCAAATATGAGCTTGCGGTGGAATTTTTCAGGCTTGGATTTGATGAGAGAAACCTCATCAACACTCTCCCCTTTGGCAAGCAAACTGCTAGCTTTTGTCTGCTCTAAAACATAAAAAAGTTCTGGGTTGATAGGATGGCCAGATGGGTGGAGTTGGAATGCTGTGAAACCCAAACTAAGCTCTCTGAGTAGCAGACCTGAAGCCAAGAGTATCTCAGATATGTATCTGTGGTCTGGATTAGTATTCTCACACAGTGAGGCAATGTAATCTGTCTGGGCTTCATCATGAGTTGAGTTCAATCGTCTGAGCTTCTGAACCAAGTTATCAATGCTCTGTAATTTCTTACGACTAATCTCAGAAGGAAGCTCCAAAACCGTGCTCTGAGTAGAAATCTCATCTACATTACTCCACAACTCTGTCTCGGCATCATTTGATTCAGCAACTACATTTGTGCCATGAACACAGGGAACCAATCAGTGGGTTGTAAGAGAAGAATTAAAAAAAATTACCAAAAAACAAAAAAAAAAAAAAAAAAAAAAAAAAAAAAAAAAAAAAAAAAAAAAATCACACAGTGGCTTTTAACTATTGCACTTTCTACATGGTGGAAATTATATTTTTTGGCCATATTCTACAACGATTTTCTACTTTCGCATATATCTCTAACGTGCCCTCATATATCTGTTTTATGGCTAACTTTTGGTGTTTAATTTAAGTTAATAAATAAAAAAAGCATTACCTTTCAGGTAGAGATAAGTTGTTTTGGCCCTTTCGGATGGGTTATTTTATACAAGTCATGTCAGAATTAAGCAAACAACACAAAAAAATACATTTCTGTCCAGATATTACAATCAGCACAACATTTCAAACCATTTGAAGCATGACAAAGATCCTATTTCAATGCCATACAAAGTTCATCATTACTATGTAATCAAATTTATTCATTTAAGTGAATTCTGAGTCTTCATTAAAGGTTAATTGCAGTATAACAAAAATATGCTGGCAAATCCTATGCAACTCAATGCAGAAACTACCATCTCCGGCCTCCTAGAAAAAGGAAAGTATTTGACAATGAGTAAAACCACTGAATCAAAACTACAAAAGGACAGTGGCAAGGAAAGTTTGGCTGCAAGCGTCGATAGATGTAGCAGCTAGAAACCCATAATTTGCCTTCACATGTATTTATATGACAATCGGAAAAGGACAAAAAAAAAAAAAAAAACATTAAAAGATATAAATCTTCACCTTTGAAGGCATCTATAGTCTGTTTAACAGGAGATGGAGAGCCTTCCATATATGCAGAAGAGTCAAGCACTGAAACAGGACTCGGCTGTTCAGGGGCAAAAGCAGGATATCCCATCTTGCTCTCTTCTATCAATCTTAAGCTCAAATCCTGAAACAGATTATATAAGTACATCTTTAGCCAAATGATAAGCACACAAAAATGGTCCAAAAGGCCGCTCATGGTCATAAAAAGATCAAAAAAAAAAACTTACTTCCTTAATTTCTTCAGAAACCCAACACTTATCCCCAGGAGGACTCTGAAAGATGGCTACATCCACAGGCTGCTTGGTGCTGGTGCTTTCTGTATCCATTCTTGGCTCCAAATTGGCGTCAGATTGCACATATACGTTATCTTCTTGACAGCACAAATTCCTGGATTCGCTACATTTTTCACTTGATTGATCATCAATTTGCTGCACACTGCTGGTCTTGGTAAACCGGCGTCTCCCACCTGGGGAGGTAGATTCGGTTGTCTGCCTACCAGGTTGCCTTCTAGATTTGTTTGAATCAGCAGGTGGGGTTGGAGGACGGGATCTCTTGTCAAACTCCAGCTTCTTTTGTTGCAATCTAGGGCTTATAGATCCCGAATTTTTTGATGAATTTGCAGTACTATCTTTTGCTATCTGTGACGATCTTGATGAAGATGGAGCCACTTTCAAGTTTCTATTATTAATTTTCTTATCAGAAGTAACAGCCTGATTAATGCGACTGTCTTTAATAGAATGATCCTTGGGTATTTTGCTACCAACTGAATTCTTTCTGTGAGATGCACCATCGCTGCTCTGGGGCCGTTGAAGAGAAGACAAGCCATCAATTGGGATGATAGAGGAAGCAGGAATGCTAGATTTCTGGACAAGCTTAGCAGGCTTCATAATAACAATTGGAGATTCAAATGCTTTTGATGTGCCACTTCCCTTTTGTTTGGAAGTAGTAGCTCTATTAGTGCGGAAGTCATGGGAGCTCCCAGCATTCGTCTCAGAACCAATTCTATTGCCATGGTCCCTCTTGTCACCCACATTAAAAGAGTACTCATCTTTCGAGGCCTCCAATATACCCTTTACTTGCATTGCTTCCAGTATCTGCTTCAGGGCTCGAAGATCCTTTCCAGATTGTTTGAACTCGATATCTTTCAACCGTTTCTCCATTTCACCAAGAACCGACGGGGAAGTGCTTGATGTGCTTGGTGAGGATTTTATTTGCTTTGAAGCTTGTTTTGGAGAAGCCCGACCTCCATCCAAATTCTTCCACGGTGCCGGTTCAATAGGAATTTTTGAAGTAGGAATCGGTTTCATGACTGTATCAGAATTCTTCCACCTCGGTGAAGTTGACTCCTTCCTTGTGCTCCTTGGCGATTTGGGAAGTCGAACTGGCCTGCTTACATCAGGTACCCTCAATGGTGCTAAAGAGGGACCATTGTCTTCAAGGAACATCTTTATTGGCCCCAACTGACTTTCATTGGAACGTTTAGAATCAGGCAACAAATCAAGGCCCATGAGTTTAGCTACCACACTAGAGGGACGTGACTGACTATTTAATGGCTGCAGTGCACTTTTAGCTCTTTCATTAGAGCTGTCGCTACTTAATTTTGAATCAGTATTGGAGCTCCTTGCTGAACTTTCTCTACTGTCCAAAGAAAACCTTGGAAGATCTTTAATCTTGCGATTTATCTCTCTCCCATCATAAGAAAATCTAGGAGCATCTCTTGGTATTGGAAAGAAAGATTCTTCCTGTGACTCATGCGATAATCTCGGTTGTTCATTTTCATTATAGTTTAACCTAGCATCACGAAGTTTAGCAAGAACTCTTAATGATTCCTTAATGTCAGCTGCCATGTTATTCCCCTTCATCCCAGCTCCTAATGATCCATCTACTGATTTTGACAACTGCTTAGGTCTTGGGGAATCACCATGTTTCAAAGTGTAGCCTGATCTATCCTCCTTAACAGTGGTCTGAACTGGTAGACCACGAGAGTCTCTGTACATTGAATCCTTAACCACATCCCGAATATCAACAGAAAGCCTTCCCATCCTGGGACTAGCACTTGTCTGGCTTATGACAGGGTCTCTTGAAGGAGTCTCAGGAAAAATAATTCGATCCATGGAAGATGGTTCTGGTTGTCCTGTTCTGCCACAATCTAGGGAGGAAAATGATGATGATCGTGATGAAGAGGAAAAGGAGGCTCTTGATGATTCAGTGGATCCTCGTTTTTCATTTGCATTTTTGTTTAGATTCTTTTCCTGCAACCACAAAGCTAAAAATAATAAATCTTAATTGATAAAAATTGATAACAAATGCATATTGGAGCCTGCATTGACGTATCCTCAGATGACTACACTCAAAGCTAATTTGTTAAGTAGTGCTTAAAAATCCAAAGTGTCAACATAATGAACTGCACTTGATACATTCACAGCTAATCATATTTTGTTGAAGTTGATTAATAATGAATTCAAGCATTGGCCATCTCAAGGAGCTTGTTGAGGAGTATACAAATCTAAAATGTTCCACCCCTTCATCATAACACTACATCATTCAATTTCCCTCACCGTGATTAAGTTTTAAGACTGGCATTTCTCTGTTCATCTATAATACCACACGCACAGGCCGCACACCCACCAAGTGATCAAACAAAACTAAGCATAGACATAACAAACTGCACATAGATGAAACAAATTTAACAAAGAAAAATAGAAAAAGTAGCCAAGTTGATATCCAGTACCAGCGTTTCACGATTGTATGCATTACTAGAATCAGCATCCATGTCTTCATTGCTACATTCAGAATTGCCTGTGGAAAAAGGCGATAGATGATTCAAACATGGTACAGCATTGAGCATTCGGCAGGGGGGCAGGCAGGGTAGATGATTTCACACCACAGGTATACAATCTATCAATATTCTACATAAAATTAGCACCATCCTCCACCCACCCTTGCCGTGAACTCATGACATAAAAAATGTAAATAGTATTTAAGATGAGAAACGAATTACATCAAGAATTTAAGATTGTGAAATTGGTAATAGCAAAAAACACAAAATCAACAGAAGGTAAATTGCAAGTTATTATGACACTCTAACTTCTATAAATCCTATTTGCAAAAATCCAACAATGACAACAAAACAAGACAGTGTTAAAGGACAGTAGGTTACCAAATATACAGAAGAATTATAAATGAGCATACAACATAAGAGAAGACATAATCAATCTAACAAATAGCAATGAAACAGTCAAAGATACAATTTTAAACAAAAAATCCAAATCAACACCAAAGTGCAATTACAGACTACCTGCTGGAGGAGGAGGAGGAGGAAGGAGCCGCCGTGGGTTCGGCCGCCTCCCGGAGATGAGCTGTTGGCGGTCAAAGATTTGGAAAATTCCAGTCATACATCCAATTTGCTTCTGCAAATCTGGATTTTCATCTGCCAATGAATGCAACAATTTTGCAGCCATGGCACCCAAAAAACCAAATTCAAAACACAACTACCACTTCTCCAAAATCACACACAAAATCCAAATACCCTAACCAATCTCAGATATACTTTCCTCTGTATTCTTTAGGATAATGTTTTATGCCATTTTCCTCCAAATTCAGCAAAATCCAAAAACCCCACCACCTCCTCAAATCTGAGTACAGAAATGTCAGAAACTCAGAATTTGGGAGTGGGGACAAACTATTACTCCTCAGTAATTAAGCTTGAAATTTGTCCTGAATAACCATATTTAACACTCTTAAATTCAGATTTTAATCATTAAAACGCCAAAATTTCAACCTCCAGCCACCCAAAAATTAAAACCCCAGAAATCACTTCTTCATTACCAACCTTCCAGTCCAAAACAGCAAAATCAGTACAAATCAGTTAATCTATCTTCAAAATTAAGCAAGCTAGAATTCAGCAACCCCAGTAGTAATGCCTCCACCTACCAATTTGTGTAAAAATCAACCAAATGCAGGCTTTTACAGTACCAATTTTCTGGGTTTTTTGACCTGAAACTTAACTAACTACCCAGTACAAATTACAGGAAAATAAGAGATACCCAGATGAGCAAAATCAATTAGCTCAACTGGGTATCTAAAAAAAGCCCAGAAATTTGACTTATAGAACAATGAAAACCCTTAGAATACAAGAAAAATCAAAATCAAAATCAAAATCAAAAGTTTAAGGAAGAATAACTGCAGATCCAAGAAGAAATGTTTGAGTATGATTTGCGCAGAACACAAAAATAAATGACAACCAAAAAGACAGAGAAAATGACAGAAAATGAAGAATTGGAGAATTGTTAAATCAGAGAATATGGAATACAGAGTACTCTGCCTCTACCCATGTGGTGCAGAGCAGGTGATTGGCTTTGATTAAAAAAAAAAAAGGGAAATTTCTTTTGGATGAAAAAACAAAAAGGGATTAAATTAGTGAAATCTAATGCATGGGATTTATCTGAAGGAAGAAGAATCTGTGGAGAGAGATGATCTCTTCCATGTGGGATGATTATAAGGGTGGGGTCATGGAGGTACCTGCATGGGCATGTGAAGCTGTCAGTTGGAGGAGAGAGTGTGTGTTTGATAAAACATCTTAATTAGTAGGGTGTACCTTTTTTTATTTTTATTTCTTTCTTAATTTTATTTATCAGAAGGAAACTCACTCGAAAATGAACAAGATTATGGAATTGATATCTAAAAGTGTTTGTTTGATTGACAAAATAATAAAATAATGTTTTTTTTTCCCCCGAAAATGGCCGCTACCAAAAATGTAGGTTTGGTCACAAGTTTTTTAACCTAAACTTGGCCCAGTTTAAATGTGTCGCTTTAAATGAGTGATAGGATTACAAGTTTACCACCTCCGGCCACTACCTTCTCCTTCCCTGACTCGAAACCCTCCCCCTCCCCTTACGCAACCTCCGACACCACCTCCTCCCCTCACACACCCCCCGTCGCCACCCTCCTCCCTTCCCCGGCCTGAAAACCACCCCCTTGCCACCCCTTACACCACCCCCTTGCCCATTAACCATCACCCCTCTTCCTTTTACATTTCTCCACTTTTCGTGCAAAGGGGCGGGGAGGATTAGGATTGTCGATGGTCAGGAGAGCCACATAAGGTCGAAAGGGAAAGGGGGTTGATGGTTTAGGGGTGGTGTTAGGAAAGGCAGTGGTTGGAATGGAGGCAAAGGGTGTGGTGGGGGTTTTTATCGAATTCAAAGTGAATAAAAAATATTCACTTAACCGATTGCCTGTCAACTAGGCCTAAGGGCCTGTTCACATCATTTACTGAGCTGAGCTGAACTGAACTGAACTGATTGGAACTGAACTGAACTGAACTAAACTGAACTGATGTGAGCTGAAATGAATATTTTATGAGAGAGAGAAATTAGGAGCTGAATTGAACTGAACTGATTAGAGCTGAACTGAACTGATTGGAGCTAAAGTGAACTAAACTGAACTGAAATTAAGTAAATGTGAACAGACCCTAAAGCTAGAAAGCAAACAAGCCCCAAGGTTGAGATTAAGTTAAAAAATTAAACTATATTTACCAAATTTTCCACATCATTACGATTTTTCTCCTTTTTTGATCTTTTTAAAATACTAAATTGACAAGAGAGTTTTTTAAACAAAAATATAGTGGCTCATTTCCTAGCCTACGTTCCACTGAAAACGACTATTCAACCATTTTATGTGGATTTGCTAATTGATTTATATTACTCCATGTATTTTTATTTATTTGAAACTTGCAACTTGATTACTTTATGAGTTAATAGGTCTTGCATTTTAAATATATGAAAGTCATAGAATAAAATATAGATTAAAGAAAATTTGTAGTAACATTCAATATATAAGTATGTATTGTCAATTGGTCAAGCATGCAATTTCAAAAAAGTATGTATAGTTAACAGAAAAATATAAAGTTTATTAAAATCTTAATAATTCAGTTCAGATAAAATATTCATAGATCAATGAACAAGGTTGGATGAATTAGAGGTAGTAATTGAGTTATCTGATATGAGTTTGGGTCGTGTCCATTAGAGATGATTAGATAGATAATATTTGAGTGAAAAGACTATTCTTTCGAGTACTTGGCCAAATTTGAATCTACTGCATGTGCCAATTAGTTTTTTGTGGAAAACAAATCAATTTAACTATTTTGATAGACACAAATCAATTTAACTTATACTTTATTTGATTGTGAATTAGATCAAGTAAATTTCAGTCATGGGTCCATTCAAATTACAAGTCATTTCATTCATATATGATTCGGGAGTGGCCGAGTGGGTCACTAATTTGGGTTGGATCATGTATGTCAGGTCTAGATGAATTCCTAATACAAGTATAATAATTGTAGAGTAAAATGTACCTTATAACTAAAAAAAACAATCATAGTTTTCAAAAAAAAAAAAAAAAAAAAAAAACAATCATAAATACATCAATGGCTATTTTCTTTATCGGTAAATTATTAGCTTAGGTTTTGATATATAATGTCTACATAAACCGTCTTTTGCGACTCTATGGAAAAAAAAAAAAAAAAAAAAAAAAAAAAAAAAAAAAAAACCTTATAATATAATATAATGTCAAGGGGAGGTAGAATGGTAGGTAATGGTATGAATTAAAATAAATGAATTAAGCATCACCACAAATAAGATGAATACTGTATATATGTAAAAGTTCAACTATTCAAAAAACATGTTAGAATGACTAATTCCAACTCAAAATCTCTATTTATTTCAAGGGAACTTAACTTATCCTATTTCTCATTGATTGGTACATGATGGCCTACCTTTCTTTATGTAACCCTTTACCCCACTAATCTCATTATTATAAGATAGGCATAAATCATTATTGCATGATTAAATAGCTAGTGAATTGAAAAGTATTCATTATCTTATTTTTTTATTTGTTTCATCCAAATAACCCAATATCACAAATAATGAGTGATCATTTAACCCTTTCAAGTCTTTCCAAATAACTGGTAAGTGGTAACCCTTAGTAAAAAGGCAACTTTTCTTTGATTTTACAAAGTTGTAAACATTAACTAATCATTGCACAAGAAAGAAAATATGTCATAAAAGAATTAAGTGATTACAACTTTACAAGGGCAATTGATTCTTAAAGCTACAGTTTGCTACACAACCATACCTTGAGAGTTGAGACTGGGCTACTGGAGTAGTAAGGAAACTCTGCTGTAGTAGCAACTAGCAACTTGCTACTAACATTATTCTCAACACGGCATGATTCTATAGTATTATACTACAATAGTCAATGGAGTTGCTAAGTGAAATGACGATAGTTTTGAGAGAAGACTATTCTAACTGTTGTGTACAGTGTACCTCTTCTTTTAAATAAAAAATTTCATAAATAAAAAATAAATTATGATTGTTATACGATGACTTCTAGAAAAATAGATATGCCTTAGTAAGTTAGTATAGTTGCTAATTAATTAATATTGAATGAGTCATAGATAAATTTAATGATATAGAAAACCAAAATGTTAAAATAATACCTATATACACTACTACTAAATTTGGAGAGGGTGGAGTTATATGACTGCATTGGAAATCTTTGTATATCAAACACATACAAGTAATTTTTTTTTAGTAAGAGTAAAACAAATAATAATGGTTTGTTATTTGGAAATCGCTTTAAGTAAAAACAAGGGAGATCGTAGTTGTATAAACCACTGTACGTTATCATATTAAGAAGCTAAGAGGGTCGACTTTTGGACTTGAAGGTCTTTGCATACATTCCTTTTCTCTTATTCTTCTCAATGTCTAGGTTTAGGTTTTTTCCTTTGAATTTGAGGTTCGACAATGTATGAACTCTAGGAATTTTTTTGAAAAAACACTAAATATACAATGAGATGGAAGCAAATACTTGCATTTACTGAGTACAATGAAATAAAAATACGTAGTAAGTTTCGTGTTGAACCAACTTGGATTGACCTGTTACCTGCCCGGTTGCTCAGACCCATAACAGCCCGCGCCATGGAACAGACCTATAAAACTTGAGGCAAGCTTTTGGTGGCTCATGACTGCCAAATACTACGTACATAAATGAGAAACTCAAAAGATCGAAGTTAACATCCAATAAAGACTTTTTCCATCAAAGGGGGTAGTTTGATATGACATATTGCTTAGTATTAGCTCAGCTGGCAAGATCAACAACCCCAAAAGAAAACAAGTTCACAATAATAGTAATAATAGTAGTAGTAATAATAATATATAAAAAATATATACAATTTATTAAGGCAAACATGTCAAAACATTCATGCACATAATTCCACTAGCAAAACTATGCACTGTAGTATATAATATATGCATGGTCCAAAGTTATTAGTCATATTTTCAATATGGTTTGCTGAGAAAGCTTAACATCTCTTTCAAGCAGGATCTTATACATTATGGTATTGTACTTCCATCATAATTACACAATTATTTTCATAAATCACGATTAACAATCCAAACATAAGTAACCATGTGCAAACTTATTTTGGGTTTGTGCCGTTGTGCCTGCAATATTCCGGCATGTTACCTGTGTACAACCAAACTAGACTTTGTTTGCAGCACAGGACAGCAGGGTAGTCAATATTATAAAAGAACGTACAAACTGATAGTTCATTATACTAGTACATATGGAGGGAAAAAAAACAAAGCCGCAATGTATTGCTACAGGTTCGGTTCAACTCCTTGAAAACTCTCTTAATAAGAGGCTCAGCAGCATTAGACATCTTGACATTGAATTACAGCTTTTTATCACAATCCAGTTCAAAGAATAAATTACAACTATGATATACTTGTACATTTCTGTCACAAAAACAATATAAAACCTAAAGTACAAAAATGAGGGCCACCATGGAGAATAAGCAGTCATAGCACTGCTCAGATGTGAGTGAGGCCTCTAAGGGTACATGCTCAACATACGAGCAGCGACAAATAAATGACAAACTAAAGTCTGTCAACCCCTGAAGTATACAGCCAGCACTGGCAGATAAAACCTAGTAGGCACCAAACACCTTACGACCAGCTTTTGGCAGAATGTTACTACCAAGACGGTGCTATGAGCCAGGGGCAATATTTGAATATTCTTCTTGCCTTCCGTAATTACCAACAATTTTAGAATAAAAGTTCCAAGACCTGCTTGCAATGGAGATGGGCCTTTGACCAAATGGATTTTCCTGGATGAATTTCTGGACATTCTCAGCCTCCGCCAGTCTTTCAAGATATTTACGAAGATCACCACCAGGCCCTGTCATGATTTCAAATCATGAAAAAAGCATTACACAATACTATAGATAATTCTACTTTAAATACGAAAATTGAAGGGGTAATGGAAGCAAATGTATTAATCAATACAGAACAGAACAGAACAACCAAGAGGAGCTGACACATATATTTGAAATAAAACCAAGCACTAAATATAGATCCACCCAGGTGGACCAACAATAATACAGCATATCAAATATGATTATCAAGCAGGACACTGAAACAAATACTATCCAGTAGCAAGTTATCCATAATATAAACTTCTATAAAGGTTGAGGTAATATTACCTAGTGAATTATCACCAGCATTCTTGTAACTGTATGGACGCGGAAATACGGCTGTATTGGGCTGAACAACAGACGTACCAAAAAAGGTAAAGAGTATTAGAATAGTATCAGAGGTGACCTGACAACACTGATCCAATGAAAGCCTATTCTGTGAACATATCTGAAGACAATGTATATATTTTAGCACTTACAGGATTCCGTAAAGCCTTGTATGGTGAATCATCCAACAATACTGTATTTGTTTCATTATAATATCCAGCCTCCCAAGGAAGGTGTGACCCCTTGGTGTCCCACCACAGGTACTTAAGTTCCTTTAGAACAAGGGGCTTCTCCCTATTTTCAAGGGTTTTGTATTCTGTAGCAGTACAATGGGATTGATCCTGGAAAGAGTTTCTCGCTTAGTCAGTCAGAAACCAAACTATAAAGGCCGCATTGAAAAAGGATGTAACAATGAGAATTAAGTATTGAGATCTAACTAGAATCAAGATACAACATACAGATTGCAGAATCTTTTTTATTTGAAAAACAATGTGCCACTAATAATTGGACATATTATGAAGTTAGCCTCTTAAGCAAATTCAGAATAATAACTTTATGTCTTTTATGTTATAACTTATTCTCAGCTATTAATCCATCTTAAAAATAAATTATTCCCCCATAAGCAGCTAATCAACCACTTAAACTAAATGTTGAAAAATAAACTCATAAAAAAATAATGAAAAGTGGAAAAGTTCAGTCTCTAAAATCAAGTAAAAGAAAAATAAAATAAAATAAAATAAAAATAAATAAATAAATAAATAAATAAAAATAAATATAAAAAAAAGCAGATTTCATGACACTGCAGCACAACCGCAGCAGCTTTCAGTATGGACTGTAAATTCTGCTAGACTAGGAAACGTAGAAGTTCTAAATGCGCATGACCTTACACCCAACTACTCAGGAGTCACAGCCTCACAGGCAAGCTGTTTTCTATATTATCACACACTGAAGAATTACCAATTTTTCCTTCATTTAGGAGGAACAACCAACTAAAAAAAGCTTCCTAAACAACTCGTGGCATATCTATAATATAGTTTTCCCTCGTATATATCATGGAGTAGAAAGTACCAGTCACAATACCAGAAAAAGAATTGTAGCATTTATACACAATATCTTACTTTATCATAAATTGGCAAGAGTTTACAAGTAGAACACTAATGGACAAGACAAACACATCATTATAACATATATAAACTCCATTGTTGGATATTAATGTCTTACCCAACAGAATCTTAACCTATCCTTGGAATCCTCCAAGAGAAAGTCTATCACCTTCTTCAAGTTCTGCCTGCAAGAAAAATTAGAGATCCATAAGGCAATCAATCAGGTTACTGTTGCCAGAAACAAGAATGAGAATATATACTCCTTGTGCAGATATATAACAGCTGCCACATCAAATATAATCAATAGCTATTCTTAACAGCATAGCTACATTGAATTTCATAGACACAAGGCAATAACAAAGACAATTATTGAAACTTCATAGACTAATACCTTTGAATTTCATATTATAGATAGTTTTACAGATGAGGATCTACTAAATTACCTAGCCTTGTCAAATTAGACATGTTTACAAGTTACAAGGTACTGAATACAACACTGGAGAAAACCATATGAATATTTTGCAACAGATTCGATTAAGGAGAAAAAAAACTCATAATCCACAAAAGATGAGTGATATTGATAGAGATAATTACCTGGTTCTTGATGACCAAATGCCCACATCAAATCTATCAAAGCAGAACTGCAGAAATTCATCGCAGAAAGGACGTTTGAAGACTGAAATTACAACGGAAAAGTGTCAGACTTAAATATGAAATCAATCAAAATAAGTAGAATAACACAAAAATAAGGTGATGAATAAGTGAGATTAGGTAAAATTCTTTGACCTGCTTTTGTTGCCACCCTTGTATCCGGCTTATATCGATGACTATAACCCACAACTATGTCAACCAATATCCCATTCACATCAAGGACAAGAAGCTTTCTTCTAGAATTTGGCGCAACTCCTTTTAATGACAATGGTAAAGCTTGCTGTTTCACAGAATTGTCACACATAGGCACATTTTCTAAATGGTTATTTTTTGAAGCACTAATCTTATCGACTGGAACACCAGATACAGACACGATATTTGGGATACTCAAAGAAGTCTCTACCAAAGAACTGATTGGCATCATTTGTTTAGAGGAATCAGCTACATCTCCTTCCAAGGGTTCTTCAATAGTTGCGGATTTAGAGCGCTTCTTTTTTTTCTTCTTCACCTTCTTTTTTAATTGGCCATCCATGAGCACATTCTCCAAATCATTATTATTAGAAGTGCTCAACTTCAAATCAACTGGATCATCAGATACAGACACAATATTTGGATTGCTAATAGAAGTCTCTACCACAGAACAGATAGGAGTCCCCAATTTTGAGGCATCAGTTACCTCTACCTCCACGGTTTCTTCACAAGATGTAGCAGGTCTCTTTTTTTTATGCTTCTTCTTTACTTTCTTTTTAACTGGCTGGTCACACACAAGTACATTCTCCAAATCATTATTTTTGGAAGCACTTGTCTCCATTTCAACTGGAACTCCAGATAAAGACAAGGTATTTGCATCACTCAAAGAAGTATCTAGCAGAGAACTGATTTGAATCCCCTGTTTTGAGGAATCAGCTGCCTCTTCTTTCATTGGTTCTTCACAAGATGCACTTGTTTCCATTTCAGAGCGCTTTCTTTTATTTTTCTTTGCCTGCTTTTTTTTATTCTTCTTCTTTACCTGCTTTATGACTGGATCTTCATCCATGAGGACATTCTCCCAGTCATTATTATTGGAAGCACTCACCTTCACATCAGCTGGAATATCAGATACAGACACAATATCTGGATTGCTCAAGGAAGTCTTCACCAAAGAACAGACAGGGGTATCCAGTTTCAAATCATTACATACTTCTCCCTTCCTGGTTTCTTCACATGAAGCATCAGGGCCCTTTTTTTTACGCTTTATCCTAAACTTCTTTTTAACTGGATGGTCATGCATGAGCACATTCTCCAAACCATTATTTTTGGAGGCACTCATCTCCATATCTACTGGAATGCTAGAAACATTCACAATATTTGGCTTACTCAATGAAGTGTCTACCGCAGAACAGAATTCCACGCCCTGTTTTGAGGCATCAATTACCTCTTCTCTCGTAGGTTCTTCACAAGATATAGGCTGCCTTTTTTTACTCTTCTTCCTACAATAGGTTTTTATTGATGGTGTCAACTCTACAGTTTCATCTTTATCCTCCTGACCCAAATCAATGGGTGCTTCAACATTGGCTTCTTGTACTAACATCGTCTGATCAGTAGCCAATGGAGAAACAAGGTGCTTTCTACCTGAATATGTTGAGCCCAATTCCAGAGCATCCTGAATACTAGCAGCTGCCCCCTCTGAACTATCTACTGCAACACTGTCTGTGGCTAATATCTCTTCATTTTGGTTAGTATGACTAGGTTGTAAAGCACATTTTACAGTATCAGCTTCATTTTTCATCCCCTCAATCACAATATTTGAACCAAGACCGCCATTGGCATGCTGTTCAAGCTGCAAACCTTGAGTAACCACTTTTTCATGCATTTGAGGTGTCATCAGCTTGGAGCCATTATGTTCACAAGAGCGAGGGTTCACTGAAGTTTCTTCACCTGTCCGCTGTTGGCCGTTCACGTGATACATAGGCTTCTCATACCTGTAAGAACGACGATCTGGATACTGAAATTGCGCAACATTGTGGGACCTACCTCCATATAAATCAATCCGAGAATCGCATCTCCTAAACTTCCGGCTATGAAAATCATCTTGTAAGTTGATGGGAGACCTACTCCTGCTTCTTTGCCTTTTGAATGGCCGACTACATAAACTAACATTCTCATGTCCTTTAGCAGAATTGCAAAAACTCCTATTTTTTTCTCCGGAAACTTCACAATTGAGCCCATCAACACGTCGCATGTCAAACCAACCATCAGATGTTTTTAGACTGCTTTCACCTGATGAACTTTGATAGTTCTTGAAACCAGCAGGATCTTGAGCCATCGTTGTATTGGCGTATTGATTTGCCACACCAAAATACCCAGAATTTTGAGCAGCTTCTGTGTTTGGTTTTTCATTCCAATTAGAGGTAGAAGTAGCATATTCATGGAAACCATGGAGATATCTGCACAGTTCTCCACGGGTACATCTACCCTTAGTAAACTGAAGGCAAACCTCTCGTATTGGCTTGTCGCAACCAAAATTACCAGCCAACCTGTTTCTCTGCCTCTCATATGACCAACTTGTTGCATTTACATCCATTTCATCTCTGCTACCAGCCAACTGCACGCCATCCTTTGTCAACCATGCTTTGTTTTGCTCACAGAGAGCATGTGTGTCATGACATGGTTGGTTTGCATAATTATTGTGATCGTGACTTTGAGACATCCTAAAATTGGTAGCTATACTGCCATCAACGAAATGTGGAGATCTCGAAGTTCCAGAAACTACTTGACGTTGTTCAGCACCCCATGAATCAGACCTTGGTCTATCATACACAGTAACAGGGTGCAAATGTAAACAAGATGATCCACGATAACATCTTCCCCTGAGGTAATTTCGGCAGGGCGATTTTTCCCTAGACTCCCTCGAAAAAGCACCAGTTCTCAAAAGATTATGCATATTTTCTCCGTCATGCTCTTGAGATGTCCTCAAAGTGACATCTCGACTTCTTTCGCCAGAACCAGGGCAATTAAAAGTTTCAGTGATTCCTTGATGATGTTGAGTATTCAAATCATGTCTGGAACTGGCATACGTATTGACTGGGTGCCAACGTTTGCATGATGCTCCAAAATCACATTTGCCTCTGAGGAAATGCTGACAAGGAGATCTGCTCCTGCATTCTCTTGATAAAGACATGATCGTTGAATTTTTTTCCTTATTTGCTTCAACGTGTTCCAGAGAAATCCTTCCAAAGTTGTCTCTATTCCTTCCATCAAAACCAGGATCTCTTACTGCTCTGTCTACTTGCTGCTGCTCTACTCTTGAATTATGAAAACTGGGCATTTCAGGGTGCAAATATGGGCAAGATACTCCCCTGTAGCACCTTCCACTCTGAAATCTACGGCAAGGAGACCTGCTCCTGCATTCTCTTGATAAAGACATGATCGTTGAATTTTTTTCCTTATTTGCTTCAACGTGTTCCAGAGAAATCCTTTCAAAGTTGTCTCTATTCCTTCCATCAAAACCAGGATCTGTTACTGCTCTGTCTACTTGCTGCTGCTCTACTCTTGAATTATGAAAACTGGGCATTTCAGGGTGCAAAAAAGGGCAAGATACTCCCCTGTAGCACCTTCCACTCTGAAATCTACGGCAAGGAGACCTGCTCCTGCAACCTCTTGATGAAAATTTAGCTGTGGAACCAGCTTCTTCATTTGTTCTATATAATTGTGAGTTTCCTACAGTTGAAACAGCACCCAACTTCTCTGGCTCATTCTGACAGAACCTGGATCTATCATGTTCATCAGATTCAGAGTGTAAAAATCTACAAAATGCTCCACGAGTACAGTTGCCTCGTAAGTTGTCACGACATGAAGGCAATTGAACCTTATCATGTCTTAATTGATCGCCACCAATTCTCCTGGGGCACCATCGTTCTTCTGGATCCCGTTCCAAATGAGCACCATTGCTGTTTACTGTACCATTAGGTTGTGTATGGAGTTGGCTGATATGATGCTCCTGATACAAAGGTCTTTCGGAAACAGTTTGCTCCATTCTAGATCTCACTTGACGGCCAAAAGTCTAATGCTTGCTCTGTTTCAAGAAGAGGGTACTTATCCAGCATTCTATTTTGCTTAAATTGCCAGCCCACACTTGGTGAATCCCTCCACTTGTTAATTACAGTTGCTTGAGTTTGGAAGAATATCAAGTTACCACCATACAATCTCTATCCAAACAAAGAAACATGAAAAAAAATTGTAATTAGGAAGGGAAATACGGTGAGATTTTCAGATCATTTGTATAAGAATAAATTTGAAGATAATCCTAAAGAGGGACAGAATAAGGTTAAAAATGTCAATGAAGCCACTACAAATAAAAGTGGTATAAGCAATCAGATGAATTGATGTATAATGTACAGAGATCAGATGCAGCCAAATTAGGACTAATCAAGGGTTCTACTACTAAAAAGACAAACAAAGAAATATATAAGCAAATGTAGGAGCATGCAAAAGCAATCTGAACCTTCAGAGTGGAGAACGCCTTCTCCATTATTTAAGTCCCAATATTACAGAAGTACCAATTTTAAGTACAAACATTTGGCTATGGAAAACAATAGCGTACATAGATAATTTCACCTAAAGTACACATGTTGCATTCTTTACACTTCGGACAAGTATGGTTACTTTGGTCAGTCAGATACATTATTATACGATAAAAACATGTACGAACATTTTGCCTTGAAAGAATACCTTAGAATATGGTACCTAGACTCTAAATTGCACCTAAAATCCAATGTTGCAGTCTTCACGCTTTGAGATTTATAAGTTTACTTAGGAAGTTAAACACCTTAATTTACAATGAAAGTTAAAAAACACACGGATTAAACAACAAAAACATAAATACTACAGAAGATCGCTGCGTCCAATTCTCGGACAATACAAAGATGTTGGATCAGGGGTGGTAACAACCTAACAAGTTAAGTAGAGATTGAGCTTGGGGTAGCACCATAGCAGATATATATAGCTCAGCTTAACTTACTTCAGCTAGTCAAAATTGAAATTTCAGGCTCAACTCAATTTGAAATTGAAATTGATTTGAACCTGAGCTCAAGACGAGCTCCACTAACAAAACACAAGTAAAATAATATACTCACTCAAGTTACAATATTTCTAACTTATTTGCCAAAAATTTGAGATTCTTATGGTATCGTGTCAAAATCAACTTTGTTAATCATACACCATTGCTTATCTATTCCATGTAATTGATATATTTAATCCAATTTCATGAGCTTTTACGCCAAGCTCGGCATTCATTATAGCTCCACCATTCCATACAATTTATATATTTAAGCTAGTTCCGAGCTTTTATGCCAAGCTCGGCAATGCCTACACAAGCTTTAACCAAATTGAGCTCAGATCGATTACGAGTACATAAAATTATGCTCGTTATTATCCTTAAATTTATTACTAATTGAAATATAATCAAGTCTAATAGATCTAAACATTGATGAATGCTACGGTTATCTGTTCATCTATTTCTAATTGATCAAAACAAGACCCCTTCCCTTCAAAAATGTCAATCTCCAAATAAATGTAAATCAATCTCACAAATTCGCAAATTCACAAATTCACAAATGCAATTACATAACCTATAACAAATTAAAATAAACCTAGAAATGAAATCAGCGGAATATAACACAGTATATACTAAGCTTCGAATCAATACCAAAAGTTCAGGACCACAAAATCAAAAATTTCACATTTTTTCCCCCAATTTCAGAAATTCCAGAAATCATCAACCAATTGATAAAAAAAGAACCATCAAAAAAAGAGGGAGAAAGAGCGTACCGAAATCAATTGAATCTTCAAATCATCGAAACACTTGATGACAAAAATCGAGAAAGAAAAATTAGAGATTAATGAATAAAATTAGGAAGAAATAGGAGTAATTGAGGGTTTTGGTGATGTCAATCAGCCATTGAAGAGGGAAGAAAAGCTTGAAAGGAGAACAAAAAGTACGGGGTTTTGGTTAAGGATACGGCTTATGGTTAACCCTAGTAATGTTCATAGTACATTCATAGACAATGTTTAGACAAAAGCCCAAACTCTTTTGCTTCACTAGTTGCTGCATTTGGATTCTTTTGTAACAAGTTGAATTTTACTCATTCCGATTCTCTATATTCGACTCATTTACTATACCGTGATACCGTCTGTACGTACGTGCGAGTGGGTTCGGATGTAAAGCTTCGCGTTAAGGCTTAAGGGGGTGTTTGGTTTGTAAAGGAGAAAGGGGAAAAGAAAACAACTCATAATTTAAATTTCTCTTATTTTAGTTTTTAAAAAGTTGTTAGGTTTTATAAAAAAGGAAGAGGAAAGAGAAACAAACTAATTCATGTTTCTGCCATCTCTTTTTATTTGTTTGTTTGTTTTTTAATAATATTTTCCTTTGATATGTCCTTTTAAGGTTTTTTTTTTACTGTATTATTGGATAAACTTAAAACCTCACTTGCTCTCTCCCTCTCTTACTTCATCAAATCAACTTGCAAGAGTTAAGAGCTTATAACTATAACTCCATCTTCTCCATGTACACAATAAAGATAATAAAGTTAGAATCAATCTATCTATAGTAATATATAAAGTGAAATGGGTTTTTGGTGATAAATTTTACTTTCCCAAAATACCCCTTTCATCTAAAAAAATTACCATCCCTATTTTTTTTAAAAAAAATGTAACTACCATCTAAAAAACTACCATCTTAGTTCAAAAAAAAAAAAAAAAAAAAAAAAAAAAAACTTCCATCTTTTCTTTTTTTTTAAGGAAAATCAAATTTTATTATTTACCCTACATGACATCATCAACATATTTTTTTTAATTATTATTTTTTATCAACAATTGTTTTTTTTTTATTAAAATAATTAAACAAATAATATTGTTAAAAAATAAAAATCGAGGTTGATAGATTACTTATATTGCACACGCACGCATTGTGTGCGTATCTTAACTTGTAAAGATAAAACAAAGGGATTATACCACATTTAACCATTTGTTTATAGTACTTTTGCCTTCTTATTCATATACATATCATGAAAATTTGAGATGTTAACCAACTTTTCTTACTCACTCCATTACCAAATAAATACCCATTTTCCCTAAACGACATATAAAAATAAATGCCGAATTTTCAATTTAAAATTCTTTTACATCACTAAATGTTTATCTATTGGTTAATGGTCTTCCAGACCCATGTTATGTTTTATTTCAGTCCATAATACTTTTGCTTCACTAAAATTTTTAATTGGTAAAGCTAATCAAATTGTGCCTGCCTTGCTTTAGGGCGAGCCATGGGCATAACTTTCAGCTTGAAGTCAGGCCTGAATTTTTTTTGAGCAGGCTATGGGCAAGCACTTCTAACTTTTTCAATTGTTTTTTAGCTTAGCCCACCCCAAATTATTGGGTTTGGGCAAGATTTTTCGGCCGACCCAACCTAACGGGCTGATTCTTAGCCTCTAGCTCGCTCATTGATCACTTCTATAGCACCTCACTTGCTTATAATTTTAATCAATTAAAACAACTTGTGTAAGACTATGTGTCCACCTCAATGGGGCATTTATCTTAAAGCACTAACCAATACATAATTCACAGGCTAAACAATCTTCTAAGGTCCAACTCTGGACAATCTTATGACAAGAACGCTTGTCAAAGATCTCAAAATACCTAAAATCTAGAACTCAGTTTTCATGCTCCCTAAGAATACATTTGTAAGCCCAAGGCTGGAAATATATTGTCCTCCGCATTGAGTTACTTACCAAAATAGCGTGATATTGATATGCAGTAGGATCGTGATTTTTTTTTTGACAAAAGAGCTAGGAACTAAAAACTAATACTGAAAAAACAACAACTACCTACGTCGAGCACACCCAGCTAACCAGTGAGCTGGCGAAACCCAAGCTCGAGGAACTTTCCGAACTTGACACACCAACAGGGAACGAATGGCGTCTCGCAAGTCTTGAATGAGCCACCAAACCGAAAATGTCTAAAGACCGTCGAGACGAGAGAAAAGAAAGGACAGCAGCACAATCCGTATGAATCCGGATCTTCAGGAAACCCTTGTGCACTGCAAACTGAATCCCCCATAAACAGGCCTGTAACTCATAATGTAAAGCAGAACTCGCCATAAAAGCCCGACTCCCACCCCCCAGGACCTCCGACGAGCAAAGGTCACGGATAACCCAACTTACCCCTGCTCTATAAGAAGAACTATCCCAAGCCCCATCCACAATCAAGCAAACTGTTGGGGAAATATTAGGTAACCCCTGCAAGAAAATCCATGGGACAGCCGACAAACTCGCGACTGCAGCCGAACGAGAACGAACCGAAGAATTCTTCAGCTCCTGAGCCTGAACACACCAATAATACCAATCCTTAGCCAGGCTCTCAATTGTACCAGGCGACCAGACTGCTTGCTTGAACCTCAGCTGGTTCCTAGAAAGCCAAATAGCCCAGAGAATAGCAAATAAAGCCATAACCTTGTTTTCAGAACCAGACGAAGAGTAACGAGAAATAGAATCAGCCAACCAAACCCAAAAAGTTGACGATTGTGAAAACACCCAGGGAACTCCCAACACCCCTGACTCCCACAACGGACGAACAGACGGACAGTCCCTGAAAGTGTGTGCCGCCACCTCAAACTCAGCATGGCAAAAAGCACAAAGTGGATCAACTGGACAGCCTCGAGAAGAAAGGAGGGCGGACAACGGAAGAGCGTCCTGCAGCAACTTCCAACCAAATAATTTCCAACGGGGCAGAATAGGTAACCTCCAAAATTTCCTGCACCAGGAAGGAGACAACTGAAACCCTGAACCCAGAGAAATGTCAGACTGGCATTGAAGGGCATAGGCCGATTTTGTAGAAAAAACACCGTCCCTAGTAAACTTCCAATAAACAAAATCATCCATCAGCCGCTCTGGACGATCCAACGACAGAATCCTCATTGCAGAATGAGAATCAAAAAGTCTGTGAACAACTGAAGCATCCCACGCGTAAGAACGCGGATCAAATAGAGAAGAAACAAGAGACGGCGTAGCCGCCTCCGATGGCTGATCCTTAAAATGGACCGGCCCACCTGGAACCCAAGAATCCTCCAGAATCCGAACTCTAGCCCCCGAACCGACCTTCCAAACTAAAGCTCTAGATAACACCGAAAAACCTGAAAGCAGACCCCTACAACCCCAAGACGGACGAGACACTAAAGCAGCCTCCCTATTCCTCAAAGAAGGATATTTGGCGAACAGTAGACGAGAAACCAGCAACTGAGGGGACTGAATAAGGCTCCAACTTTGCTTAGCTAGCAAAGCAAAGTTGAAAGGAGCAACACTACGAATTCCCAAACCTCCCAAGCCCTTTGGGAGATGTAGCAAGGCGGGAGACTTGATAGCCATTCCTCGACTTGAATGAGAAGATTTCCACCAAAACCTAGCTAACAAGTTATCCATCTTGGAGCAAATAGTCTCAGGAATTTTAAAAACCGATAGAATGTGATTAAACGAAGCTACTAACACAGAGTTAATTACAATCAATTTTGCTGCGGAAGAGAGATGCAAAGACGCAAAACCCTCAAGTCGTTTAACCACCTTATCTAAAAGAAAATTAAATTCAGAGCACTTACTTCGCCCAAGATCCACCGGGAGTCCCAAATAAGAACCAAGCCGGGATTCAGATCGCAATCTCAAACAGTTAGAAAGATGGTCGCGATAATCCTCTGGCGTATTGGGACTAAATTTAACAAACGATTTCTGCATATTAAGCATTTGACCTGAAATATTACAGAAATCAGAAAGCACAAGCATCACCTGATCACAAGCAGAGGGCGACACCTGAAAAAACAACAAGGAATCATCGGCAAAAAATAAATGAGAGATGGCCGGAGCTCCTCTTGCAACTTTAATTCCCTGAAAGAGACCCTCGGATTCTGCCTTGCGCAACATAGCAGAAAGAACTTCCATGCAAAGGACAAACAAATAAGGCGAGAGAGGATCCCCCTGACGTAATCCACAACTAGGCCTGAAACTCTCAGTCGGAGCACCATTAACTAAGACTTGGTACGAGACTGTTGAGACACTGCATAATCAACTAAATCCAATATGGAGGGAAACCAAACACCTGAAGAGCACGAGCTAAAAAATCCCAGGCCACCCTGTCATAAGCCTTGTTCATATCCAGTTTTAAAGCAGCATAAAAGCGTTTCCTGGCTTTGGAAGCATTCATGAATGATATCAACTCATGAACCATCAAACAATTATCAGACATAAGTCGACCAGGAACAAAAGCATTTTGGAACTCTGAAATTAAGTTCGGAAGTACCCCTCGCAACCGATGAGACAAACACTTCGCAATGCATTTGTAAACAACATTACAAAGACCAATAGGGCGAAATTGAGAAATGAGTTCAGGATGCTCAATTTTCGGGAGTAAAACCAAAAAGGTACGGTTCCAGTCCTTAAGCAAATACCCATGAGCAAAGAAAAACTGAACAGCATTTATGACCTGATCACTCACCTTATCCCAATGAGTTTTAAAAAAAGCAGAAGGAAACCCATTCGGTCCTGGGGATTTCTCGTCTCCAATGCTAAACATAGCATGTTTTATGTCCTCATTAGAAAAAGGAGCCAGCAACATCTGACGCTGAGTCTCATATTACGAAGGCAAGTGAAGAGATTCCCAAGGAAACTGAGAAACTGAGGATCGAATCTCAGAAGGAGACTCTGAGGTCCCCTTATAAAGAGATTAGAAAAAATCCAAAGCTAAGGTACGAATACTTCCATCATCCGTTAACCAAGCTCCAGCATTATCCTGAAGGCCAATTATAGTGTTGCGCCGTTTTCTAGCTTGGACAGCAGAAAAAAGTAACCGAGTGTGTTCATCCCCAAACGCATCCCACTTCACTTTAGCTCTTTGTTTCCAGAAGAGAAAAGCAGCCTGAGCCTCGGCAATTTTCTCCATCCTCAAGGAATTAAAAAGACATCGACTGTAACGAGAATCCAAAACGGCCGCAGCTTTAGAAACCTCAACCGCCAACGCTTTCCAATCAATACCCCATAACTTCTTATGAGAAACACACCAAGCTAGTAAGCGATGTCGCAGAAGACAAAGTTTCTTAGACAAAGAGAACATATGAGAGCCCGGAATATATGTCATAAAAATAGACTGGACCATGTCTGCCACCTCTGAAGCATGAAGACACCAATTCTCGATCCTGTAAGGCCTTTTACATCTACCAGCAGGCAAAGAGTCACAAAGAATAATTGCAGCATGGTCAGAAAATAGAATAGGTTGGTGCTGAACCGAAGTTGCAGGTCTGTCATGTAACCAAAGTGATGTAGCATATGCCTTATCCAGTCTCTCAAAAGTAGGGTCGACCATTGTTCTCCCATTAGTCCAAGTGAAAGCGGGCCCTGAAAACAGTATATCAATCAAACCCATGTCCAATCTCCATTGGATGAAATCATAACGGCCCTGAATATCCGGGTTGTAACACCCCCAAATCTCCCTCTACGGAAATACCAGTATAATACGTATAATTATACCGTAGAGATAGACTTGGGCGTATTACCGCCGCGTAATTACGCAAGGCTACTCAAACTTACTAAAATAAACCAATACTTTGCAGTGGAAACTCAACTTTCTTTATTAATACTTATAAAAATAGTAACATTGTTATGAGTACTCAAAATAAACACAAGACCAACATTCCTAAACTAGGTGAAGCAAATCCCGGGACTCCCATATGCTCATTCATGACTCCACCTGAAAATAGTCAACACTGCTTACCATTACGGTAAACAGGGCGAACCAAAACAGATAAGAAATACGGATTAGCAAATTATGCTAAGTACGATAAGTGCAAGATAATGTAAACTCAATTTATTCGCAAACATGCTTTAAAACCAATTTCCAATAAATAATCCAATAATTCCAAAACTCATGATTCAAAACCAATTCCAATGATTCAACATTCAAAATAATTGATAAACCAATTCCTTTAAAAATCAAATTCCTTTTTGAACCAATTTCTTTAAATCCAATTCCTCACCCAAGTGTGCACACCCCCAAGCTAGTCTCCTTATATTACAAGGCTATTCTTGAGGAAAGACTAGGTCATACAAAGTCCATAGTCTTATCAATAAACCAAATCCGCATAGTGGGATTACCAACATGCTTATCAAGCATAAATAATAATATTTCAATAGTTCAATAATAAATCCTTTTAATATCCAATAATTCCAATATAATCAAACTCCTTCCACATACTTTCAAAATCAAAACCTTTTAAATAAATACTTGAGAATAAAATCTCATAATAATAAATTTCAAAATCAATAACTCTTCCTTGAGAAAACTTTTATCAAATCCTTTATTTAAACACGATAAGAAATTCAAACAATTCAAAACATGATTTAAAAATCAATCATTCAAAATACTTTTATTAAAATCAATACCTCTAAACATAATTTATTTCAAAATCATAATTCAAATCAATTTAATTCAATCACCAATCAAATCATATAAAACATGTTATTCAAACCAATCACTTTCAAAGGTATCTAGCCACCTAACGTACCTTGATCCTTGCTTAGCTATACACACCAAAAGAACCTCAAGAATCTTGGTTGAACACACCCTACAAATAAATATAACCTTAATCAATATAAGGTTAACAAATAATTAAAAACCCCCAACTATATGTACATGAACCTTTTAATTAATTTCTCATAAACATCATTAAAATATGATTTTATATAATGAAAACTACTCATAATAATTTTTATAAATCCCCCATAATAATAATAATAATACTTGAATAAGAGAAGAGAAGAAGAAAAGATAAGAAACCAAGGAAAAGAGAAGAATTGGATTTGCGTAGGAAATAATAGGCAGAACTTGCAGAGGCTATAACTCCTTCGATATAACTCCGAATTGGGTGATTCTTGAGCCTAACCTCAAGGATTTTTCGAGAGGAACAACTTTCTGTAAAACGTCACTACCCCAAAAACTGACCAGAAGTGCCCGAAAATTGGCTTCAAAGATGGACGGGATGATTTGTGTAAAATTGAGGAGAAGAAAAGAAGAGAATTGGTGTGAAGAATGTGAGAGGTATGAAGGGGTATTTATAGGCTAGTATGAGCATGAATTATGGTAGGAAAATGTAGGAAGAATTATGGTAATTAGGGTTTAAGAGATTACTTGGAGAAGTGAGAAAAGATTTAAGGAAAGTTTTGATATTTGAAGGGATTGTGTATAATTGAATATGGAAGGTATGTATGTCATGAAAAATATTAAGGAAATTGGAATTGCTTGGGGAATAATTAAGAAGAATGAATGGCAACAAAATATAATAATTGGATATCAAAAAGATGGAGAATTAGAATTATGGAAAATAGGAGATTTTAGGGAGATAATTAAAAATACAAATTACCAAAATATTTTCCCAAAATCTTTATGGGATGGCCGAAATTATTGAGCTTTCCTAAGCTCACATTTTCGGCCTTCCTATTTAGTATTTAGGAATATATTTTGCTAGTTTTAAGGAATTAAAAATAATTGTGTAAATAATATAATTATAATAAATAATTAAATAATAAAATACCAAATATTCACCAAATAATTTAACTT
Organism: Chenopodium album; assembly: GCF_948465745.1. Classification (NCBI taxonomy): domain Eukaryota; kingdom Viridiplantae; phylum Streptophyta; class Magnoliopsida; order Caryophyllales; family Amaranthaceae; genus Chenopodium; species Chenopodium album. Next base: position 33,763,072 of record NC_137853.1, on the reverse strand, counting down.
ATAAAATCAGATTTCATACATAAGAATATCTGAAATTATTAGCTAAATAAATGAGATTTTCGGACTTATTAAAATAATAATAAAATATAACTTTTGCCTTAATTAAAATATCCGAAATATATAAATAATCCGATTTTTAAAATAGGATAAATGGATAATAAATCTTATCTAAAATAGTGATTAGTTTTTTTTTTTTTTTTTTTTTTTGACAAGAAAATAGTGATTAGTTTTCAAAATACTTTTGGCGCCAAAATTCAAATATTATTTTGGCTCCAAATAATAAATTTACTAAAATACCCTTTTTATAAAATAATTCCTAATTAATAATTAGGAAAATACGTATGAAAATACGGGGTATTACACGGGTTAACCCCCCACCTTATCCGATACAGGATCGTGATATTGAATTAGAAGAAAGTGAATTGGGAAATATCCCAAATTAGAAGAAGTTGTACAGTAGTGCGCACACCACTAATCACGATTGACGAAGCAACCAAAAAAATAAATTAAAAGAAATTGACTTGGGGATTATCCCAAATTCGAACCAATAAAAAAAAAATTGGTAAATTGATGGTAGAAATTGATTGTAGGGATTAGAATGTAGGATGTAGAAATTGTTTTAGAGATTAGAATGATTTTGGCTCCGATACCATGTCATGAAATAATTTTTCGTAGTTTCATTAGAGTGTAGAGTAGAGTATATATACAACCTAGCAAATATATTAGGGCTCATGAGATAGACCCGATAACTATACACTATACACAATAATAGGCCCTAACAGTAGTGTTGCTCCGGTAAATTTTCTCGTGTCATTTACACTTGCATGACACTCTTTATATAGCCATGAGTGTTCAACTAGGAGTACAATAATTACATACATATAGTCATATGAGTTCATAAGGGTTTGGACTCATATGAGCATTGTAACATCAAATCAATGATTGGCATTCACATTGTCTTCTAACATTTCATAGGTGTTGTTTGGTTACACTAATTTCCCATGGGCACTCAAAATTCCTAGGAATTGCAAAAGAGGTGAGTTATTTGGTTAACCAAAAAAGTGCAAAATGGAGGAAGTTGGAATTCCGTTGGAATTTGAAGTTCCCACATAATGTAGGAATTGAATTACCTAGGTCCCCCTAGGTCATTCAAATTCCCATGAATTCTAATTTCCCTAATTTCTACCAAACAAGTTAGATTAATTTCCTAGGAATTGCATGAGTGAAAAAACTTCCCATGAATTGAAAATTACCATGGGAAGTTATTTCCCATTGCAACCAAACAAGGCCTTACTTTGTTTGTTTTTACAAAATTGTTGGATAGCTAAAAAAAGGAAACAAATACAAACTATAGAGTAATTCAAAATCCCGAATCTCTATTTATTTGGTTGTTAGTTTGTTACAGACTATTCTTTATTGAAATGTTCTTTTAAGATTTTTGTTATTGTCTTATTGGGTAAACTTATAACCCACTTTCTTTTTTCCTCTCTTTCCTCATCAATTATTAAAATTCATTGGCAAGAGTTAAGAGAGCTTATATCTCCACGTACAAAAAATTGTACTTCATTTTCTAATAAAGATAACTTTGCTCTATAAAACAATACAAATAGAACAAAGAGATTATACCACATTTTGTTAGGGGTCATTTGGTTCGTAGAGGGTAATCAGAATGGAATGAACAAAGGAAAAGAATCGGAATGGAATGAAAATCCCTAATATTTGGGGTGCTGTTTGTTTTGAATAACAAAGTAAACACAGCCACCAATCCAGCCACCACACCACCACCACATTGCTTCACTTCCCACAATTTCCAGCCACCACCCAGCCACTCCATCACTCGCCACGCCTCCTCCACCACTCGTCGACCACCGCTGTGACTCCTCCACCACTCGCCGACCACCGCCGCACCTCCCCCGCCCCTCGCTGCCGCTCCTCGCACCCTCACACATCTCCCCTCCCCCGCAAAACATCAAATAGCCCCCGCAAAACCCTAGAAACCTCCTATCCCTGTAAAACCGCCGCCCAGCCCTCCCACCACCCTCGAAACCCTAGCGGCTAGTGGTTTAATTAACATTATGCATCAATGCATGGGCTGGTTTTCCGGTGGTGTTGGTAAGTGTGAAGGTAGTGATGTGGTGGCGTGAAGGTGGGTAGGGAATGAGAATGGAAATACCTAGGGAAGTGTTGCAAGTAAAAGAAAAAGGAGAAAGTAGTACTCACTACAAACCCTTCTAAAAAGTTATGATGGTCTAATAATGATAATACTAACAATTTAATACGAAGTAGTACCTCCATTTTTTATTGGTTCTTAAAACTCTCATGTTGTTGTAGCTTATAGGAATAGGCAAAGATGTCATCAATGGCCTGTTGAGCGTTCAATTGAAAAATCCAAACTATGAACTAGGTCATGAAATTTCTTCATTATGGCTGAAGTTTCCCACTCATGAATAACATGAGATACTGTATTAAGCTCCAATACTACAATAGAGCTTGTGTGAAGCAGGTGTATGCGAAAGTGGATAAGCTGTGATGCCTGTAATCTTAATAAGTTTAAGATGGAAACATGATCCATATTACAGAAATTTAAGGGATTGATCACATCTTCATCTTAAAGGAAAGAAGAAATGCACTAACCAACTTTTATGAAAATCTAGACGATATACTGATATACATGATTAACAAGCTAAACAATCTTCTGAGGTCCAACTCTGGACAATCTTCTGACAAGAACCCTTGCCAAAGATCTTAAAATACCTAATATCTAGAACTCAGTTTCATGCTCCCTAAGAAAAATTTGTAAGCCCAAGGCTGGAAAAATAATGTCCTCCACATCGAGTGTACTTGCCAATATATAACTTAAAATTCTGAGATTTCAGATTGAGTCATCCAGCTGATGGGAAACCAGATGTAAACTTAAATTGATCTGGGCTCTTGTACTTCAGTGCCTGCGAATATGGCTGGGAATTTGGAGCCGACATCAACTCTTGTATTTACCGACATAACCCTGCATAAACCCAAAGAAAAGAAAAAAGGGGTTACTAGTTGACCTGAAGAAGAGGTTGGAAATAACATGAAAACTGAGAAATACTTTCGAGACTAGAGGGAGATGAAAAAGGAATTAATTCAAAATTGAATTGTAGTTTATGGATCCAATCTTGACTTACCATACATTCATTTTATAGATCCTAAATGATGTTCCGTTTGAGAAGAAAGGAATACGTTCACCAATGATTCAATGGATCACCCAAGAGGTCAGTGATACTTCTAGAAGTAAAGAATCAAACAAACTTGTGTGCCGTGAGAGAAACTCTTGAGCCAAACTAGGGCCTTAGGGGGCAGTTGGTCAATAACCCATCCATGGTGTTTGGTTCAATGTACAAAAGGCTCAAGGCACACCAAGGTGTTTCTGAGTTCCCTGTGCCTAAGGCGCGCCTCAGTGACAATTCAGTGTGCTTCATTGAAGTGAGGTGCATATAATAAACAATAAAAAGACTTCTGAAAAAATCTTTGTGCACCTCAGTGCGCCTAATCAAAATAGCCTCGCCTAGACCACACTGGTTTGATTCAATAATTTAAAAGTTATTTGTATTTAACTCTCAATATTTCTAAGGTATGGCTTCCCTAACCCATGGGAGGGACCTTTCGAATCAGAAATTAAAACAGGATTATATACCTCCGTCTCATGATGAACCTAGCATCATCCAGTTCAGAATGATACAATTTGAGGGCATGCTTGTTTATTTTAAGTTTTCAATAAAATTAGTAGTAGGAAACTAGAAAAAGATGTTTCCAGAAACCGAGGTAAGTTTGTAAAATAAAATTTTAAAAAAAAATCTAGCATAAACAACAGAACTTCTGATACCTCAGAACCCAAAAATAGAAACTGACAGTGATCAACTAGGCCCAAAGTTAGTCTAATTTTGGTAATTCTTCCTCTTTACTTTCTCTCTAAAGTTCGGTCACTCATCTATTGACTATTGTTCACTTATCTCTCACAAGATTTTCACCCAGCTCAACCAACAAGCAAAGAGTATATATTAACTTAACAAACCCTACTTTTCATCACAAGTTTACATCTAGCACTACACAATGTTGAGTGCTGGCTTCCGCACTGCACGGAATTTCGGACAATCACTTTTCACCATATAAGAAAAAAGATAAGAAATCATGCCAGCATATTCTACGTCATCAGTTTAAATTTGATGGTCAGCTAGTAATCTTTAATTGCTTTCAATTACCACTAATTTTACCACTATTACTTAATTATATCCTTAATTTTCGGGTCAACTAGCATTAACTAATTGAACTTATTGCTATTTGACACTTGCAGTTCACAGTATTTTGCTCAATTGACCACATAATGGGATCTGATACAATAATTTTACCACTTATTAGTGTAATTTTAAGAAGACCTTATGGCCCTAACATAATAATCAGAAAGATGGGAGATCCTGGGAAAGAGAAAGAAAGGAGGAGGTTGAGTATTCAATCAATCAACCAACATATGGTATTAGGTATGTGTTTTTGTTTCTAGGTATCACTATACATTCTAAAAGATTAAAAACATGGATTTGGTACCCCAAACCCAAACCTGATACCAGTACCACATGTTGGACCAAATGACTCGTACAAAGATACAAACTTCACTAGAAATATCAGATTTAAGAAAAACCTTTCTCAGATTCAAGTAGCCTACTTCTCTCTAGATGCAAAAACAATTGTTTATCACACATCAGCTGAAAATTAACTTTGATGCCATCATCCTACTCCAAAAGTCCATCGGTCCATCCAATCTCTTCCCCCAGTTTTTGAGCAACCAAAAGCAAGGAATCAGACAGATTACAGCAATAGTTCCAAAAAAAAGGGTAACATAACCAATCAAAGTTGACCTGACAATCCCACAACATTCACCCTTAAGACTTTCTGAACGAACATTCTAAAGTGGATTCATTTATCCAAAGACAACGTATGTTCTCTGTATGAAAGAGAATGAAAGGTGTATTGACAACATTAAGACCGTTCTTAAGAAAAAAACTGTTTAATTCACACTAAAGCATACTGAGCACAACAAATTCAATGACCAAAATGCAAAATTGAAGAGTAACATGCAATGCTTAAGGAGACTTCAACAGAAGACAAATAATAAAATAAGTCCATCTTAAATGCAAAGCAATGCATAATATGCCTAAATGCAAATAAAGAAATACGACAAGGAAGAGAAAGGAACAAGATTAAAATATTGAATCCATGTTTACACAAAAAGGCCATGAAAGCAAAAAGAACAAGAGATAAAAAGAAAAAAAAAAAAATTACTTTTTTGGTCCAAAGCTAACTGTCAAGTTTCTATACCACGTTGGAGTGTTACAATCCTACCAGGGTATATGATATACTCTAGAGTCAAGTCTGACAGATCAACATTGGTTGTTAATAGCGTCAAGGGAAAACTAAGCACCCAATGGTTTATTTACTAAGGAAGAAAAAAACCTATTACACTAGGTTGGTAAGAGTGCAAAAAAGTCTTCACAAGCAAGCCAACAAAGAGATTTTTCAATAAAGAGCAGAAAAGTCTCAAACATGCAACCAGATAAAATCATACAAATAATTATGGCTGTGAAAACTAACCTCCACTAGTTGCGTAAGTTTCCTCCGTGATGAGTCAATATAATGATCTATCTTTGCCTGTGATTTGGGTAAACGGTGGTTTTTCATAGACCCAGATACTTTATCAACAGTTTTCTTAACAATTGTCTTAAAAACTTCCTTGCTCATATTACCCTGACGCCATTGTGGCTTAAGAACCTCCTTTACAAAATTTGCAACTGCAAGTTTGAACAGTTTCATTGATCTAGAGTCCTTATTTTTCTTACTTCTCCCTTCTGACTTTACTTGATCAATCTCAATGTCACCTTCAGCAACATCCGCATCTTCATTGGGGCTGCTAGGGCTTCCGTTCTCAACAGCACCAACTTCAGCATCAGCTGTCTCCCCAAATTCATCGTTCTCCAGAGACGCAGTTGCAGCAACAGCTCCAACCACTTTCTGCTTGTTGTTCTCTTCCACATCTAACACATTATGACGACTGCTAAGCTTTAACATGATATCAGAGTTATCAGCTGCATGGTCCTGCTTTTGAGCATGCTTAATTGATTCTGAAAATGGATTTATGCTGTCAAACAAAGGATCATATTGGTCTCCACCTGAGTTCGGCAGAGTTTGTCCCCCAACCTTAGAAGAATTTGATGAGGAAATAATCTGCCTTGATCCATGATCACCAGCTGATTGTCCATCATACTTAATACCACCAACATCCCCTCTCTCTTGCGTAAAAGCAATAGAACTGAATCTGGTGCTTAACGGCTGATCAAAAGTTGAAGCATAAGGATTATAATGGGTGGAAATTCTTGATCCTCCTACATCAAAGAAATTAGATGGATTATCTTTGTCAAGTGTACTTGAAGAGTATCCAGGCATGGACTGAGACCCTCCAAGATGAGAAGACACACTACTCTCAACAGCGGTAAGATGTGGACCATATGGTGGTTGTTTCTGCTGTGCTAACAGATGATTCTGGAAAGATTGTTTTGAAGATTCACCCGCAAGATTTTCCCCAGGAAATGACTGAGTGTTCTTCACAGATGAATCCCCTTGGAATGACACAGGTTGAGGGGTCACCCCAGAAACAAAGGAGCTGGAAGGTACAAGGCTCTGCGTAGGAAACTGAGAATATCTATCATCCCTAACCAGATTGGGACCAGAAAATGGCTGAGCTGGAAAGCTGTTTGAAGGTAAATGGTATGTATGATGTGGAAATCCACCAACCTGAGAATGACCAGGTAGTTCACCTGGGTGGGCTCTCAAAGACATCGGACCTGGAAAGTCATTTCTCAAAGGAAAATTACCATGCTGAAATTGCAAGTGAGTACCAGGCATAGATGCACCACCCATATGTGGTGGACGTGGTTGCGGCAGGGTATTCCATGTAGGATTCGGAGGAACAGGATAATGAGACTGAGGTAATGGAGTTTGATATAAGGGACCACTTTCAATATTAACAGATTGAGGAGGAAAACTAACTGAGGGAGCCAACAGATTTGGTACTTGAGGTGTATTTGTTGGTTGTTGAGGCACGGGAGGTGGTGGTAGATGGGAAACCTGATGAGTGAAATCTGGCGCAGAAGCATTTACTGTAGATTCATTAGGCATTTTGACCAGATTTGGCTCATTCACGGAAATCCCTAATGGAGAACTGCCCGTCTTTTGGGACTCTTCCTCAAGTCTGTCATTTGCTCCAGCAGAAGTTTCAGCTCGAGAAAGATGGATCACTTGCTCAGTAGCTGAAGGCATGCTAGATGATGGATGTTCCTCATATATAGGAAGCTGAGGAATGAATTCACCTGATGAGCCCGAAACCTGATCTTCCTTCATAGAAACAGCACATTGATTAACATCTGTACTGAATTTTTTGGCATCTGAAGCACTGGGACGCACAGCATCATCTATTAATTCTGCTTTATTTCTCTCGTCATCACATGTCTGTGAAGCCAAATCACGATTTTCATACTTATCAAAATCTAACTGCATTCTCTCACCCTTTATCTCATTATGTCCATGAGGTGATTTCATGCTGGCACTTCCACCATATTTATCAGGATTATCTACACTACCCACATTTTCAGTCTGGTGCTGTTTATTGTTATAACGTCTGGAGTATTCATTCTTATCTACCTCGACATGCAAATAACGACAAGAAGCTCCACGATAACACCGTCCTTTAAGGAAATCAAAACATTCCTGTGTTTGAACCTTTCCTCGTCTCAATTTCTCCCCACGAAAATCACCTCCGGGTCTGTAAGGAGATCTGCTTCTACTTCTTCGTCTCTTTGGAGACCGGCTTATGCATCAGGAAGACAGGAACAATACAAAGATCAATCTCATGCACCAAAAGTACCCAAAGTACAAATGCAAAGAGGCAATGAGACATGCAAGGCCAAAAAAATAAATAAAATATGTAAATATATACATACCGCAGTATGCCTACCTACTAAAACGACAACATTTTATGGAAGGCAGGACATATACCTTCTAGATCGGCTTCTTCTCTCCTTCCTCCTGCGAGGACTTCTTCGAGGACTTCTTTTCCTCCTCCTATCAGATGGTGATCGGCTACGACTACGGCTACGACTTCTATCTCTTCTACCACGTCTTCGAATATGGTGAGCATCTTCGGACTCACTTTCACTACCACCTTCCTTAACCAGTCTGCCAAATTCATCAACTTTTACAGCAGTAGGGGTACTCTTTTTGTCTTCTTTTTCAGCATTTTTAAGTGAAGAAACATATTTTCCATGTAATGCAGTGTTAGGATTGGATCCTTCAACCCTATCATCTACGCTATCACTTGCATATTTTCTAGACAAAACTGTAGTTGATTTTTCCTGAAGACCGTCTTGAAATGATTGCAAATCATCTCGGTCCTTATTTAGAGCACTCTCTGTACAAGTTGTGAAAGACTGATCCAGTCCTGTTTCAGGTGTCTTACTGCTCTTTGAGTTCATGTTGCCATGCTCCAAGTCGTAATGTGAGCTTAAAGCCCCAGATTTACCATGGGGTGAATCTGCCATGATCTTAACATTTTCACAAGACAGCTTACCATCACCATCAGAAGAATCATCAGATGCATAGTTTTGTATAAGTCTGAATGGGCTATGGATATCAGTGGGTTGACCACCCAGCTTTTCAGGCTTCATCTCAGCACTAGTTTTATTTTTGACAGATGGGCTTGATTTTAGGGAAAGACTGTTACCTCTCGAACACTGCAAATCATTTTCATTCTCTTGCATTTGTGGTTCATACACGTCTCCAGCTAAAACAGGCTCTGGCTCAACATCTTCAACTGAATGATAAACTCCATGCTCTTTATCAGATTGTGTGATATCATCTAAAAGCCACAATCAGCAACAAAGCATATATAAACATTCTGGTAAGAATAATTTAAATTTGAAACGATAATCTAGGAAATTTTTTGGAATGAAACCCACGAGTTGGCTCCTCTAAGAAAGGAAGGACAGTTGTAATATAAATATATGACTATACGAGATATGCAAAAGAATTCATAGAAACATTAGAATGGCTGGATGATCACTAAAAGCTTCATGAAGACAGGGAGGCATTTATAAATTAATGCAACAATCTAAAGAGAAAAATGTCATTTTACATCCCTTTATATACCATAGCTCATTCTCTTTAGAATTGTGGAAAGAAAATTTATTTTAAAGGCGATTCAGAAATCAGCTTCTGTAGCCCAACTGCAGTGACCAAATTCCCAATTGTTAAGAAAACATGTATCAATGGTAAAATATCATCAACTAAAGGAATCAAAATAGATACGGACACAAAGAACATTTTTAAAAATAAAAATAAAAAATAAAAAATAAAAAATAAAACCTTTTCTGCCCCAGCTTCAAGCACTTTAACAAGTGCATGAATGCTGCAACAGAATTAGACAGCACAGTTCACAATGTGATAAAAAATGCAGACAACAACCAATATACAAACATTATCATAAATGATACCTGAAAAAGTGACAAGCAAAGTGAATTGCTCCACATGATTCCAAATGTGGCATTCAAAACACTTAAAGCTCAGATAGAGTCAAGCATGCTAGACATAGACCTCAAGTTAATTAAGAAGTTTCCAATTCAATATTCTAGTTGTCATCCTGCTGTATGATAAAGCTGAAGCTGCACGCCCCTCCCTCAGTAACAATCATTTCAGTAGATCCCAGAAGAGAATTAATATTTAAAACATGCAGGAATTTTGGTATCTCAGAGTTCACTAGGAGAAATTAGCACTTAGGTAAGGATGGGGACAAAGTTCTGAGCTAAGCCCAAAGGTATAGACAAACCATTACCGTCTACACTACTTGAAGAAAGTGGCCATTGAGGTTTGGTCATTTTCCAAGGAGGCGGAATCACCGGGTCAACTAATTTGGTTTTTTTTTTTGGGTGCCAAGGTAACCTTTTAAAATAAAATCTAAATATAAATAAACAGAGGTTTCTGCTATGAATTAGATTTTCAGTATAAATTTTGTAGAGAAGAAAACAGAGTAGATCAGGGAAGAAAGAAGATAGTATGTATTGATATTCAACAATGAGCATCCAATACACCTTTCATTTGAGAGGAAAGGACTCTCCCAGAGATAATCACACTCAATTAACAAAATGCATGATCATTACAGCAGATTATTCCCCCCTAATATAGACTAAGCCAGCTCAACACTTTGCCTAAAGATTCCCCTTAATCCATAACAAACTTTCTTAACAGAATTATTGCATTAAAGACTCTTCTACCCTTGGCTTGCTTAACTGATTCCACTCCCCTTGCCCTGCTTCTTCCTTGCGTATGTGACCAAAATAGGAGGCCTGAGCTGATCTCTAGCAATACCTCCCCCAAGAAGATTCACCTTGTCCTCAAGGTGGAAAGCTGGAAAACGAGCCACAATATCATCAAAGGGTTCCCATGTTGCTTCAGTGTGTGTGAGATGCTGCCACTTAATGAGTACCTCAACCAAAGTGAGAGCTCCTTGCTGACTGTTCCTAATCCCCAGGACAGATTCAGGTTGCACCTCAAGGATCAAGTCAGCAGTCAACTGAGAAGGCAAAGGAGATGGTGTGTGACCTTGCCCAACGGACTTCTTGAGCTGTGAGCAATGGAAAACAGGGTGTATTTTTGACCCCTCAGGCAGCAGCAACTGATAAGCGACCTCACCCACTCTCTTGACCACAGGATAGGGACCATAAAACCTGGGAGATAATTTCTGACTGAACCTCTGTCCCACAGATTGCTGACGATAAGGTTGTAGCTTAAGAAACACCAAGTCCCCCACCTCAAAATGCCCTTCGCGTCTTCCTTTGTTCTCATAATAGCGCATGAACTCTTGTGCTCTAACCAAATGAAACTGCAGCTCATCTAGAACCGCATCACGTTCCAACAATTGCTCCTCCACCGAGGCAACTGCAGTACTACCCGTAGAATAACGAACAAGGTGAGGTGGATCCCGACCATAGAGAATCTTGAAGGGGGTAAAATTTGTAGCCGTATGAAAAGAAGTATTATAGCAGTACTCTGCCCAAGGAATCCAAGCAGACCAAGAACGGGGCTTCCCATTAATAAAGCAACGGAGGTAGGACTCGACACCCTTATTGAGCACCTCAGTTTGCCCGTCAGATTGGGGATGGTATGCTGTGCTTCTTGCCAATTGTGTCCCATGTAACTTGAAGAGCTCGTTCCAAAAGATACTCAAAAAGACTTTATCTCTATCCGACACTATAGTAGAAGGAATCCCGTGCAACCTTACTACTTCCTTAATGAAAACTTGGGCCACCATAGGAGCAGAAAATGGGTGTTTAAGAAGAATAAAGTGACCATACTTCGAAAGTCTGTCCACTACCACCAAGATCGTGTCCCACCCAGCAGATTTTGGAAGCCCTTCAACAAAATCTAATGAAATGTCCTCCCAAACTCTCTCCGGAATAGGTAGAGGCTGCAAAAGACCCATGGGAGTAAGAGAAGAAGTCTTATTTTGCTGACAAACAAGACAAGCTTGCACATAACGGGTAACATCCTTCCGCATCCCCAACCAATACCATTCAGCAGCAAGGCGTTGATAAGTGCGAAAATCCCCCGAATGGCCCCCAATAGGTGAGTCATGGTACTCCTTAAGCAAGGCTGAAGTGAGAGCCGAGTGTTTGGGAATAACAACCCGACCTTTATACTTAAGAACATCATTGTCCAAGGCAAACCATTTAGGAACCTGAAGTCCCTGCCTGATGTTGTCTGTCAGCTTACAAATCAAAGGGTCCTTGTTAATATGAGCTTGGAATGTAGCCCACGGCACCCCACAAGAAGAAATCATTGTAGCACAAGTAATGTGGGGAAGTAATTCACGAGACAAAGCATCAGCCACCACGTTGCTTGAGCCGGGTTTATAGTGAATATCAAAAGTGTAGCCCAAAAGCTTACCCACCCATTTTTGGTAGGCTTGACCCACCTCTCTTTGCTCCAACAGAAATTTCAAACTCTTTTGGTCAGTGCGCACAATGAAATGCCTTCCCAAAAGATAGTGACGCCACTTTTCCACAGCCAACACGATTGCCATCAACTCTTTTTCATATATAGGCTTGGACCAAGCCCGGGTCCAAGTAACTTACTGAAATAAGCAATGGGATGCCCACATTGTAGCAGAACCGCACCCACACCGTGACCACAAGCATCGGTTTCCAGAATAAAAGGTTGTGAGAAATCGGGTAAAGCAAGGATAGGAGCCTTTGTCATAGCCTCCTTAAGAGCGACAAAAGCTTGAGTAGCTGCTGGACACCAACCATAATTATCCTTCTTAAGCTGCTCAGTTAAGGGATGAGCAATGTGAGCATAATTTTGGATGAATTTCCGATAATACCCTGTCAATCCCAAAAAACCCCGAAGTTCCTTCAAATTTCTTGGACGAGGCCACTCCAACATTGCTTGAATTTTACTCTGGTCAACTTCCACACCATGGCCAGAGATAATGTGGCCTAAATAAGCCACACGCTCTTGCCCAAAATCGCACTTCTTGCGGTTTGCATACAACCTGTGAGAATGAAGCACCCTTAAGACTTCCTCTAGGAGCCTCACATGTTCCTCCTTAGACTTACTATAAACCAACACATCATCAAAAAACACCAAAACGAACTTGCGAAGGAAAGGTCTGAAAACCGCATTCATCAATGACTGAAAAGTGGCAGGGGCATTCGTTAGCCCGAAAGGCATTACTAGAAATTCGTAATGTCCTTCGTGGGTACGAAATGCAGTTTTATTCACATCCTCCTCGCGGACACGAATCTGATGATACCCCGACTTAAGGTCCAATTTAGAAAAAACACAAGCGCCATACAATTCATCCAAAAGTTCATCAATAATGGAAATTGGGAATTTATCAGGAACAGTACATTTGTTTAAGGCCCTATAGTCAACACAGAAACGCCAAGATCCATCCCGTTTTTTAACCAACAACACGGGGCTAGAATAAGGACTAGAAGAAGGTTGAATGATACCTGCCGTGAGCATATCATGTACCAAACGTTCGATCTCATCTTTCTGGCTTTGCGGGTATCTATAAGGTCGGACACTAATGGGGTTCGTGCCTTCCTTCAAGATGATTGAGTGCTCAATTGAGCGTCAGGGAGGCAGCCCTTCCGGCATTGCAAACACCTCACAGAACTCATGAAGGATCTGCTGTAAGAATTGTGGCGCCTCATCTGAAGGTGTATTACCCGAAAATTCCCCCACCAAATGATTTAATTCCACCAAAAACCCATACCCCTCTTTCTGCATTGTCTTCATTATAGCCTTAAGTGAAATTCCAGAACGACCAAGAGAGTGATCCCCCTGCAATGTGACCGTCTGATCACCCAACTGGAACTTCATCAATTGTGTCTTCCAGTTGGTAGCGATAGTGCCCAATTTTTCGAGCCATTGAAGACCCAAAATTAAATCAGAATTTCCCAGAGGAAGGAGAAGGAAATCTTCCACTATTGAGAGGCCCTGAACTTCCAATAACACCGCCTTACACACCCCCTCCCCTTGCACCGCCTCACCGGTGCCCAAAGTCACAGCAAAACTCTTAGAATCCGACGGAGGAATTCCCAATTTCTGAGCAGCGACGGTGGAAATAAAATTATGCGTGGCCCCTGGGTCAATCATCACCACCACCGCTTGGCCATTCACCGTCCCTCCCAGGCGCATGGTTCGTGGATTGGTGATTCCCATCACCGAGCTAAAAGAAACACCAGGGATTGTGTCGGAAAAGGGAAGAGGTGTGGTTTCGACAAGGGGTTGGGGGTCTACCGCCGGCTTCTCCCTAATATCCATCTCAACTTCCTCCTCCAAGTCGTCACCCTCCTCCACAGTCAAGAGAACACTCAACCCACGCCGCGGACAGCGGTGGTTGATGTTCCATTTTTCATCACAGCGAAAACAGAGCCCCTGCTCTCGTTTGTGCTGAAGTTCGGACTCCGACAACCTCCTTATTTCTCCGGCAGGTTTAGGGTGGTAACGGTTAGTGTTTGGGTGTGGTGAAGTGGAGTTTGAGTTAGCTGGGATCGTGTTTGGGGGGTGATAGGGCTGGATTTGGGTAGAAGAAATGGGTCGGGTCGAAGGAAACGGGGTTCTCCAAGTGGGTAGCTGTCCAACAGTTCTGGGCCTTGGGCCCAAACGCAACTTCTCTTCAATCCGCCCAGATAACTCCATTGCATGATCCAACGAAACCGGGTCAAGGATCCGAACCTCCACCTTAATATCCTCCTTTAACCCGTTTATGTATTGGCCCTTCGCAATCTCTTCTGGAACTCCTTCGATCGGAGCAAGGAGTTCAATGAATCTCCTCCGATAATCCGCCACCGTTCCAGATTGGCGATGAGCGAGCCACTGCTCGTGGAGGGTGCCAGTGGCGGTGGTGCGAAATCGGCGAAGTATCACCTTCTTCAACGCCTCCCACGACAGGAGAGGGTGTCTCCTATGCTCCCACTGATACCAAAGCAAGGCGTCGCCCTCTAGCGCGACAACCGCCGCCTCCAGCTGGTCGTCGGCCGTGAGTCTGTAGAAATGGAAGAATCTCTCCGCTCTGAGAATCCACCATCCGGGTTGGTTCCGTCAAACAAGGGTAAATCCAACTTCCGCAACCTCCAAATCGACTGACCTCCTTGCTCACCACCACCTCCAGACACCAACTGAGACGGTGCTCCCGCAAATGGGTTGTCCCACTGATATGGTGGCCCATTCGCGGCGACGGTCCGAGGCTCAGGACGGGGCTCAGAACGAGACTTGTCCTGAATTGCAGCGATTTGTGCTGCGATGTCAGCTCGAAATGACGCCAACACCGAGTTAACCTCATGAGCCACCTGCGACGGCACTCCGGCAATCTCCTGCTCGAGCAAATCCAAACGCTGCGCGTGAGTTAATCGAGCCATAACTTGCACAGGTAAGGTCGATTGCTCTGATACCAACTTGCTATGAATTAGATTTTCAGTATAAATTTTGTAGAGAAGAAAACAGAGTAGATCAGGGAAGAAAGAAGATAGTATATATTGATATTCAACAATGAGCATCCAATACACCTTTCATTTGAGAGGAAAGGACTCTCCCAGAGATAATCACACTCAATTAACAAAATGCATGATCATTACAGCAGATTATTCCCCCCTAATATAGACTAAGCCAGCTCAACACTTTGCCTAAAGATTCCCCTTAATCCATAACAAACTTTCTTAACAGAATTATTGCATTAAAGACTCTTCTACCCTTGGCTTGCTTAACTGATTCCACTCCCCTTGCCCTGCTTCTTCCTTGCGTATGTGACCAAAATAGGAGGCCTGAGCTGATCTCTAGCAGTTTCATAAAAACAATACAGGATCTTGAATCATTTTAGGGAGGAATTAGCGCCTAGGGAAGGATGGGGACAATATACCGAGCTAAGCCCAAGGGTATAGAGTCTAGACAACCAATTACCTCCACTACCAACTTATAGAAAGTGGCCACTGTGGTTTGGTCACTTGCCAAGGCAGCGGAATCGCCAAGTGCCCAAGTCAACTAATTTGGTTATTTTGGGTGCCTAGGTAACTGTTTACATTTAAGTCTAAATATAAATAAAGGAACAGATAGTTAGAGCTCATAAAAGAGTTCAATCCATACAGTGTCAAGACCTTTATCTCATAGTTCACTAAAAGAAATTAGAACCTAGGTTACAACTTGGAGAAAGTGGCCACCTTGGTTTGGTCAATTGACAAGGCGGTGGAATTGCAAAGTCAACTAATTTGTTTTATTTGGATGCCAACGAAACCTAAGTTTTAACTAATATACTTGGAGAGAGAGAGAGAGAGAGAGAGAGAGAGGGAGGGAGGGAGGGAGGGAGGGAGGGAGGGAGAGAGGGAGAGAGAGAGAGAGAGAGAGCAAAGACTACAGCTACGCAAACATCATTCATTACATTCTAATAAGCACAGACAATGGAGGAGCGTATGACAAGGAAAATCATAAGACATAGTAAGCAGTAGTCTAGTGGGCGTGTTGGACAAATCAAACCACATCATAAAACAATCTACATGCACTTCTCAGTTCATGCAGTACTAACTCTACTAAGTAGATTTAATTACTACACTATGTTTATGCTCAAAACCTTAACTGCCAGGAGAGTTATTGCTTCATTATGTGGATGTGAGATCAAACCATCATATGCACAACTTTGGGGAAGGGAAGTAAAAAAACAAGGGAACATAATGAAACACTTGTCCTAGAATTAAAAAGATGTAAGGTGAAAAACTGAAGATCAAAGGAGAAATCATACCCACAACATAAATTATGATTGTCAAATTTCAAAACATGCAATGCTAGACAAAACACATGGAAGACCATCACTTTAAGGTACAAAGCACACTACACCATCGATTACAAAGGAGTGTTTACAACACAGAACTAAAATTAAATAAGCCCTGAGGTGACCGCTTCATCGATTGTGTCATATAGATAACTTTGAAGTTTAGGTAGTAATATTGCATAGACTAGTTTAATGTACTGCCTCTGTCCCCAATTCTCCTCATGTTGTATAACTTCCTTTTTTCATCTAAAGACTAGTTTTTACAATTCTATTTCAGAAAAAGGCCCCAATATCATTTATAATCACTTTTTCCATTACCAAAAAGTTAGGGCCTTGCACTCTCACATTCAAAAACAAACACTGTCTTCTATCACATCTAATTTTTCAGTAAATTAATATCCCATTATCGCTATTCACATCTGCTTTCTTAATAAAACAAAATTTGACAATCAAGCTTATCACCTAAAAGGGCTAAAACTATGTGTCATGTTAAGTGTCAAAACTAAGGTAGGACAGAGAGGAAATTTCCTCCACATTCAAGAAAACTGACATAAATGATAAGTTCCAGGCATTACAGAAGTAAATGATCTTAATTAAAATGAAAAATAAGATATAATCAAAGTATGATAATATGAAACTCAAGACCTTTATTTTTAAATTAATAAAACACATTTGCTAAAAAATTGGCACTAACCTTCCATGTCCACATCAGAATCTGCAGGTGAATGAGATGTTCTCGCATTGGGTAAAGAATTAGGTCCTGCAGAGGGCTCACCATCACCATATGTATGAGACAAATCTCTCTGGCCTTGACCTTTGTGCAAATCATTTACAAGACCACATTTCTTTTTCATCCACAAGAAATATTCATGGGAGCATAAAGCTTCGCTTCCCGGATCACCTCCAACTAAAAAGTTGAACTCTGGATTTCCAGATTCTTTCTTACGAGCCATTTCTTCAAATTCCGGCCCATTCTTAGCAATAAACTGGCACAGGACTTCAATATTACGAACAACGTTCTCATCCGCTGGCTTAGGTGGTGGAGGAGGAAGATCCAGCAAAACACTTTGTTTTAACAATACATCCTCATCAGAAATTGGAGTGGCACCACTTTTGTGACTATGAGTGGTGACATTACCACTAGTTTCAGACACAAGAACTTGTTCAGATATGGGATCATGCCCTGATTGGGTTGGTGACCCCGAAGCTGTATTTGTGGGTGCAGAAAACTTTCCAGGAGAAGATGAGGAGCAGGCTGATGGAGGAGGTGGAGCCCTAGGTGGGGGAGAGGGTGGAAGAGGCGGTGGTGGGGGACCTAAGGAAGACATATGAGACTTTGAGCTTTGTTGTTTAACAGAATCAAATTTAGCAGGGGAGAAATGACCAGCAGCTGTTGGGGGTGGTGGGGCCTGTGGGGGCGGTGGTGGAAGTTGCATATAAGGAGGTGGTGGTGGAGCTCTAGGAAGACCCATAGAGGGAGGTGGAGGAGGGGGAGGATTGGGATTGGGACTTCCAGAAACAAAATTTTGTTGAGTAGGTAGATAAGGAAGTTGAGCGGGGGATCCACTATGTCCTGTCAGAGGTCGATGCATGTAAGGCTGACCAGTGTTCGAAGTAGAAACTGGAGGACCTTGATGCGGCATGCTTGGTGGAGCAGGAGGAGCATTTAAATAGGCAGGCCCACGAGGTGGACATGGAGTTCCACCTTGTTGAACTACAGGTTGCAAGGGAGCGGCATTCCCCGGCTGGAAAAGTGAAGGTGAAGGATGACCAGCAAGTTGTTGCTGATAAGGAGCCATTGGTCTTTGAAGACCTTGCCCAAACTGGGGAGCATAATTTCCTCGACCATACATAGCCTAATACTACTACTACTACTCACAAAATTGCAATTAAAAATAAATCCCCCACAATCTTTGAATTACGCCAAATTACTAGTCCCTGCAACAAGAAAATCACAACTTTCTTGATGGTAGTACATCATTACAAACCCAACAGCAAAAGTATCAATTTTGCCAAGTAAGTAAGGAAAACAGAGATTTACTAAACAGACAATAAATCAAAATTCAATTACATTTGCACGGTTTTGATTATCGAAACAAGAAACTTGTAATACCACAAAATTCATAAGCAGGAAAGAAAAATAGTGATGATATCTTCTCAGCTATGGAAGTATTAATTATAAAAAACAACTCATAAAAAACAAGTAGAAGCCAGATTTCAATCTATACACAAAAGGCAAAAACTATCAAATTAAATTAAAGAAATTCAGCCAAATTACAACACAACTTTAAAATTAAATTCACTCAGTACACAACAAGCAAGAACTAATCTCACTCTCTAATTGCCAATTCATCCCAAATTATTCTATACGAAATTGCATGAAAATAATAATTTTGAAAAAAAAAAAAATCAATCCCACAATCATCTAAAACCGCACACTAAATGCTTCAAATTCGAACAAAATCTCAAGAATAAGAACCAGGAAAAGATTATAAATTTAATGATTTTTAGCTTCAACGAATTAAAAAGGCGAAAACAAAATGGTAAACGTACCGCATAGCAACGAGCAGCTGATAATTCGAGTAATTGAGGAAAACCCTAACTTTTGAAATTGGGAGGAAAGAATTAGGGTTTTTGAGGGTCGGAAAAATCCCTAAAAAGATGAATGGTGTGTAGTAGAAATGATGATTTGTGTTGTTAACATGAAACTCTTTTCCAATGGCTAGATTGTGTTGCCCTCAATTTTACTGCAGAAATTGGAAGGGGTGAGTTTTTTAGTTCAAAAAGAAGTGCATTTTTTTTTTTTTTTTTTTTTTTTTTTTTTTTTTACTCTTTGCTCTTCACACTAAGGTTTTAGTCTGAAAAGATGGATGAGAGTTTGATTTTCGGTTTGAATTTGGTTAATCGAGTCTGAATTTATATTCGTTTATGGATTGTGAGTCCATTTCATTCTGACGTGCCAACGGCTTCCATTCAATCCTATCCAATTAGGTAATGTGAATACGATCCAAAATTCATTCAATAATTAATAATATGGCATTTGCTCGGTCTTTCATAAGTAAGGTGACTTATATATTATCCTTAAATAATTCCACCTTTGATGGTATTCGTCTTAAACTAGTTATCACTGTTGGTAACCTCTTTGAAAAATTAAGTGCATAGGTTAATTTTATCACGGGTGGTTAATAAGTTAGGTAAATTTACAATCAATTTTTTAATAATTAGATTGCAAAAAAAAAAATGTATAAATAAAAAAAGTTTAACCAACTAAATAGCGACAAGTATCACACTCAACATGTTTACCAGGTTACCAACTGTTTACAACTCAACATGTTTACCAAGTTACCAACTGGTCACACTCAACATGTTTACCAAGTTACCAACTGGTTACAACTTGTTTTAAGTGACACTATTTTAAGGTTGCATCTTGCATCATTTTAGAATATCATAAAATTAAAGTTGTCTTACATGTCCAAAACATTGACTTATGAGCATTAGACCTTAAGGTTGTATTTTATTCACCTCTTTAAAAAAATTAGGTCTAAATGGCTAATCAGGTGTCAAATTTTACCATGTGATACATAGAGCTATTAAAAGTTCACCCGCCAAAAAATTACCCAAATTTGATCATGACATGATTTATTTGACCCCGACATGAAAAACAAAAGTAATAAACTCCATTCAAAGCTAATAAGTTAAGTTTAGGTGAAAAGAAATCAATTTAAACTAATCATATAAATTAACATAATCATCTTAAAAGTTAAGAAAAAGTTTAAAAGCATAACATCAACATAGAGCTATCAAAAGTTCACCCAGCCCAAAAAAAAAAAAAAAAAAAAAAAAAAAAAAAAAAAAAAAAAAATCACTTTTAAAATCTGATCTTTTTGAAGGGAAAAATTAGTGGCATGCTAGCCCAAGCATTTAAGCATTCGCTTTTGGATGAGCATGCAACCTAGACTTGCTTATGAATTATGATGGGAATTAGCATATATGTTGGAATTTATTTAGGGTTTTCTTATTTAACAAAGGAACCAGCAGGAGCTAGGTTAACTAAGGGCCTATTCTAATTTACTGAACTAAGCTGACTGAATTGAATTGTTTATGACAAAAGGAGATTAGGAACTGAACTGAAATTAAGCTGAACCAGGCCCTAAATCATCAAATTAGGCCACTAGAAAAACACCTTGTATACTCCTCTTGTTTTCTCCATTATAGTGAATTAAGGACTTGTTCTCTTCACCTGAAACAAGGAGATTTTGTCTAATTTAATTAAGGTCTGATTTGGTCTAAATTGAATTTTTCTTATCTAGTGCTGGTCTGGTCTGATCTGATTCATTAATTTTACTAAATTTGACCACATTTTAATACTAATTTATGAAGAATAACATCATCAAAATGGATCTGGTTAGATACGTCTCATTATGAACTTTTCCTATATGTAACTTTCATAATTTTTTATGATACACAATTAACGATATTTAACAAGATTATTAATTGTTGACACCCTTATATAGAAAGAAGAGAATGATCAAGATTCAGGAATATGTAGATTTGCTAAAAGGCTTGAATCTACAACACCACCTACACAACATGGTCAATTCTTAAATGTGAGTTCTATATAGATTGGAATATGGTGTTAACATGCTCAATTGAAATATTGAACAAACATGCTCTTAATCCTTAATGACTTTAGTTTAACAGAAATTTGGTGATTAATAACGGACACAAACAAACAAGTACAGAGTAAACATATATCTTGACAAAATGATGCACCTCTATTCAAACTAACTGCCACAACTAGCCCAGCATTTCTTGGTCTCAACCTACTTGAGACCAAGATGGTTTTTACCAAATAATTAAAAAAAAAAAAGTTAGCTGGAATTGAAAAGCTACAATGCAAACAAAATAGCTGAATGAAGGAAAAGAAAAGGACAACAGGTGGGGGACCAATGTTTTTGTACTGTAGAAATGGAAATTCTCACATATTTCATCCCTCCAATTTTTTTCCCCAAATTCATGGCGAGATCTAAATCCTCCAAATTTTTCCCTCCTCTTCAAATGTTTTGGGAAAAATTAATGGATTCCCATCCATTATTTTTTGAAGGCTCGTCTGCAACAATGATCAACAAACAAGTTGGGAGGAGTTGGAGTTTTTTTGGAGCTGGATTTGTTGGCGGCGAGAGCTCAAACCCTATTTTTCTGATAAATTAATTCACGCAATTTGACTCAGATTCTTCATCAATTAATAACTTCAAGAAGCTTACCGGTGGCGAAATGATCAAACCAGCATTTCTTGGTCTCAACCTACTTGAGACCAAGATGGTCTCTACCAAATTATTAAAAAAAAAAAAAAAATTAGCTGGAATTGAAAAGCTATAATGCAAACAAAATAGCTGAATGAAAGAAAAGAAAAGGACAACAGGTGGGGGACCAATGTTTTTGTACTGTAGAAATGGAAATTCTCACATATTTCATCCCTCCAATTTTTTTCCCCAAATTCATGGCGAGATCTAAATCCTCCAAATTTTTCCCTCCTCTTCAAATGTTTTGGGAAAAATTAATGGATTCCCATCCATTATTTTTTGAAGGCTCGTCTGCAACAATGATCAACAAACAAGCTGGGAGGAGTTGGAGTTTTTTTGGAGCTGGATTTGTTGGCGGCGAGAGCTCAAACCCTATTTTTCTGATAAATTAATTCACGCAATTTGACTCAGATTCTTCATCAATTAATAACTTCAAAAAGCTTACCGGTGGCGAAATGATCAGTAATTGTTCGAATAAAGAGATTGAGATGATTGAGGTTAGTGTTTCGATCAATCTTTGAATTGGTTTAGTTTGGTAGTTGAACTGAAGTAACTGAATTAGTTTTTATTGATAAATCAATGACTTATTTGCTGGTAGTTGTTCAGCTGAAATAAATCAATCAAAACTTTCCAATAGAAAATGAGTGGGCCAACACTGACGGTTTTTTTTTAATTAACTGACAGCTTTTAAGGGGAAATTACCTTGGTACCCTTACTTGAGACCAACTGGTCTCAAGTAGGTAGAGACCAAGAAATCCTGCAACTAGCCCTTGATTGTCAAGGTAAAATACTCATTCAAGAATCACTTTACAATTTAATGTCACTTGAAATTGCAACTTCTAGTACTACTGCATGTAATATTGTCTTCTAAAATGATACTATGTGAAGGAGTTACAATCAATGTGTGGCAGTTGTCATCTGTCAGCTGTCTACAATCACCTTCAAGCTATGGATGTACAATTAGCTGGTAATATATATGTACCTCTTCGACACAAATAAAAAATTCGACCCCAGAATAATTTTTTGCATGTGCAAAAACCACCATTGCTGGAGCTCTTCTAGTCTAGTTTAGCAGTCTTCAAGCTTGATAACTGCCCAAATACTAACCGCAAAAATAATTTCCTCCAAATGTCAAAATGCTTTTAGTCTAGCTTCATGTTGTCTCAGCAAACTCTATCTGGCCCTCTGCTATAGCCATAAACAAATTAGAAGACACACTATCAGGGAAAAAGTCATTCACTAGTGTCAATCCAAGATACATAATAGAGAACACTGACATTTGAATTATAAACCAGTCCACCACCATTTAAGCGATTTATTTCCACCCCCCCCCCCCCCCCCCCCCATTTGAACACTGACACACTATCAGGGAAAAATGCTTTGAAATCATTTTTAGGCTATAAGAATAAAGGCAAAGTGGGAGAAGCAAATCAGCGTCCGAATATACTTCCAAGGTTTGAAGAAAAATATTTATCTGTAAGCAAGCTCTGGTAAACACATCAACACTAAAATCTACTTCAACTGCTCTCACACGCTAGTTGCATTGTATTGTATGGCCAGTGGGATAAAATAATTACAGATGTTTGCTATCCATTTGGAATAAATTGTCCACTCCATAAAAGAAAAAGATTTTAAGAATTATCAATTTAGAAACGAAACTATATGTCACCATCTGCGAATCACTAAGCCTGGAAAATGGTGATAACAGATTAACAGGGTAAGCATTAGAAATTAAAGCTCTTCTAGAGAAGCCACTCAAGAATTCTCATCGACTCGTTCTGCATACATGAAACTTTTCTTACAAAAACTTGGAAAACAAGCTTACCTTGGCTAGTAGGTAGCACAACAGAACCCTCAGGCACTGAAGATGGATTATCCAAGGTGGCTGAATCTAATGAGGCTGCAGCTCCATCTGATATCTTGACTTCAACATTAGCATCTAATGTTTTCAACTCTCTAATTGCTACCTGAATATTCAATCAAGCAGAATATGCACAGGTCAAAAAACACATAACAGTCATCTAGACACCTGCAACTCAAATGATTTATGAAAGCATGGTAATAAGTCAATACTACGTACTTAAATTGTTGCAAATTGTGAATTGATTTCAAATTTATCCAAAGTACAATATGAACGGATAGGCATGAATGGGTGATAAACTAATTGATTTGCCATATGAGCCTCTTATTCCTCAAGAGTATCATGATCAAGGCAGGCAGTAAAGCAGGATAGCCCATCAAGCTACAGATTATTTTCTCTGATATGGGTAAAATCTACAAGCATAACAGTTATTGATTAATCAAGTGAGTGCAGATACACTGTAAGAGTTATTCATCTGAGCTCTGGACGCTTTAAGTGCTTTAAAATGTAAGAGGTACACTTCTCAATTTATAGATTTGTTTCCTGACACCTGTTGCTACTTTTGAAGCTTTACAACTTAAGTCCAAAGAGACTCTCCACCTTCATGCCTAACTACTTTTTATGTTCTGAATTCCATTCATTAGCTCTTTGCCTAAACTTTTTTCCTTTGGTTTGTACTAGCCAGGTGGATATCCTAATTTTTGTAAGTACGAAATTTTATATCAGAGTATATAAAACAAAATATCTAATACCAAACCTGTACAGGATACAATGATCTGGTATTGCAGCAGTGCCTGTCTCATACAGTCATACAACTATCGTTGATTGCCCATCTCATAGTGAGGAAAACACTAATTAGCATGCCTTTTAAACAGGTGAAAGAATCATCAAGGACAATTAGCCAAGGAATGCACAAGGATGGTTTCAGACTCAATAGAACAATAAGTGTTAAGTGAATGAGAGTAACAGGCATATGATTGAAGGATGAGGTGAAGCAACAAACATACAGCACATTTAACTACATGCATAATTAATCTACAATAGGGTAGGGAAGTGATAGCAACATATAAACTAACCTCCTGAGACTGGCTCACATCTGAATGCTCTGCAATTTTAGAAATCGATGCATTTGTAGGTTCTACAGACTCATGAACAGTTGGAGATATTGTAACAGGACCCTGGTTTTCATTTACCTTAGACTTGACATTTTCAGAGTCCTTTCTCCTGAACAGGAATCACCATGAGTAGATATTAAAAATAAAAATTAAAAAAAATACAAGCCAATGAAATTATACAAGAACAGAAACTGCTGGAACCTCACCCATGCGAACTAAGATTAGCTTCAACGGAAGTTGAAAAAAGAACTCCACGCAAAGGTTTTCCATCAATAATGGTTTCAATGGAATATCCACTTGCAAAGTTTTTAGTAACTTTGGCTTGAAATGTTCTCTTCCCTATTGGGGGTCGGTACCTATTCAGATGGAAATACTGCTGACCTGCACAATAGCTCATTGTCTGTAAATCAAAACTACATTCTGCATTGACAAAAGAAAAAGAAAATTTTCATGGAATCATCAGGTAATATGCAGGAAAAGGGAAAATCATAATCAGCAAACTATAACAGAAGATTTGAAGTCATAAGTAGTACACTGATAGTATGCGATTAGAAATTTTAAGTGACTTGAATATTGGGAAAAAACTAATCCACACCAGTGGACATTGAATGTTCAAGCTCACTTATAATTTCTTTGGTGTCACATATTATAAGATTTGAGATAATCATACACCATATAAATGACATATCACATCACATAATGTCATTTCCGATCCTTATGAAACTAGAATTCAGGATTTATTGCATTAAATATTGATCTTATAATGTATGGAGGTCTCTACAAAGGGTAAGGACTTTAAGGTGGCTCAGAAAAAAAGCAAAGAAAGGTCAGCTGTTGATATAGACAGACCCAATGTTGCTCCAGTGGCAGATATGGAGACTGCACCAGGAACTATGATCCTACTTCTATGATGCATATCACCAATTGGACTACAATAAAAATATAGAATCTCAATCACATTCATTGGTTTCAAAATCAAGCCTAACAAAGCCACTGCAATCCTAGACAACTACAAAGTTACCAGACACCATGTCCGGGGAAAAAAAAGGGATAAAAAGAAAGGCTCTCAATGAAGGTCTTAGCTGCATTCAGCTAAGCACTTTGTCTGTGACAAGCTGCTGATTCAGAGTTAAAGGGGAGGGGTGGGGGAGAGAGAAAGATCGGAAATCAAGAACCTAGTAATTCATTCAATGTGAGCATGTCACAGTACTACAGATGAACCCTATTTCATATGGATACTTTCACGAGCATATACTGCATACAAAGGTTGAAGGAATTGATGCCAATGGGCTTCATCCATTTTGATTGTGTTAATCCAATGATAAACATAATATACTTCAATTCCCATGCATCAATATTAAACTAGCATGGTTTTTTGGTTGGAATACTTATATATTGATTTAAGTTGGCTACCATCATCATATCGCAGTTATCACTTATCAGCTATATGAGCATAGCACGACTAGAGCCCAAGCATGAAGATTAAGTTCATGAAAGTTGAGAAATATGCTTAAATTAAGCAATGACATCATACATTTCTATGTTTAACATAGGATAATAATTGTATACTTACATGTTTTATCTTGTTGCCTGTTGTATGGCACAGAAAATGGTGTCATAGATTGTTACGTTTAACTAGACACAAATAATAAAATACTGCATATATGTTGTCTTACTTTGTTGGCTACTGTATGGCACAGAACTTGGTGTGCTAAGATCAGCTGCCTCATAAGCGACTATAGCCTTATCATTCTCCGAAGAAGCAACGTATTGTTGTTGACACTTCATTTTCAGTTGTTTTCTGAGAGACAATTTTTCCAACCTTTGCTCATCTCTTCCATCATCCCTAAAAAGTTCTACTATCAAAAAATGAATGCAATCAGCTCCACGCTTATCAATTAGTGAAATTTTAAATTACCATTAACTGAGTATTGTTATAGCAAAAAAAAAAAAAACGATATGTACAAATATAACTATATAAGTAAAGAGTAGAAATGTAAAGACCTGTGTGCAAGAAGTACATATCATCCAGAGCCTCCAGATTTTTATTGCAACCACCTATGAACACCAAAATCCCACCCTTTAATGGATCCAAACAGTCACCAGCCATGGAGAATCTAGCTGAAGGTCCATCACCACTGGGAATAATTTTGGTCCAAATACCAGTATCTGGAAAAAATTTATTCAAAAAAGCAATTAGTTTAGCACAAAAATACCACAAAAAGATGGCATTATTACACAAAAACAGTGACAACACAGAATAAGGAAAACAGAACAATAGAGAAAGGAAAAGCAGCAGTATTTCATGAACTCAGGCAGTAGGCATAACAGTGGAAAAGAAAGTGGTGCAGCTGATAAGGTCAACAGCTCCCTCAGAGAATAAGATGACATGAGCAGCCAAATTGTGAAAATGGTGTGAGTGTAGCTAGCTTAATGGGTAAGTGATTGGGATAGGTCCCGTGAACTTCACTGCTCTTTGTGGCTCTCTCTACACCTCAAGAAAAAGAGTGAAATTGGTACAGTGATTGAGAGGGACAGAAGTACAAAATATTCTTACCAATGTCAAGCATATAAAGATCATCGTACAGGTTCTGAGCATCAGTGAATCCCCCAAATACAAATATGTGCTTGCCAAAGGCCACAGTTGAGTGCCCAGCACGGGGAGGCAACAATTGGCCAGAAGTATTCAACTCTCTCCAAACAAGAGTATCTGTTTCAACACATAATCACCAGTGTAAGATTCTGCTTTCTCCCCTCCTTTCTAACATGAAAATATGCATAGGAAACAAAGAGGGCCCAAAATATTCAACTCATGCCAACTTGAAATCAATTGAAAAAGAGTTATAACCCAAACATAATCTCTTAAAGACCTTTTAAACATATACAAATGTTGGAACAGCACTAGCATACCAGTTAAGGAAAGTTCAGAAAGGCTGCACTTGTTATTAAGAAAAGAAATGTTTTTCCCCAGTAACAAACTAATTTTAATAACCTATAATACTTTGTTTCTAATAGACTGACTAGCTGCCACCATTAACCGCCATGGATCTTTACATGATCATGCAGCATGGTGTATTCTAGTTCTTCTCTTTTTTTTTTTTTAGAGAAAGGTGAATTGACACAAGCATAAACTTCGGCTGCATAGAATAATACAGTCACGACTCTAAGAATAATAGGTTCACTAAATTGAACTGTTGTTCAGCCTCAAGTATTTCAGGAAAAAAATTCAACCTGTATCAAGGATGTGAACATCACATAAATAATAATCATGGTCATCTTCACCGCCAATAACAACGACTTTGTTCTTCCAAGATGAGCATGAATGACTATCTCGTGCAGCTGGTGGCTTGCCAGATGTTGTAGCACGTTGCCATACAAAGTTCTCTGCAATTAGAAGGAAAGGTAATTAATATCATTTCTTCATTCAGTTGTCACTTTCCAGCCTAATAGACCATTGTAGTAGCCTATAGAGTATAGACTATGTTACTTGGTACCCATGTCTGAAAAAATTTCTTGATTTTGAACTAAAAGTGAAGTGTCCAAGTGTCATACCTGTGTCCAAGTGACAAGGGTCCAACATGGGCACTTGAGGTAAAATAAAGAGTATGAGTAACATAGCCTATAGATACTACCTCTGTTTTTTTGCTCTTTTTTCATTTAATTTTTTTTTTTATGCCATTGCAAGATGTTACTATTGAGGGAGACTTCACTTGAGAAATTAGAACTTTAGAAGCAAAGGGCTTACTTGTATTCAATATATGAAGATCATTATAGTACACTTCAGTATGATGGTTCACAGATTTGCCACATCCACCAAAAATGAAAAGTTGTTCTCCAACAAGTGCTGCACAATGGCCTTCTCTTGCCTGTGGTCCATTGCCCCTAACATGTGGAGTAATCCATGAATTTGATACTGCAAATGTACGGACCACATTAGCAAATAAACATCAAGTGCCAATAGCATATGACCTTGATGCAATAGTCACACAGTCCAAAAAAAAAAATTATATAAAAAATAAATAAATAAACCTCTGGAAGTAGGTGGTATTTCTCAGTAAGAAATTTGCTACTAGCTAAGACTTAAGAGTGAGACAAGTGAAAGCCTCAAACATAAACCTATGATGCAAGATGAGCAAACAAGGATACATCAAATATATGCCATTAACCCATAAGTTGGTCATACAAATTTCTTTCTGTTAACAGAGCCCACACAGAGAAAATTCATGCATTATATAAATATAATGAGCCCATGCATCCAATAACAAATTCATACAGGATGTCACTCACCCTTCTCTAAATTGCTGATAAGCATAAAACACTGGGATACATAGACAAATACAAATCATCATAATATTGTCTCACCAACTTGTTTTATGTGGAGACTATATAAGTTTCATATGTAAACATTTGCCAATATTTTAAAGTTATAAAAGAGCCATTTGAAAAATCACAATAGTTATTCCGTTTGGCCATATCAATTAGCTACTGTCCAGGCCAGTAGATTTTGGATACAAGAGTCAGGGAAGTTATATCCTTGAGAGCTTTACATCAAACATAACTAGCATGTACTGAACTACTGATTCAATTTAACTATCTTAAAATTTCACACCATATTTTATTGTTTTCATCGAATATATGAAATTTCAAAAGAAACAAAGACAAATACAATTTTCACTTGAACTTACAAGTGTCTAGTATATATAAGTCTCCAAGGGGGTTCATCCCATCTGTCCCACCAAACACAAATAGATTATCTCCAACTGTTGTACAAGTATGACTGTCCCTAGGAGATGGTGGAGCTCCCTTAATGGCTGGCTCACTCCACGTTTGAGTATCTACAAACCAACAGCACAAATGAGATGATGACAAAACCCCAAAATATACACAAGGAAAAGTCTATAAATATAATGTATAAAAAAAATGAAAAAAGAAAGACGTGAAAGAAATAATGAAAGAATACAGAGATGTTGGAGGTAGGTTGAGTACACTCAGAATCCCTACATGTTAGACGCAACTCGTATGAAAATTTCATGATACTATCAATGCCACCTATGACAGGATGAGATAAAAAATACACACACAAATCAAACTGTACATTTTGACTTCTGAGATACCAAAGTAAATCTGCTTCAGCACATACTTAAGTTTCTGAAGCATAATAAGTTTGGAAATGCAAGTACTCAGCTACAACGACCTTCACCTTAGACTTGAGTTGACAGTACATTACCCGAAATTCACCACATAATGAGCCATCACTAATCAAGGATATCGTAAGAAAATTTGCTCCAACACCATACTATTACTACAATGCCTACAAGCTCCCATCTAGCTTGTAAGAAAAAGACAAATGTGTGTAGCAACTTTGCGTCAAATTGTATATTGCAAAGCGTTTGTTTATGCTCAACCCAAAAATAAGGTTTGGAACAAGCAATAATTAGCATGCACTTACTTCCCAGCACAATTCCAGCCAACAATAATAAACAATTGAATTTTATCATATAGTAGTATTACATTCCCTCAAAATAGGTATTTCAAAATCAAAACCTAACGGCCGGTTTGGTAGACGGTAAAAACAAACATAACCAATGCAGCAAAATTGAACAAGAAACATAAAAAATAACAACATAGCCACCACAATTCCACAAAAAACAAACAATTAACAATGAACAACATAATTCCAATTAATTACAGAAATTGACAAATACCCACGTTAGGAATTTAAATTTAAACAAATACCCAGAAAAATTACCAGCATAAAAAGAATTCCCAGAACAAAATTGAAACCAAAATTCAGAAAAAATTGAAAGAAGAGTAGAGAGAAAGACCCACCCACCAGTGTCAAAAACATGAACTTGGTTAGTCTGAGAATTGTTTTGGCCATAACCACCAAACACATACAAAAGCTTTCCTCCTCTAATGGCGTTGCAGGTGTGTCCCCACCTCTTTCCGGGCCCACCTCCCTTCTCCATTGCTGCGCTCTGCTTCCATTTCTCCCACCTCATTTTTCTGTAATTTTTTCTGGGTTTTTTCTTATTTTTCTCTCCTCTTCTTTTGCCAAATGTTTAAACAAGAAAAAAATTTTAAGAAGAATTTGCAACCTGGGAATTGAATTTGAATTTTGATTAAATTAAAAGGGGTTGATTAGAGAGATTTGAGAAAATTTTGAAATCCTAAAGAGTAATCTCAGTCACTGCTGAGAAAAAGAGGCCGGCAAACAAGTGTTACAAGCTGCTAATAGAGTTTACTCAACGAGAGTAACGTTTTTTTTTAGGGTAATGTTGTACTTCCTCCGTTTTCTTTTACTTGCAAGTTGCAACACATTTTTTAGACACACAATTTTAGGAGATGATTAATGAGGGTAAACCATCGATTTTATCAATATAATTTTTTACACGAAGATTAGAATAGAGTTAAGTATCATTTGTAAAAATTATAATGAATAATTTATCCGTTTACATTATATAAACCCGACCTCAAAACAAGTGCCACAAGGCTGTGTTGCAAGTAAAAAGAAACGGAGGAAGTATTGTACTATAATTTGGTATGAGGATCACAAATTTACAATTTTTTTTTAATAAAATTGATTCATAAATAAAGCGTATCTGCATATGACATTTATGAAGAGATTTAGAACTAACAAATACATCATAACTGAATCAAATAAAAATATTCCGTAAGCAAAGCTACGATCGTCGTTGCAAATTGTACATCATACCTTCTTTCATATCGCTGTGATTCACAGCCTTCTTCGGTGAGGGGTTATCGATCTGTTATAGTCATGCAGAAAATTTTTCGTTTGATTGTTGTCGAAATATTAGTCTATTTTTCAATCCCGAACAAAATTTACCGATGAAACAACTTTATAGCAATCCATGAAATAAAAAAGCAAATATTCCTTCAAAAGAAAGAAGAAAAACCCGATCTTTCAATTAACCTTACAAAAACCAATTATTAGAGTTTCTCTTTATCCTCTCTCTACCTTCCTCTCTCCAAAACCCTAGCCTCCATCGTTGAATTTTGAAAGGGTTTCCATCGGTTTTAACCGGTGGGAAGCCCCAATCCTTGTTTCTTTAAAGTTTTTTAGGTTTATAATAATGCTTCCTCCTTTTGGGAGGAACTTTTTTCCCTCAAAAGAAAGGGTTTCCGATCTCCTTCGAAAGATAAGGGTTTTATCTCCTCTTTTCGGGGGAGAAATTTCTTAGTTTTGAATCCATGATATTAGATCTTATGGATAGTCGTGAAATTATTTCGTTGGTGAAAAGTTATCAAATTTTCGAATATATAGACAAATGAACCAGAAGGAAAACATACTCACGGTTACAAAGGATCGTTAGATTATCTCTCCAACAAGGCTATATTTTCCAGTGGTACAAGCGGGAGATGTTACACAGTGCAAGATCTACTCGACGATCGTAGTTGTTATGAAGGAAAACTTTGTTTGATTTAATATCTTATGTATTTGTTAATGCTGAATCTCTATTGTAGATGTCGTATGATTTTTAATTAAGAAAATAATTTTGCTATTAAAAAAAAAATGATTTTTCGAAGGAGCCAAATCCTACTAAAGAAGGAGAAAAACCCTGTCTTTCGAGGGAGAAATGTTCCTCCTAGAAGAGAAAGCGTTATTATAAACCTAAAACAAGAGAAAAAGCAAAATTAAACAACGATTGGGGCTAGTAAAAATCGATGGAAGCCTGTAGACACAATATTGGGACTTTGGGAGAGAGAAAGCCTCTTGAAAGCTCATATTAGGAGAACATCCACCTCAAGAAAGTGGAATTATCATTCAATTTAGTATAATTCTCATATTAGTACTACAATCATCACTTCCTTCTTAATTTCTGCCATTTTTACTGCAGGAAACGATGCTAATTCCTAGCACAAAAGTGTAGCCACAGTATCAGAGAACTTCCATTTATGATCAGAGCAATTTCACATTATCTGAATATCAGATGACAATCAATCACAATTAGAATGTGATTTACACTAGTCAAATAGTCTAAGCCCTACATTAAAACAACTAGAACCAAAGTTTCGGAAAGCTTTGTTTTATTTTTACCAAATCAGATCACTAACCTACCCCATGAAACATAAAGTCATGCATGATTCCCGCACGATAGCAAATCAATTAGCTTGAGCAACCCCAATTAAAATCAAGAATCACAGTGGTTAGAAACGGAGTTTTCGCGTAACACGTAGCCATGCCACAGCCGCAACTACAGCACCACCCAGGTGAGCTGATCCAGATATGTTTTGATCCCCCTGCAGACAATATAATATGGTTAGATGCAGCATATCTAGCAACATCACAAGTTCAGACATGCAACTATAGAATAGCTCGTCAGTATGATTCCATTTTAAAAGTTGGATAGGATTGCTATTACTTTTTTTTTTTTTTTTTTTTCCTTTTCATTAAGGAAGTTGTTGCTAATAGGAACAAAGAACAAGCAGAATTAAAAGTCTGCGTACCTCTAAAATCCTCAACACATCCTTTCCAACAAGAAACACTCCCTGATATCAATTGAATTGATCAAAAACTGCATATATATATTTAAACATTTAACAGTAAGCTTATTACAAAAGTTAGAGGAGTTACCAGCAATATGGCAGGGACAGGAATGAAGAAGTCAAACAGGAGCGTCTTTCTAGGAAAGAGGAATATATCAAGAAGCAATATGGCATTGACTGCCCCACTTGCACCCTAGAAGTAAACTAGTGAGAACATTAACAAATTTTCTAAAACAAATTGAATGACATTCTGAATAGAACCAAGTCTCCCATGAGATAAATATATCAAAAAGCAAATAAAACACAACAGCAACAAAGCCTTAGTCCCAAAGCAAATATACAGGGAAAAAAATAAATTAATACTACATAATAAGAGATGAAATAAAAATAAGAAGTTAAGAGCTCATATTTCAGTGATAATACATGAATTTAGTGGACCCAATTCATTTTGAAATCATGTACAAGATCTCAGAGACCCCAATTCTTCCTACTCTCATTGTAATAGATTTATGCTCAAATCACCCTTCCTCTTTATAAGGAATCAACAAAGTGAATAAGCCTAGAGCATGAACTATGGACACTAGTATTGTTAACTGCAGAAGCTTGTTTGAGGAATAAAGACATAGGCAGTCAATTTACTTGTTCCTGAGCCCTGTAGTTAAAATTTTGCATAACCATTCTCACTGTTTGGACTTTAAAGTCAATAGATACTCCAATAAATTAAAGAAGAAAAGGGATTTTTTTTTCACATGAACTTCAATCTTTTCCCTACAATCTGTTGGTCTTTCCACCTTATATCAAAATGATCTCCACAACTAAAAGGCAGACAGGGATAATTGATTGTTAGAAATTGATCAACTTAAAACAAGAATAATCGAAGCTAGAATAGGATGAGCTTAACTTTGTCCTTAGGAAAATATTAGCCTCCACTATAAATGAGATTAAGGAACTAATTCACCCCCAAGATCCATCCTAATCATCTCTATTGACACAATATTTGTAATTTTTACAGAGAAGAGAATAAAATAGATTGATATTTTTTTAACAAAATCTGGCCATTAGAATTTATAAGAAAAGATAGCATTTATCTAACCACCAATAAACACTGGGCCAATTGACCAGATTGGTAAATAAAAAAGACCCTTAGAGACACTTTGGTAAAAAAAAAAAAAAAAAACTCCGGCAACAATTTGGTAAAATAAATAATCTCATGTGACATGCCAAATATTACAAATTTCCGACAAACTACTCCCAAATGCTTAATATAGTTCGTTTTTCATGGGTTTTTTTTTAATTTTTTTTATATTTTATTTTTTATAATATATATACAAAAATCCCACCTTATTTTCCAACCCTTTTTAAGGAAATAACAATTTGAAGAAAAAAAATGTTAAATTATTAATTTTCACTTAAATTTCCTACCCCTTAATTAAGGAAATTTTCTAAAAAGAAGGTTGGAAAAAAATTTGGTATCATGATTTAGCAAAATAAAAATGGGATAAAAAATTAATTAAAAATTTTAAATAGGAAAAATAAATTATAAAAACACAAAAACGAATTAAATTATGACTTTTGAAGAGTTTGTCTGAAAAAATTAGATTTTCTGGTCTAAAAGTCGCTCGAGTTTATTTTTTTACCAAAGTGTCGCCGGAGTAAGCATTTTTATCATTTTGTCATTTGGGGTCTTTTTTCCCCCCCAATCCGGTCCATTGGCCTTAACTAGTTCGCTTAATTTTTTTTGAGCTCGTGTCTCGTGCAAAGTGGTAAGCGTTAATCTTTGACTCTATGATTAAAAGCATACTTAGTCTTTGACTCTATGATTAGAAACATACAAACACATTTTTTTAAAATATCAAATGCAATCATGCTCAAGCTCATATAAAAGATTCAATTCAAGTAAATAATCATTTGCACATAATGAGTCATAAACTTATAAATAAGATAAACTACTATTCTCTAAACTTTGATACTCAAATTAATCAACCTCATTCCAAACCTTTTATTTTAGATCATGAACTCAAGTATGCTAATTATCCCACTACTTGCTTCAGTTTTCTGAAGAATTAAAAAATTTAGTATTACCATGCCTTTTTCATAGATAAGGTAAGTCACAATTATCTACAGTAGATAAACAGCTTATTGTTGTAAAACTACAAAAGAATGGAAACTACCCTATGAAAAAGCCTCATCAAAAACTTACCAGCCCAGGAGTTCTTGATGGATCCTTTCTGAAGGTTCCCTGTCCCAGCAGAGAGCAACATGTTAAAGAAAAGTGATGCATGTACTCTAT
Source organism: Chenopodium album (assembly GCF_948465745.1). Classification (NCBI taxonomy): domain Eukaryota; kingdom Viridiplantae; phylum Streptophyta; class Magnoliopsida; order Caryophyllales; family Amaranthaceae; genus Chenopodium; species Chenopodium album. Next base: position 33,727,590 of record NC_137853.1, on the reverse strand, counting down.
AGGTCAAACAATGAACTTGCAACCAATCAAACTTGAAATCAAAAGATAAAACATTAACACTGAAAAGAAAAATAAATAAATAATTTTAAAAATAACAATAGAAATTAACAAAAAGGCAGAAGAAAAGATATATTTCTCTTCAATTTTTTTATAGTGATATTCCACACAATGTTCGAAAAAGAGTAGTCAATGATGCACACAACACACATGTAAGTCAACCTTGATCCCTTATACCTCATATGTATTAGCGAGATAAGCATGGTGCACCAAATAAAATATAGATCCAACAACAGCCCCAGCGACATACAGCTTCAGCAGATACTCTGGTCCAAACACACTTCCAATCTGCAAGAACAATGATCTCCCCAAGTAAAAAACAAGGTGTAGCTGAAGACAGGTAGTGTTTAGGAACATTTGTGCCCAGTAAAGTAACGTTTAAGGCTAATTAATAGCTGTAGACAGGAAGTGTTTTGGAACAGAATATAAAAATTCTTCAAACAATTTCAAAAGTTTTCTTCTCATTGCTAATAGCTACTACAAGTCTATCACAGCTGACAAGTACTAAGAGCTACCTTTTCCAAAGTTTTTATCCACAAAACTAATTTGCACTTAATAAAATAATTAGAAGATTGAGGCCTATGAATAGTAAACATCTTAACCTTGAGAAAGAAGTATTTGTAGTTGAGCAAGTTTGAAATAGTTCTATTTTATAATCTAAACAATTTCCTATAAACACAGTGTAACATGTCAAAAGTACCCAAGTCATCATTACAAAAAGTTGCCAGGTTTAAATCAATATAATGATAACAACGTGAGGTGTTAATGAAAAGAGCTGTAATACAGTGGGAGCAAAATCAACAACATTTAGTGGAATCAACTTCAGGATTAGATAAAAAGCAATGAAATTAACTAGACTATTGAGCAGCAACTCTTACACTACTGCCAAAGAAGTAGAGACCAAGCATGTTGGATCCAATATGTTCCATGGTTATATGGCTGAATGCGGAAGTGAGAAGTGTGTGTATACGTCCATTTTTTATGTTGTCCACTGAAATCTGCATGCCAAGGCAGGGGTACAAAAGCACGAAAGTACAGTGAGAAACATAACTGCGCAAATTCACATATGAGGGCATATCAGCATAATAATAAGGAAATTGTAAAAGCTGCAACTACATGCATAGAGCAGAATTTGCTAACTTACTACAGATGGTAACAGCATTCAAATTTAATACACAAGTGCGGTGAAGTTATACATATACAAACAAAAAAACATTTACAAAGACTTACTGTAAAGTTTCGAAACATGAAATCTCGAGGTAAAACCCGCCACAGTAGAAAAACAGCCGCATTGGCAAAAATTAAGCCGTAAACTACACTATCAGCTGAATAACCTGAAAATCCTCGGGACCATGAATTCCTACACACAAAGACAAGAGAAGCAAGGAAGAACCAAGTCAGGATGAAAGCAAGAATACTCTTGAACTTTGTCTCCTATTCACAATAGATAGGAACAAACACAAACAATGCAAAACACAAACAAAAAAATCCACAACAATAGAAAATTGGACAGTACTTGATGTAAGATGGAATTGGAATTAGAATTAGATGGGTACAACAGAAGCTGAATTCCAGCACCTCCCTCTAAACGTTAGTACGCTACACATATGGCATTAATGCTTAGTTGTCCTTATGTATTGTATAGGTTGACTATGTAATCATGATGGACTATGTTGTGCATTAACATTGGTATACTATCATACATATCTATACATAGATTCCTGAATTTGCCATGGCTTCAGGTTGAAAGTAATATTCAATGTGTCACAATCCACATTTATCTTAATATTAATAGAATGCATCACTAGACTAGTAGTCTAGACCTACATTTAAGCATTTACACCTTCAAATTCAAAATTCTTAGCATGAAACAATAAAAGTATAACTACACATCACAAGAAATCCAAGCACAATTCTGGAAATTAGAAACCCATTTGTAAACTCAGAACCCTAATCAAAGTAGCCAACCTAGCAAAATGTCACACAATATAAACACCAAAAAATGAAATTCAATTGTCACACATAAACCCCCCCAAAACCCTAACCTTAGAACCCTAAAATTCCACACGATCATTAAGAAATTCTACTCCAACCCATCAAAATTCATAACCAAAATGAGATTCCCACATCATAAACATCATTCAAAGACACCATTTTTGTAAATAAAAGACTAAGAAAGAGTAGAGCATACATATATTACCATCCCCGCTGCTGAATTGGCCCTTTAATCTTGGAAAATTGGGTAATAACAAACCCAACTCTGGAACCCAGAAAGCTTTTTATTGGACCCTTTATCTGAGCACGAGAAACAAAGTGTTTGGAAAGAACAGGGCTTTTGAGGAAGCCATTAATGGCGGATGACCGCCATTGATGGTAAGGAGAGAGAAGAGAAGAAGGATGGGAATTAAGAAGGTGGGTGCCATTGTTGTTGATGGGATTGGAGAGAGAATGAAAAGGCTTAGAGTAGTGAAAATTGGTGGGAGTTGACAATGATTTGTGGAGTTTTTCAGAGATGAATTTGAGAGAAAGTAGTTGCTTCCTCATTTTTAATTGAACAGAAGATGTTGTGTTGCAATTTTGCAGCTAATTCAATTTTCTATGAAGTGAACTATTTTATACTGTATGTTAGTATGTGATGCTATTATGGTACGAAATCAGTTTGAGCCACATGAACAGAGTGAATGTACGATTCCTTTCCGATTGGAGGTAGGCAGGTAGCTCAGGTAGGGGTGTAATCACTGTGGAAATGAACTGAAATGCTCGTCAATAATTTAACTATAGTTTTTTTTTTTATTTTGAAAGAATTTAACTATAGTTTTGTGTTTTTTAAACGTCTATTTTGATCATATTTGTGGTATTTATCAATGCATAACTCGTATTTGTATTTGATAGTGTTGATAACTTGATATATAAAAAGATGGTTTAGTTCGATCTTGGTTTGCTCGCTAATGAGATACGATGTAAAACTTAGGTCGACATTTTAAAAAATAAAAATAAAAAACACCAGCCAATAATAAGTCATTTACAAATATTATAAACTTTTTTTTCTTTTTTTTTTTTTTGAAGGAACATTATAACCTTTCTTAACTAATTGACTTTTGAAAAATTTTTGAGATCCATTGAAAGTTTAGCTCGCCTAAATTTAATAAGCATGAACATGGTAGTAGGTTTGGCTTGATTTTACCCACTTAAGTACATTCTTTATAGATTATTTATCACTTTATTCATATCAGTTACACTTAAGACCTGTTCTCATATGTTGAAATTTCAGTTCAGTTTAGTTCAGCTCATGATTTCCTTCTCTTATAAAATATTCATTTAAATTCAGTTCAGCTGAATTCAGTCAATGTGAACAGACCCTTAATCTGTATGAGTGTATGACTATTAACTTGAATTATAGGACATGTTGTGATTTACTGAGCTGAACTTAACTTAATAACGGACCCTTAGTGCAATTTTGTTCTTGTTCAATCCAAAATAACACGAATTTTCATATATGCACGGGGCCTTTTTTTTATCGTTCCTCGGTTCCTCACTTTCATTCACAGAATCATAGGAACAGTCGAAGTTAGGAGGAGTACCAAACAACCAATGTTGTGTTTTAATTTCCAATAGAAACTCAAAGGCTTCTGGTGTTCTAATGTGGAACCATTTGCGAAGGCTCAATTCCCTCTTTCTACCTCAAATTTCAATCCCTAAATTTCCCAAATTTGTACCCTTTTCAAACATTCCAAATTCACAAAAAAGTTTCAATCTTTCTAACTCCCTCCCACAAACCCAGTACAGAAAACAGATTTCACTTGCCAATCTTTTGCAGAGGTATGGTTTCCCCTCTTCTGATCTTCACTCTTTTCTTACCAAGAACAAGTTTTTATTGACTTCTAATGTATCAGAAATTGAGCAATCTCTTGGAATTTTATTGTTGTCATTCAAGTTGCAGCAAAATTTGATTGTTTCATTAGTTAATGGGTGCCCTAGTGTTCTTGATTTGGGGTTTTTGAAGAAATGGGAAGTGGGTATTGCATCATTGGGCCAATTTGCTAGCTCTCCTAGGGTAATTCGGAGCATTCTCGAGTTTTCGAGGCGGTTTCGGATTAACCCAGATAGGTTTTCTTGTTGTGTTCAGATTTTGAAGGGTTTAGGGTTTAGTGATGGTACCATAATTAGGGTTTTAGAGGGTTTTCCTGAGGTTGTTATGATTAAGGAAAGTGAACTTTGGAAGAGGATAGACTTTTGGATTATGATAGGTTTTGAAAAAGGTGACATTGATAGGATTTATCATTCTTTTCCAGGAGTTTTAGGGTTTCAGGTAGAGAATAGGTTGAAGCCTCTGATGGATGAGTTCTTGGACATGGGGTTTGGAAGGCGGTGTGTTAGAGAGGAGATCATTAAAGAACCAAGAATTCTAAGTTTGGAGCTTGGGGAGCTTCGGCGGTGTTTGGAGTTGCTTCGGAAGCTGAGGTGTAGAGAATCTCTTAAAGAGAAGATATTCAGTGAGGGGGAGATCAAAGCCGGATTTGCTGTTAAATTGAGGATTGATTGCTTGCGTAGATATGGTTTGATCCGAAGAGATGCTCTGAACATAATAAAAAGAGAGCCAAGGTCGATAATATATGACATTGAGGACATTGAAAGTAAAATTGAGTTTCTTTTGGATAGGATGAAATTTGATGTTGAATGTTTGATGGAGGTTCCCGAGTATTTGGGGGTGAATTTCGATAAACAGATTGTTCCTCGGCACAATGTGATTGAGTATTTGAGATCAATAGGTGGCCTTGGTTTTGAGTTAGGATTGAGGGATATTATAAAGCCTACTAGGGTTCGATTCTATAACCTTTATGTAAAGCCATATCCTGAATGTGAAAAGATGTATGGCAGGTTTTCTGAAGATGTTGAAAAGAAGACCCGGTATCCTGTTGGACTGTGGCAACAATTCAAGCCTCCAAAATGCCCAGAATTAAAGCAAGATTTGAAGAATGTAAAGTCATTCACGGAATTATTGGTTTGACGTAGAAGCCTTGATTTGTTTCATGATTACCTATTCTCCGATCACATTTTGATCTCCTGCCGAGTCTAAGCCTAAGGTAGTTAGGTTCCTGATACTTCCATAAGGCCTTGGAATGTATGGTTCTTGGCCAGAGACAGAGCATTATGCAGATAACTCAAGTAATATACAATGAAATTGGTGCTGCATACGTTGAGATCAATGAAGAGTTCCAATATCCGGTTTGCTGTTTAAGGTCAGGGCAGTTGATCCCGTGGGACAGTTGTTGCTGTCTGACCTGAAATTATGTTGTTGCTGTCTGACCTGAAATTATGCAGCTGCTGTCTCTTTGTTAGAGATTGAGCCTGAAATAAGAAATGATTGACCATCTTCAGCATATGTTTGCATAAACAAAAGCCAATAAGACATGAAAAACATGGTTGCCATTTGCTGAAATTTTGGTTCAACAGAGAAGTACCATCCGTCTCTTGCAAGATTTTGCACGTATGAATGGTATATGATGTTTAGTCTGAGGGGAAGATTTTATTTGCTGATAAATAGAGCGATGACTGAAGACAGATTAAGGAATTAAGGATGATATTACATTCACTTAAAAATTCATGAAGGATATGGATCCGGATTTGGTATTGGATGTTATTTTTCAACTGCTAGCCATTGCAACAGCTATTGATGTCTAGCTCCAACCTCTAGTCTGCAGTGTTGGTCTCTCCTTGTTACTTGAGCATAACATGTAAAAAGGTTGTTACTTGAGCATAACATGTAAAAAGGTCAAATAACTGGAAAATTAGTTTGGGCAAGTAGCTTTATTCTTTGCTATTGGCCTACTTGTACTTTCACTAATAGTTTAATCAGTAGCCAATTTATGTACCAAATTTATTGTGTATTTGTGTATACTCTATTTAATCCATTTTTCATCTTCTTTTATAATGAAGTGTCAAATATTGTACCAGTACTAGTTTTGATGCGATTAATTGTATTTCAATTTTGCTGTCAATTTCGACTAGACTTCAATTGGACTCCCAGCATCGGACTTTTAAATAGTTGAAAGCTTATCTTTGCTTTTGACAATTTTGCCATGGTTAATAGGGTTCCTACAATTTTAGTACGAAGTATAAAGGTTTAAGAGAAGCAAATTTTTAAGTATTAAACTGACACGGAGGTAGTAAGATGAACCTGATTTCAATTTGTCATCATGTACTAATCGACGGCTTAACTGATAGTACTTGTAATACATAAGAAAAACAGTAGAGAGAAGATTATACTTGGTAGTTTACAATCTTTACATATAGAATACTTAGGGCCTGTTCTCATTGACTGAACTGAATATTTTATAAGAGAAGGAAATTAGGAGCGGAGCTGAAGTGAAGTGAATTTAATTTCAACGTAAGAGAACAGGCCCTTAAAGTGACATTTATGAGAATTTAACAATGGCATGTTCTTCAAAAAAAAAAAAAGGCTTGTTTAACTCCTTTCCTTGAGCTTGGACTGTTATCAAACTCTTGTTGCAGTCAGTATCAGTCTATTCGACACTTATAAAGTTATAAACCTTAATAGATTGCCCCAGCGCAATTAAGATTGTACTAATGAAGCAAAACAGAAGTATTTTATGGATTATGCAGAGAAAAGAATTGATAAAAAGACTAAGGTGACCGTACATTCATTTAACAGACCCAATAAAGACATGCAGAGACGTGGAAGCCAAAAAATTAAGCTTCAATTGTTCAGTTGTATGGCAGAGAAAAGACCTAAAATACAAATAAAAATTCTGAAATTGTATTCTTAATTGTAAGTAAAGTAATATCTCCGATGTTAGCTATCGGCTTTGGGTCCTTGCAACTGACGCCTCACTAATGCAGTGTAGATGCCATCCTTGCTCAAAAGTTCATCATGAGTGCCGCTTTCCACCACCTGACCATCGGATATAACAGCTACAACGTTTGCACTTTTCACAGTGGAAAGCCTGTGTGCTATCACGAGGACAGTTCTTCCATTCATCAAGCGATCCATGGCATCCTACATAGTACCAACAATGAGAAGGTTTATACAAAGATGCAACCAGAAATAATGAGAGATGTTGAGTATAATATACTGAACCTGCACTAAGTATTCGCTTTCAGCATCAAGGGCACTTGTTGCTTCATCCAATAGCAGTACTTTTGGGTTCATCAACAGAGCTCTAGCAATTGCTATCCGCTGTTTCTGACCACCTGATAATCTAACCCCACGTTCTCCAACATGAGTTTGATACTGCTCAGGAAACTTGGATATAAATTCATGTGCATTTGCCATTTTCTGTGATATTGAGAACAAAAGGGATCAAAAAATGATACTTGATACAAAGATTTTAAGAAATAGTTGGAATAGTTAAATATGTAGCATCTTACAGCAGCATTTTCAATATCAGCAGTGCTGGCCTTGCCATTTAGTCCATAAGCAATGTTCTCTTCTATGGAGCAATTGAAAAGAGTTGGCTCCTGGCTTACAATACTAATCTGATGCCAATGATCAAAATATAATCAGAATTTGCAGAAAATTAGGAGGCGATTTTTTAGGTAATTCTCTCTGTCCAATTACAAAGTTAACATCATTTTTGCACAAAGTTTTAGGAAAGTGAAAAAGTAATAAATAACCTACTAAAAAGGGAGCATAACCTTCTTCATGGAACATAACCAAACTAGAAGATATGATCTTTATTAAGGATGGGGGAAAAAGCATAGACAAACTTCATAAATAGCAGAATAAAGTGTCAGGAACTCAGGACAATAATAACTAACTCGGCTCAGGTTAAATTTCTCCAGTTAGAAACTTAAAATTACATAAGGGTCATAATATTGGGGAAAGTAGCTCACCAACAAGCAGACACCAAACACACATGTACAGATATCACTAGGCTCCATGAAGCTAACAAATTTTCTATTTCAATAAAACATTTGAGATACCTTTATCATTATTCCTGTACCGATGAATAGTTTCCTGTTACATATGAATTCTTATAAACGAAGCTTACAGCTTTACCTTGCTATGCAAATGCTTGTGAGATATTTCTACTAGCGGAACCCCACTCAGCAAAATCTTCCCTTTGGTAGGATCATAAAATCTTTCAATCAAATGTGCTATTGTAGTCTGCATCAACAGTAAAAGAAATAAAAAAGGTGCAAAACTAATGATAGGCTCATATTACTAGGATATATTCATTATTTCTTCGGTACAGTCACTAATATCATGGGAGCTTATAATGAATAGAACTTACTTTGCCACCACCGCTTGGACCAACAAGTGCAACTTTTGAACTAGGCAGCAGTTTTAACGTTATTCCCTGAAAATTTAAAGGACAATTCTCAGTACTGCATTCAATCAGTAGAACCACATTGAAAAAAGGCAGGGGTTTTATGACCTTATCATTACCTTTAGTACCATATGACTTGGGCGTGAAGGATATGCAAACCAGACATCATCCAATTCCACTTCTGCATCTTGATCACTAATAAACAGCATCAACAACAAAAAAGGAACATCATGAGACTTAGCATGAAATTCTGCAGAATAGGACTATTAATCAGAATCCCAATGGAAGATCAACTCTTAGAGCTATTTGTTAAATCATATAATTTCTTCCTAAGTTTGTGTTATTGCGTCCACATCCTTTGCAAAAGATATGAAGATAAATGAGGACTGTCATACATATCGCTAATATCAACAGAAATAAATCTAAAAGAATAAAATTTCCTCAGTGGATAAGATTGAACCCCCCCCCCCCCCCCCAACCTCTCCGTGAAGCATGTGAACAAAAATAGACAGAAAGATAAATCCAGGAGCAAACAAAAAAAATGAATCGGAGAAGTTGAAAAACTCACCCTAATGGACACTTGGATCCTGGCTCTGGCATGGATGATGTTCGGTCTAGCAGTTGGAAAACACGCCTACTGGCTCCAGCAGCTTTCATTGCCACAGTGTATAATCCAGACAGTCCAGATATAGATGACCCAACTGCATTAAAATAATTATAATGGTAAAACTATATACGTAGTAAAAAAAAAAAAAAATACGCACAAAGAAGACAAGACCAGATATTTTCAAGCATACTCGTTCAATAATAAACTTGAATTTGTTGATGCATGATAATCTTAATGGTTGATTGTTCTTGTCTATAGCTACATGTTTGGCACCAAACAACTAATCAATTACCTGTAAGGCTATAAAGAATGAAGGATGTCAGAGCACCAGGTGTCATGCCAGTACCATTGATAGCCAGGAAAGCTCCATATATCACCACAACAATAACTGACAGGGTGGATGCTGCATTTAGTCCTCCAAAGAATAAACCTGCAACTTTCTATAGCAACCAGAATCAGACGTCACAAGCTTGCGATTAACAAAAAGAGATTGTAATTCAGAGGAGAATCTCACAGCTTGTGTAAGTCCCAAGTTTAAAGTCTCGTCAACTTTCTCAGAATATCGCTGAATTTCATAATCTTCTTGGGCAAAGGACCTTACTGTGCGGATGGCACCAAACGATTCCTGTAAAAAAACTGTACAATGTGAAACAATTTTCAACCACTTCCAACCTCTTAAAGGCTGTCATTGAGAAACCAGTGTTCTAGTGTTGATACGACAATATCTTATTTGCATCAAGAAAGAAATATGTAAATGTGACACAAAACTAAACTGCATCAAACATTTCACTAAGATGTATGTTCAGCAGACTGGATAGCCATGAATCCTTTGGCCTTTACATTGGGCCATAGAATTTTTAAAAATCGTAAATATTAGGGGGTGGGGAAAATGCTTCAATTAGTGTTGATATAAATGGCTGCAACATACCTCTGCAATTGAAGATGCTGCTGCAGCAGCAGCCTGAGTCTTGTGTGAGAGTTCACGGAGAAAGCGACCAAATTTACGCACACCAACAGAAATGGGAGGCACAACAGCCAATGCCAACACTGAATATGAATTAAGATTAAATCTTATCAGACAGCAATGTAAAAACGTGGATGGCGACTTTGTTTAATATAAATGTTCCCTTTATATTTTTCAGAAGTCCCAAATGATACTCTGAAAATTTAGTAATGTGCTGTCTTCCATTTTGCACAACATGTTTTTTTATTACTTTCAAACATGTAATAAACATAGATTTGAACTAAGTAGACAAGGTTCTTTTGTCATCAACATCTCAACACAACATTGGTTGTCTTGCAGTCTGTTCTTAATCTGGGTGTTTAGTCAATGAAGAGCAAATAACAGGAATGCAGGGAGTAGCTAACAGAACTCTTATTCTTACATGTCAACTTCCATGATGTTGCAAACATGAAACCAAGACCAATGAATGCAGTTGCTAGATTTCTCAGAGCTTCAGACAGATTAGTAGTAGCAGCATTTTTTATGATTTGTGTGTCTTCAGCTAGTCTACTCAAAAGCTCTCCAGTTCGCGTAACATCAAAAAAAGCTATTTCCTGAAATTAGGGGGAGAAAGAAGAGAAAAGGCATCATGGATCAATTCACTGAAAAATTGAAGTTCAACAATGGACTTAGTAGTTGACATTTGTAAATAACAAATTCAAAGGGATGGTTCCAACACCTGGCAAATTAGATGGGAGAATAAATTCTTTCTCAGTCTTGCAACGACCCTTTCACTTGCAGAATTAAATAGCCACGCCCTCAATGCTGTACAAATTGAACTGGGATAGAAAAGAGAAACAAGTACATGAATATTTTTTTTTTTTTTTTTGACGAGAACAAGTACATGAATATGATGGAACACAAATACCAGAAAACCTAGAATGAAGAATTAATATGACATATGAAGTATTAGATTTTACTCCGTATATTTCTTGTATTTATATTATGTATTCTGTTTCGGAGATCCCTTTTATTTTTTACAATGCTCCTACTTATTCAAAAACAATGTGCCCATTTTGCTATTTTATTCATTGAAAATTTGAAATGTAATCAACACAACATTTCAAAAGACAATCAGTGCTTAATTTTTGTTATGTAAACAAAAAAAAAAAAAAAAAAAAAAAAAAAAAAAAAAAAAGGAAATTTGCATATTTGTTTTTAGTTTAAAAAAGCTACTCCGTAGTACATTATACCACAATTGTGCTTTCCTTAATATCTGTGCCTGACACCAAAACGCAACAAATAAAAAGGTTTGGAGGGAATACATGGGCAAGGAGATAGTTTAGAAACAATAGTAATCTGCATAGTTTTTATAAGGCTAAGCTATCATGTCTGAAGTGGACTTACCCTACAATAACAACCAACACAATCTCTAGAATGGTGCTCGTAACTGCATCCCGAGCTTCAGCTTTCTTCTCTGGTGAGCTGATATCTCCGGACACAATATCAATTACTTTTCCACCAAACTTTGGCTGCAGCAAGACAGACAGATGCTCAAAGTGTCTAAACGATATAATTGTTTTAAAGCTACAACTCATTTAGTAAAGAATAAGACATACCACTAATATGTTTGATGTGGCTGCAATCAACAGAGCAACTGTAGCTATAATAAGTTTTGGTGCATCAGGCTTTGCCTGCAAAATGATATATTTTTATAAATCACATGAACGAAATGAAATATTTGAATAATACACTATGGACAAACTGAAGAACAATGCACTTACAAGAGAAAGCACCCTACCGAATCCCACATTCGCAGCCTAAACAATCCAACAAGATGTATCAGGAACTATTACATTAAATATCAGCAAATTCATTAAGGTGAGAAATAAAAAATAATTCAGGATTTAGATGGTATGCAGGTAGCCTTACCGGTGCATTACCATTCTCAAGGTCTGTTGAGCCAATTTCCTCTCTTTTAAAGCCGGCCTTTAAGAAGTATGATGATTAGTAAAATAATGTTCTCCATACACAGGTCTACTCAGGGCCTAAAAAGTAATAGCAATCATAAACACTTTTTACCCTATACAACAGCTGAAGATCAAATAATTGTTAACCTTGTTTCCAAACCAAATTAGTCATTACTAAAAAAAAAAACCAAATGCTTATACACAGAAGGCAGCAGCCATGCACATTGGAGCAGTTTAAATTCCGAATATGGATACAGGAGTCACAGACTGTAATCTCCACATGCCTACACATATAATCAATGTCGAAATTTATCCAATACATCCAACAATCCTAGCAGCTAAAAGCCTAAAATTACAACACTGTCAAAATTTGCAGTAAATTGCATCCCTAAGCTTCGATTTTCAAACACTCCTAGAAGGCAACATATGAAGCCATTGACAATAGTGATATTCCAGCACAAGAGTAAATTGCCATTTAAGAAACATATAAGGGAGCAAAAGTAGTTATCCAAACAGCAAAATAACCACAGCATTGTTCCAAAATTTACAAATAATCATAAAGCTTATACTGTAACTATTGATATATGCAAATATTCATGTGATAGAAGTGGATGCACTTTTTATCATATTATTCATATAACCAATAACAATGTCTAAGAAACATAATCCAATAATTTGCACCACCTAAATGACCCACATTCTTTCCAAAAATATAAAGTAAAGGTTACTTTTCCTCTTCAAACAATCATAATCTTTAAAACCCACAATTTCCAACCGTTAATTCAACCAATTATCTCAATCAAACAGACAAAAAAATTCATCAACACTTCTTATGATCAAAATATACAATACCCACAAACTCCAATCATCATATAATCAATCAATAACCCCAAATTAAGGAACAATATCAAAAACCCAAAAAAATTACTGACAATCAATCACTAAAAACGGTAATCTAGAACAAATGAAGAAAGTAGAAATGAACTCACATGCCGACCCAAAAGAGGAACTCTATTACCACCACCGCCGCCTAAACCATGTCCACCACCATACCCACCACCACCACCACCATGCCCTCCAAAATTCATGCTTTTTCTTGCAAACCCAAATCAAATTTATGCAAAAAAAATCTTAAGAAAATTACAAAATGTTGTCAAACTAAAAATGTTGAAAAATCAATGAACAAGAAATAAGTGGTTAAATATTAGTGATGAATGTGAGATTATAAATAGAAGTAGTAGATTTGATCTTGGGCTTTGGGAGGCCTATAACTAAACTAGTAGTAGTGTAAAATTAGTGCCAATTTTAGTGGGTTGCTGTAAAGTTGTACAAAAGACATTGCCAACGTATGGAGTTTGTGAAAAAGACAATTGGGTTTTCGTCATTCATCACGTCTTTTCTATATTTGTCACTAATTAGGATAATCTAAGTGTTATACAGATTACAGAGTAATTAAGATATGTAAAGAATTTCATTATTATTTATCTATCCTCTTATCTTGTCAGAGTATAGAATATTAACAGAATGATTTATGTTTATTACATTCTCGGTTTATTTTTATATACAACGTATTATGCTCATTCGGTATCACAGTCGGTTTTGTACTCTCTCCGATCTTAAATAATTAATATGTTTGACTTTCTTTAAACTAGTCATACACTAATGTTAATCATCTTTTTTTAGTAATGTATAAAAAGTGAATTTTGTTATGAAATATATTGTTAAATGAGTAATACGCATTAATATAAAGTTTTATAATATACTACATTTTCTTTTATAACTTACTCATATTATATTTAATCATATACTACCTCCATTGCATATTATTTGCAACGATTTGACATATTATTACAGTGGTATGTCCTTTTTCACACCTTTTGCTAAGGGTACATTGGTGCGCTTTTTTTTTTTTTCCTTCTCGTTTTTTTTTTATATAGTACATGTTGATGAAAAGTAGTTTAATAAACAATCTAGGTTGATGAAAAGTAACTTAAAGTTTAAACAATAGTAGGTTTTAAAAGTAATGAGTAGTTTAGACAATTTGGATATTCAGGGCCTGTTCTCTTACGTTGAAATTCAGTTCAGTTCAGTTCAGCTGAATTCAGTTCAGTTCAGTTCAGCTCAATTCAGTTCAGTTCAGTTCAGCTCAGCTCCTAATTTCCTTCTCTTATAAAATATTCATTTCAGTTCAGTTCAGTTCAGCTGAGTTCAGTTCAGTTCAGCTGAGTTCAGTCAATGAGAACAGGCCCTGGCATGTACTTTAATTTTACTTTCAAATTTCAACAAGTCCTTGTAGTTTGTAACATATGAAGAAAATATTAGAGAATGTAAACAAACAACTCTATGTATTTCCTTATTGTATTTTTCCTTTGTATTTTCCCCTTACTAATATTCGGTCACATTACAATATATATAGACAATAGGAATATCCAGGGGTGGAGCCACCGGGGGGGCTGGTGGAGGCTCGACCCCCGTGGCCCAACTAGTGACGTATAAAATTATATATTCCTGCTCCCCTGAAGTAACTACTAAATAGCAAATATTTACCATACATATCATGTTGTTAGTGATAGCCCAATTGGTTGTGGAGCTTTGTATGGTGAGGGAGGTCTCAAGTTTGAGTCCCCAGTCCCCACTATGAGCGTTTTTTTTTCCTTTTTTTTGGGTTAACTTTATTGTTTCTTGGCCCCCTTAGATTTTTATTCCTGCCCTCAACCCTAGGAATATCTAACCCTAATATTCCCCAAATACCTTAACTTCCTAAATCTATTCACAATATCTCACGTATATCTTTTCACAAAAATATCTCATATGATATTATTCTTATAATATCATATCACAATATATGTTTTTTTTTGTTTACACTCACAATATATGCTTCTATCTCAATAGTTGTTCATCTTATGATATTATCATTTAGTTTTGTTGCTTAGTAAAAAGAGTTATAATTTTTGTTTTCGGAAATTGGTCACTAGGTATTCAATCTTCATAACAACAAAGGGAAAATGGGCCAAATAAGAATCCCTTCTTAGTTGGGCTAGCCCTTCAATAAGGTGGGTATGGGCCTTCTTGAACACTGGGCTGGTCCTATGGGTTTAGATTAGGACTGGGTCAGGATTATATAACAGAAATAGCCTGGTAACAGTAGGAAGTCAATTTTATAATAAGGATTAAAACATAAATTAAGCTCAATTTTATAAATGTGGTTAACATTCCTATGCTTATCAATAATCACAGTATCACACCACCAAGTCACCACACCCATCACCATCGACACACTACCTTCTCCACTAATCATACCACCCCAGTAATCATCACTATGTATTTTAGTGTGTCACAAAATTACAATGTAAATGTTCAATACAGTCTCTCTTCACATTTTTCCTTAAATAGTTAAATAATTCACATGTATACCCATTGAATAAAGGAAGTGTAAATAAAATTCTTCCAAAATGAGATCACTAGTAACATCTCTCATAATTGTCAATATTATATCCTTAGTAATTCAGCCAATAAGTAGCTATGTATAAAATAACTACATAAATGCCTATAAAGCACACCAATTGATGCATTTTACGGATGTTATAACTAATAAAGTGTTTACTCTAGTAAAACTCTTACCTCAAATTCTAGAGGTTTGAGTTTCGAATCCTATCAAGTGAGGGTGTCTGAGTAAAGATTGTCTTACTTTACCCTAAATTTTCAAGTATTTTACTTGGAAATATAAGACCAAAAAAACCGTGAGGGTTAAGGTCTAATTAGGGTACGGTTATCTTTTAAGAAAATATAAAAATCTTTGGATGTTATAGTTGATACTGAAATATGTAGGAACTAGGAAGTATATTTACAACGAAAGTACAAAACATGAATAAAATTGGTTAATACTCCGTAAGAAGTGCAAGAAGTAACTTTGAGGGAATGTTTTAGTCTTACTAAATAGATGAAAAGGTCAAATTTAATTTCCTTTCGTGTACATGAATCTTTTCACTATGCCTTGCAATCAACAAATTACCGTTTGTCACTTGTTAGAGTAGTAGTCCTTTCATTTATACTTCCCATTTGTTTTTAACAATAAGTACTCCAAACTCAATGCCCACCTAGTTACCTTTAAGGCTTTAACCATTGATGTGTTAGTATTGATATTAGTAAAAATCATGAAAACTTTTTTTTTTAAAAAAATCTAGCAATATCACATAAGTTTAGACCAATATTTAAAAAAAGGGAAAAAAAAACTCATATAAAGTTTTGACAATATGGATCAATGATTCATATACAAGCAAAATTTATATCAATCAAAATGAAAATCATTAAGGAAATAAAAATTGCCTTCATGCTTGGTTTTCTCCACTTCAATTTTAATAGCTTAATAGCTCAATTTTTTGGAAAAGGTAGTTGTGAGAATGGTCCATACTACGAGTAGAAAATTTTTACACAACAAAAACTACTGATCACTAAAATTTAAATTTAGTACTTAGGGCAATAGCAATAAGAAGTTTGTGGAAACAATTACAAACCTCTTGTTGTGGGTTGAGGTTTGTTGTGGAGAGGTTTGTGTAAACAAACCGGTTTGCACTTGCTTAGTTGGTAAAAAATTTAGGTTTTTCTCTTTTTTTCTTTTTTTTTTTTTGTTTTTCTTTACTTTTGATTTGGGAATTTAATGAGTTGTATTGATATTGAGTCCCCTACATAAACCTGTAAATAGGTTTATATATTATTGATGAAAGATTTGATAGAGAAGAAGTTTGTGTAATGATGACGTGTCAAGTTAACAAACCTTTGCCCTTACTCCATCCGTACTCCCTCCGTTACACAGTGATATTTCTACTTTGACCAAATTTGTCTTACAAAAAGATCTTTAACATGAACATCATTGTGGAACAATGAAGTATTTAAGTTCTTTATAAAGTTGAAGAAAACTTATACTTCGTGTTTAAAATTACTCTTATAAGTGTATTCATCAATACCATTAAAGTTTTCTCAAAAAAAAAAAAAAAAAAATCAATACCATTAAAGTGCATTATACAGAATAAGCTTCATTACTACCATCAAAACTAAAAGATTGTGAGTTGTGACAGAGATTGCTAAAGGTGATTCTGATCTTAATGCGACGACATGACACTGACATATGCATTTACTAGTACTCCGTAGTTATTATGACTATAAACCACTACACTTTATTTATCTCCAATAGTATTTTCTCTCCTTTTATGCTATTAATTTGATACAGTATACATTTAATCTATAATTAATAACCAAAACATGTAATTATATAGGCTGACTGTCCAAATGACTTCTAAATTAATTTGATAAAGTAAATTAATCAATCTATAATTAGTATCCAAAGCATGTAATTATTTCGTATGACTGTCCAAATGACTTCCATCTCTTTTTATGCCTTAATTTTCATTGAATTGAAATCGAGAATAAAAAAAGTAAGAGCTCAAAACAAGATACTACTCCCTCCGTCCTAAAAAGAACGACCCATTTGGATTGATTACGCGGGTATTAAGGAAGTTAAGTAAAAAGAAGTAAAAGTATATTGGAAAGATAAATTTACATGGGGTTTGTAAAAAAATAGAGAGAGAAAGTAATAAAATAACATGGAAAATCAAATTTTTATATGGGAAAGCTAATTTTGCACAAATATTATTGCAAATTGGTGGGTGTTTTAATGCAAATGGATCATTCTTTTTGGGAAAAAGTTTTGGCCAAATGGGTCGTTCTTTTTGGGACGGAGGGAGTAAAACAATAAATTAACAAGAATATAGCTAAAATTCAGAGAATTAGAGAAGTAAGAGCTTAAAACAAGATACAAAAGGGAAAATATGAATCTTGCTAACGAAGCATTTTAAATATTAGCTAAAGTGGTATTAAGGGTTTTTTTTTTTTTTTTTTAAAGACGGGGAAAAAGTATTAAGGGCCTGTTCTGATTGACTGAACTGAACTTATTGGAACTGAACTGAACTTAATATCTTCTGAGAGAACGAAATAAATTAAGATAAGAAATGAACTGAACTTATTAAAACTGAACTGAACTGAAAATAAGCCGAATAACACAGACTCTAAGTTGAAAAAACATGACAAAATCACGCATTGATCAGTGTAATTAATGTTATTTTTAAGCGTTAGTTAGCTTTTACCAATTAAAATTGCAAGAATTCAAGGGTTTGTCTAATATGAGTATTATGACTGATTATTTTATGAAATATCCGCATATATAAACTGCAAGTAAAAATCAGCAAAAAAAAAAAAGGTAGAAAAACAGATAATTAACATTAATTTTTGGTTTTTGAATAAACTACACATTACATTAGTACAGTAGTAAGTTACCAATCCCATCTAAAGCTAACAAACTACAGTAGTAAGTTCGAAAGATTTAATCTATGTGACAATTTCTCCATTTCCGAAATGTGCAAAATCATGGAGAAAGATCACTTATGATAGTCCATAATAAACTAGTACTACTAGTTGCTATTATAGCACTAGCACACACATAATCATCTTAACATAGTAGAATTAAGCACAGATTCTACTAACAGCCTTGCACACCAAAGACGACTTCATCTCCATGGAAAGCTTGAGGCACTCGGTCAAGTCCACACCGTTCTCGGTCGGAACCCACTCGAAATTCTGAAGCATCTGAGCCAACCACAGCTGTGCAGTAGCCATACCCATTGCCTTTCCGGGGCAGACACGACGTCCTGCTCCGAAAGGTGCTAGCCTGAGGTCTGAACCCATGATTGGAACATCGTCCTCCATGAACCTCTCGGGTTGGAACTCGTTGGGGTTAGACCAGATCTTATCGTCGTGGGTGATGGCGAACATGTTAACCATAGCGGTAGTCCCGGCTGGGACGAAGTGGGGACCAACGTGGGTGTTGTGGATGGATAGACGAGCCCATGATAGAAGTGGGCCTGGTGGGTGGACTCTCAAGGTCTCCTTAAGGATGGCTTGGAGGTATGGTAGGTTGGGGAGGTCTGAGTCGGTGACTTGCCTGTTGGCTCCGACTACACTGTCGATTTCGGCTTGGGCTTTGGCTTGAATGTCAGGGTGCACCACCATCCTCGCTAGAGTCCACTCTAGTAGGATTGCTACTGCGTCTGTTCCCCTGAATATCATTTCCTGCATTCAAAAACCAAACATTAGCATTGGTCTTTAATCTTTATAATTTTCCACTGTTAAGCATATTAATATATTCATCAAAGACCATCTAATTCGAATATTAATTAGATGCCCTAATACAAGTATACAACCTCATTTAAAAGAAAACATACATTAATCCACAACATAAACATCATATGAAAGAGATAAAAATATCATATGATATACGAAGTATTCTCTACTTCTTTGGCAAAAATAAAGACCAAACATATGAAAATGGACCCACAAAACCCAACAAAAAGCACATAATTATAAACCAATGTAAAACAAAAAATGAAACAGTTATATCATGAACAAAGTAAGACATGAGATTTTTTTTTTAAAAAAAAAAAAAAACAGAAATCATACCCAAAGTAGAGCAATCATATCAGAATCAGACAGCTTGTTTTCTCCATCTTCCAAATCAAGAAGAACATCAACGAAATCCTTTGAATCATCATCAACCTTCTCGCTTCTCAATGCCCTGTGTTCCTCAATTACATTACCAACATATTTATTCACCTTTCCAACTAGATTCTTACACCTTCTCCTTACTCCCTGTAAATCCAACCACCTTAGAGGGGCAAAATGGTCACCCCAGTTAAATACTCCCAACAATTCATAACCCTCCTTCACCAATTCCTCTAGGTTATCAGCCTCTTCAGTTCTCTTACCGAAGAAATCGTAACTCTTTCCGAACACACTCATCATGACATTGTTTAACGATCCGAAATGCAATACATTTTTAATCTCAACATTACCTTGTTCACCCATCAAAGTATTGATTTGTTTAACCATCTTGTTACCAATTTCCTGACGGAATCCTCCGAAGTTGGAGATTCTTCGAGGGCTAAAAAGATGAGTAGCAGAAATCCTACGAAGGTTTCTCCAGTAATCGCCGAAGGGAGCAAACCCCATAGCCCTGTTAAACAAAAGCTCATAAGCCGACTCCTTAATAGGACGATCAGCAAATTCGGAGCTGTTTAAAATCTCTTTAGCAGTCTCTGGTTCACTCGCTATCACGAAGCGAGTAAACCCAACTGAGAACGCCATCAATGGAGTAGCCTTAAGGCTAGTTGCTATCTTAGATAGAATTCTGTGGGTTTTTTCGGAAGCGAAAACATGGCCGAGACCAATAAGGGGTAATCCGCTTGGGCCGGGGATAGCCGAAGCGGACTTACCGTTGCCGCTTCGGTTGTTTTTAACAGCGGAAAGAGACCATGCTAAGCCTCCTGGGTAAAGGAATATGGTAAAAAGGGAAAGAAATGCGGCGAATGAAAGGAAAATGGATGCTGAAAGAAGGGATGATGCTGTTGGTAGCAATGAAAAATTCGTTGCTAAAGCTTCTACTGACATTTTTTTTGGTTGGTTTTTTTTTTTTTTTTTTTTTTTTCTTTTGCACAAGAGAAATTTGTTGTTAGGTTGATGGGGGTTTGGTGAGGGAGAAGAAGTGTGAAGGGTTGTTATTTATAGTGGTTGTGAATACCATATAATATTATTAATTATTAATTATTAATATTAATTATTAATTATTAATATTAATTAATTATTAATATAATAATATTATTAATATTAATTAATTATTAATATAATTATTTTTAAATGTAATTTATTTCATGTATTGGGAGTTTAAACTTCAGATTTTGATATGGTTTTTATGTTTTAGGGTAAATATAAATAAAAAAAAAAGGGTGAAAAAGATGAAGGGTTGAAAAAGGAGTGATAATTTAATGAGTGAGGCGGTTAGGCAGTAATGTAAAAGAGTGATATTTTGGAGATTTATGAAAAGAGATGGTAATGAAATCTTATACTCTTGGTACTAAAAAGATGCATGTTTAGAGTAATGGAGATATTTCATGATATTGTTCATTTATGGTTTGGAGTACGAACGGACTGTATATGAGATAAAGGTTGGCTATAACAGATATGAGATATATATATATTCCAGTGTTTAATACTCAGTATTAAGTACTTCCTATGTATTTGTAATAACTATCCTTTATCCAAATGGATGATGCTGTGTATCTTTTCATTCTATTTCAAAAATGCAATTCGTAATACTACTGTATTTTTTTTGTTTATTTATGAATATATATCTTAAATTTTGAAAATTTTATTATATAAACTACAAATATTATACTCTGGACTTCTGGAGTATTATGTAAACACTAGTGAGTAGTCTGGGCGTTGCCATATTGTAGATGTGCAATCGATAAACTATATAAGGCTTTTCAAAAACTGAAATTGTCGTTATCAAACCAAAATTGAGTTATTTGTTTAATATCTTTTTATATTTAATTATTATTAAACCTTACGGTTTGCATTAATATAATTTTTTTTTAACTAACATACGAAGTAGTTAATAATTAACTTGGATAGTTAATATATTATTATAATTTGTCCTTTATTATGTTTTATGTGCCCCTCATTAATCTAAAGAAGTCTGTATGCCACGTAGCACTCTCCCTTCATATATTGTGTTCCATGTCATGCATATGTAGTCTATATACCACATGCACGTGGCACTAAACTAATATGTATGTCATGTAGCACTCTCCCTTCAAGTGTTGTATTTCATGTCGTATAGATGTACATAAATCTATGTGACATGTAACACTATACAAGTTCGTATATGCCATGTAGCACTCTCCCTTTAGACATTTTATTCCATGTCATACACAAGTGTATGTGCCACGTGATACATTCCCTTCAAGTGTTTTAATTTATTCCATGTCAAACATATGCAATTAAATATTTAAAAATATACGATGTGCTTATGGCAATCAGATCTCATGAGTCATGACCTCAAATTATACATTAAAATTTAACTAGTAAACCATTCAATATATAATTAATGTCATCTTCATAATATAAATTATAAATAGCTAAATATTTAAGAAATATATTGCCTCTGGGTATCGTTAGGACCTAAAAACTAGTTAAACGACTATAATTATACTTTTTATTCTGTCAAAATAACATAATACTCATCTGACAACATTATATAGTCAAATTAACAGTGTAATTGTAATTACAAAGGCTATACTTGTTTCACTTAATTTGTATATAAACTAAACTTCAACCTTAGTTATATGTATGTCAATTTATAAATAAAAATAGGGAAATTCTCTTTGGTAACCATTAATTTTATTTTTTTCTTAGTGGTAAAACCTGAAATTTTTTATTATCAGTGGCAATCACGGGTTAATAATACTAAGTAAATGGTAACATTAATAATAATAAAACAAACTTAAATGTTTAACTAAAGTTAATTTTGGTTAAATGACAATGAATTTACGTTAGTACCTTTCAAATTATTTTTTTTAAAAAAAAAAAAAAAAAACTCCAAACCCCTCCCCACCCACCCAGCCACCAGATAACCACCAGCCCCCCTCCCCTTGTCGGCGCCTGACTGATGGTGTCTCAATCCCCTCCCCCGCCGGAGACAAAAACCTCCGACCACCATAGCCAGCACACCCACGAAATCCCCTTCCCTTGTTCACTCTTTCCTTCCCCTTATTTCTCACTCTCCATCGCGCTGCCCTAACTACCACCAACACCACCACCTGAACTGCCGTCGTTGAGACCACCTGAACCACACGCCAATTTTCTCTCTCCTAGGTCCCCCAATTTCAACCTCCCTTTAAAGGTCTCCAATGGCGGTTTCCTCCTATTTCGCTTTGAACACTCTTCTTCACGCTGCCTCTCCTTTTCTCGCCGTAGCCGCTGCGTCGTCCTCCTAATCACCGTCATTGATTTTTGCTTCTGATCGTACGTCATTCTTCACCAATTTTCGAATTTGGGGTTTGATTCTAGGTCAAGTTTTGGAATCGATTGATGTTGGAAGGAAGAAAATTAGAGGAAGGGAAAGGGATTTGCATAGTATAGGTCTGCCATTGATGCTGGAAGGGAGAAGGATTTTCAAAGATGAGGGGTTTGTACAGGTCTTCTGCCATTGATGTTGGATGAAAGAAGGAGGAAAGAGAAAGGCAGAAAATTAAGGGGAAAGGATAGGGGTCATTTTAGGGGGTAATTGTGTCTTTTCGCAGTCTAATAGCTAACCATAGTTAAGAAATTATCAGATTGTTTAATTTAAGTTACCATTTGCTTAATAATATAAAGTCGTGATTACCATCGATAATCAAAAATTTTAGACTCTGCCACTGAGAAAATATTAAAGTTGGTGATTACCAGAGAGAATTTCCCTAAAAAATATATCAAGTAGGTTCTAGTTAGATTTGCAATAATATATACTAAAATCCATGCACCTGTATTATTTTTTTTTTTTGGGTAAAAATCCACTATTATTTTATTATTTCTCTCTCTCACTAATCTCACTCACAAATACAAGTAATTAATTATTTCTCTCTCTCTTAATTACCAACCCCCCTTAAACTACTTTATACGAATAGGACCGGAGGTAGTATATATATTGAAGTAAAAGTTACTTCTCCCATATTAAGAGACTAGCGGGGAGTTTGGAAGAGGGATGGGATTAAGTGGGATAAGAAGGTGGAATTTGAGATGAGGATAAAAATAGTGTATTCCATTGTTTGGCATGAGTTGGGATTATCCAATTAGAAATACAAATTTACCCTTTGTATCTTTTATTTACTCTTTTCTTCTTTTTCTTTCATTAAGGGTTGAAATATCTTTTATCCATTAAATTTAATCCTTATCCTTTATACCACCTCCCTTAAGTTATTAATTTGGAGGGATAACTCCCATTTTTATCTCCCTCCTAACCACCCTCATAATCCCCATCCCTCTAAACAAACAAAAGATTTGTTAAATCCCTCCTCTTTTATCCTATCTCCCTCACTTTATCCATCCCTCTAAACAAATACCTTCTAGGAGTAAAAAGAAAAGAACAAAAATAGACTAGGAGTAGAATTGAACACCAATAGAATGAAAAGGTTATCCTATGGCTTTATGCAAAGTGCACTAGTGAATACAACAAATTTAACTGTTGGAAAAGTTAATGGCTGGTTACATGTACATGTAACTAAGGGTTGCCACTCCATTATTTCTAAAGCTACTTGATTTAAGCTACAACCTCTACAATAGCAAGCTGCTCCTGTTATAATTTTATTATGCCTCATATGATGACATATAATAAATATTTATATTAACAAATTAAAAAAATATTAAACAAATAAATATAATAGCTTTGGGTGTAAAAGGCTATGTAGTTTGGTTTAGCCACAAAAGGTTGTAGTTCCACAATGGCTAGCATGTAGCTAGCAATTATTTAGAAATTGCTAGCAGGTCCTTATGCACAACATAACTAGGCCATTTACAGTTTTTATCGTTCAATTTAAAATGTATTTGACAATGTACTATAGTATTATTGCATGGCTCACAAGTGTTTATTGGCTATAATAGAGTTGGTTGAGAACTTATCCTTTGACTTTGGTTATAGTTTACTAGTTCGACCCCTATCAACTACAATTGTTTGAGATTAGGGGGGTTACCTTCTCCCGACCCCTTACTCTTAAACGTTATCATGAGGAGTTGGGCTGGTTTACACCTGTTAAAGGTGCCTATTTTGTAAGGTCCTTCATCTTACCTTAAAATAAAAAAAAATAATAAAAAAAAACCTCAGTAATTTTTATTATGCTCACAATAATTTTTATAATGTTTCATTGCATGTTTTTTTTATCCGAAACATCCTAACTTTATAAAAAAGCTAAACAAACTATTGTAAATAGTGTGTGAAGAATTATATTTATATGAATATTTATTTACTTATTTGTCTTAATTAATGTTAGATACTTTTTTTTAAAAAAAATTTAAGAAAAGTATTCAGACATATATCCCTACCTTATAGAAAGTATGAGATTACTCTTATGAATAGTGCAATGCCATTTATTTATTTCAAAATGTATATTTACATGTTTACCCTTATTAATATGTACTAGTTTTTATTTTGCCCCCTTTAAAGTTAATTATTTTTATTTTTATTTTTTTTATATTCTTCAAAATGTGCATTTACATGTTTATCCTTATTAATATGTACAAGTTTTTATTTTGCCTCCGTTAATGTTAATTATTTTTTTAATTTGGCTTTTATTTATGTTAATTGTTATATATTTATATATAATTGTTATATATATATATATATATATATATATATATATATATATATATATATATATATATATATATATATATATATATTTATATATAAAGTATTTAGAAAAATATGTGGACATTTTTTCCTCTAAAAAAAATTTGTTTACATATATTATGTTATCAATGTAACCAAAAACAAAAAAAGCTTCCCGAACAAGACTAGCGCGTTAGCCACCTTAGTACCCCTAAAAATATCATAATTTACCTCACTAAAATTTATGAGATATAATCAAATCGAAAGAGCTCATCCATTATTCAATCAAGACTAACTATGGCCTTGGTTATCTCAAAAATTGAAAATATGCTTTAGGTAAAAATTTATTTGTCTAGATTTTTATAAGCACAATCTTTGCATTTCAATTTTTAATACGGAGTATATTATTTGGTGGGACTCTTTAGTCTTTACTAATAGCAATGCACTCGACACCAAGCTAAGTTTAGTCTATTAGGAAAGATTGCACGTTCCAACCTTGAGGTTGGGGATTAAATCCCACTAAAGGCACTTTGAGGGTGGGGATCCTTTACCCTTCCCCCATCACTCTCAAAGTGTCGTACCAAAAAACCATGAGGGTTGAAGTTCGTTAAGGTCCTTCTCCTTACCATCCTAAAAAAATAAAAATAAATAAAAATAAAAATAAAAATAAAAACTAGCAATGCTCTCGACATGCATTAAATTTATTTGTTTAGTTTCTCATAAGCACGATTGTTGCATTTTTAACTTTAATATATTTATTGGTGGGATTCTTTACCAATAGTAATGCTCTTGACATGCATTGGCTAAGAACTACATGCATTGTCTAACTAATTATTTGGCTTTAATGGATAAATTTGATCGTGATTATTAAGAGCATTTGATTATATAGTGTACTTTTTAAGAAAAAAAACAAAAAAAACGTGTACTTTTCGACGAGGCTACTTCTCTAAATGTGGAAGCAATGGACAATTTTGATCGTGATTTTCAAGAGCATTTGATTATATCGTGTACTTTTGGAAGACGCTACTCCTCTAACTGTGGAGGCAATGGATTTAAACAATCATTTCTCAGGCCCCGTTCTTTAGAGCTGCTCAGCTCTGCTCGGCTTTGCTCTGCTCTGCTCAAATCAAATCTGCTCTGCTCTGCTCTGCTTTGCTCATCAAAAAAAATCTGCTCTGTCTGCTCGGCTCTGCTTTGCTCTACTCTGCTCTGCTCTATTTTCAAATAATAATTAATAATAACAACAACAATAATTAATATTTAATAATAATAATAATTAATATTGTATTGATGATAATAATTTATTATTTTGAATAATTATAATAATTATTAATATTAAAAATAATTTTAATAATAATTAATGTTAATAATAATTAATATTTATTAATCACTAATAATAATATTTAATAATTCAAACTATTAATAATTAATATTTAATAATATTATTAATTAATAATTTCTAATAATTATAACAATTCTTTCAAAAAAATAAATAATAGTAATAATAATAACAATTAATAACAATTTCTTTTATAAACATTAGATATTAGAATCATAATATGTGGAAACATTTTATGTGGGTATTGATTGTTAGTTCATAGAGTTGAATTAATTTTCAAATCTTTCTATACAATTTAAGAATTAAAAAAAAAAAAGAGGTTGTTTTCAAGTAGTACTTTGTATATTATTATTATTTTAGGGTTAAAAATATATGATTAAGACAAATTTATAAGTAAAATTATTATTACTCATTAAATCATTATATTTTAAATTTTTTGTGAAAAAATATAAGTAAACCATTGTCTTTTGTCTTTCTACTATTAACATATGTTAGATATGGTACACATATATTTATGTTTTCACTCACCTAAATCGTATATGCACTTATTAATAATAATAATAATAATAATAATAATAATAATAATAATAATAATAATAACAACAACAACAACAACAACAACAGCAGCAACAACAACAACAACAACAATAAAAATAATAATAATAATATTAATAATAATAACAACATTAATAATAATAACATTAATAATAGTATTAATAATAATGTAGAAATCTGCTCTGCTCGGCTCGGCTCTGCTCAACTATCCTGAAATCTGCTCTGCTGAAATTTAATCTGCTCTGCTGACCCCTGCTCTGCTCTGCCTAGAAGCTCAAAAGAACAGGGCCTCAATTTTGTATCCTTTTTTATTTACGTAAGAAAGTATTTTGAGTATAATATATACTCTCTGTCCAAAAATTGAAAGGCATAATTACGTGGACATTTTAGATTTATTTTGATGTGCAATTTTAATATTATAACTATTTAGCTAAGCTTAAGCTTGATTTAGTGGAAAGCAGAGCACCTTTTCTCCCACTCTCTCAAATTGTTTAGCCTGCTAATCCGGGATGGGTAAACCCGTGAGGGGTTCCGATCCAATAGGATCCTTCACCCAAAAAAAAAAAAGTTTCAATATTACTACTAAATTTACATTGTTACATATATGATATATAGTTTAAGATAATAACTATATTCAATTTGTATTTTAAAAATCATATATGAGACAAACAAACAAAAGACACAGATGAAATGACGGAACATTGAACTTTTATTGCAATACAAAGTTTAGCCAAAATTGAAATATATTATTGTTCTTCAAAACAAACAGTGAAATAATTAAAGGTGCACATTTAAATACTCCGTAATATGTAACTAAACAATACAAAGTATTAACTAATTAATAATGACATTAACATATGATGGTCGTAATTAAATTTAATCCTTATCCTTTATACCACCTCCCCTAAATTATTAATTTGGAGGGATAACTCCCATTTTTATCTCCCTCCTAACCACCCTCATAATCCCCATCCCTCTAAACAAACAAAAAAATTATTAAATCCCTCCTCTTTTATCCTATCTCCCTCACTTTATCCATCCCTCTAAACAAACACCTTCTAGGAGTAAAAATAAAAGAAAAAAAAATAGACTAGGGGTAGAATTGAACACCAATAGAATGAAAAGGTTACTCTATGGCTTTATGCAAAGTGCAGTACCAGTGAATACAACAAATTTAACTGTTGGAAAAGTTAATGGCTAGTTCCATGTACATCTATCTAACTAAGGGTTGCCACTTCATTATTTCTAAAGCTACTTGATTTAAGCTACAACCTCTACAATAGCAAGCTCCTTCTATTATAATTTTATTATGCCTCATGTGATGACATATAATAAATATTCATATTAACAGATAAAAAATGTCAACAAATAAATATAATAGCATTGGGTGTAAAAAGTTATGTAGTTTGGTTTAGCTACAAAAGTTTGTAGTTCCACAATGGCTAGCATGTAGCTAGCAATTATTTAGAAATTGCTAGCAGGTCCTTATGCACAACGTAACTAGGCCATTTACAGTTTTTACCGTTCTATTTAAACTGTATTTGACAGTGTATTATACTACCTCCGGTCTAAATTACTCGCAACTTTGGAGTATTATTTGTGAGATATAAAATATTCCATAGTTGCGAGTAATTTGGACCGGAGGTAGTAGTATTATTGCATGGTTCACAAGCGTTTATTGGCTATAATAGATCGAGTTGGTTGGGAACTTATCTTTTGACTTTGGTTATAGTTTACTAGTTCGACCCCTATCAACTACAATTGTTTGAGATTGGGGGGTTACCTTCTCCCGACCCCTTACTCTTAAACGTTATCCTGAGGAGTTGGGCTGGTTTACACCTGTTAAAGGTACCTATTTTGTAGGGTTCTTCATCTTACCTTAAAATAAAATAAAAAATAAAAATTTAGTAATTTATATTATGCTCACAATAATTTTTATAATGTTTCATTGCATGTTTTTTTTTTTTATCCGAAACATCCCTAACTTTATAAAAAAAACTAAACAAACTATAATAAATAGTGTGTGAACAATTATATTTATATGAATATTTATTTACTTATTTGTCTTAATTAATGTTTGATACTTTTTTTAAAAAATATTTTTAAGAATAGTATTCAGACATTTATCCCTACCTTATAAAAAGTATGAGATCACTCTTATGAATAGTGTAATGCCAATTATATCTTTCAAAATGTGTATTTACATGTTTACCCTTATTTTTTTTAAAAATATTCTTCAAAATGTGCATTTACATGTTTATCCTTATTAATATGTACAAGTTTTTATTTGCCTCCATTATTGTTAATTATTTTTGTAATTTGGCTTTTATTAATGTTACTTGTTTTTTTTTTTATATATATATAAAAAAAAGTATTTAGAAAAATATGTGGACATTTTTGCCTCTACAAAAAAAAAAAAAAATTGTTTACATATATTATGTTATCAATGTAACCAAAACAAAAAAAGCTTCCCGAACAAGACTAGCACGTTAGCCACCCTAGTCTCCCTAAAAATATTATAATTTACCTCACTAAGGGCCTGTTCTCATTGACTGAACTCAGCTGAACTGAACTAAACTGAACTGAAATGAATATTTTATAAGAGAAGGAAATTATGAGCTGAACTGAATTGAATTGAATTGAAGTGAACTGAATTTCAACGTATGAGAACAAGCCCTAAATTTATGACATATAATCAAATCGAAAGAGCTCATCGATCATTCGATCATGACTAACTATGGCCTTGGTTATCTCAAAAATTGAAAATATGCTTTAGGTAAAAATTTATTTGTCTAGATTTTTATAAGCACAATCTTTGCATTTCAATTTTTAAAACGGAGTATATTATTTGGTGGGACTCTTTAGGGCCTGTTCTTATTAACTGAACTCAGCTAAACTGAACTGAACTGAACTCAGCTGAACTGAACTGAACTGAACTCAGCTGAACTGAACTGAACTGAACTGAACTGAACTGAAATGAATATTTTATAAGAGAAGGAAATTAGGAGCTAAACTGAACTGAACTGAACTGAGCTGAGCTGAACTGAACTAAACTGAACTCAGCTGAGCTGAACTGAACTGAATTGAACTGAATTTCAACGTAAGAGAACAGGCCCTTAGTCTTTACTAATAACAATGCTATCGACACCAAGCTAAGTTTGGTTTATTAGGAAAGATTGCACGTTCCAACCTTGAGGTTGGGGGGTTAAACTCCACTAAAGGCACTTTGAGGGTGGGGATCCTTTACCCTTCCCCCATCACTCTCAAAGTGTCATACCAAAAAACCATGAGGGTTGAAGTTCGTTAGGGTCCTTCTCCTTACCACCCTAAAAAAAAAAAAAATAATAATAAAAACTAGCAATGCTCTCGACATGCATTAAATTTATTTGTTTAGTTTCTCATAAGCACGATTGTTGCATTTTTAACTTTAATATATTTATTGGTGGGATTCTTTACCAATAGTAATGCTCTTGACTTGCATTGGCTAAGAACTACATGCATTGTCTAACTAATTATTTGGCTTTAATGGATAAATTTGATCGTGATTTTTAAGAGCATTTGATTATATAGTGTACTTTTAAAAAAAAAACAAAAAAACCGTGTACTTTTCGATGAGGCTACTTCTCTAACTGTGGAAGCAATGGACAATTTTGATCGTGATTTTCAAGAGCATTTGATTATATCGTGTACTTTTGGAAGATGCTACTCCTCTAACTGTGGAGGCAATGGATTTAAATAATCATTTCTCAGTTTTATATCCTTTTGTATTTACATAAAAAAGTATTTTGAATATAATATATACTCTCTGTCCAAAAATTGAAAGGCATAATTACGTGGACATTTTAGATTTATTTAGATGTGCAGTTTTAATATTATAACTATTTAGCTAAGCTTAAGCTTGATTTAGTGGAAAGCAGAACACTTTTTCTCCCACTCTCTCAAATTGTTTAGCCTGCTAATTCGGGATGGGTAAACTCGTGAGGGGTTCCTATCCAATAGGATCCTTCACCAAAAAAAAAAATGTTCCAATATTACTACTAAATTTACATTGTTACATAAGATATAGTTTAAGATAATAACTATATTCAATTTGTATTTTAAAAATCATATATGAGACAAACAAACAAAAGACACAGATGAAATGATGGAACTTTTATTGCAATACAAAGTTTAGCCAAAATTGAAATATATTATTGTTCTTCAAAACAAACACTGAAATAATTAAAGGTGCATATTTAAATACTCCGTAATATGTAACTAAGCAATACAACGTATAAACTAATTAATAATGACATTAACATACGATGGTCGTAATGATGATCTGACATAGCTAAAAAGACATTACACTTTATTTTCGTCTTTAAAAGATTGCCCCATAAAATTTTTGAGAAGTCAATATTTAAAAGATTTAACCATAAATTATCATTGATCTAAGTAATAACATAATCTATCATTTACTGAAATTTTGTTAAATTCATTTCAATGTTCTTTTAATATTAACTTTGTACTACACAAACGAATATACAAGTACAAATTACAATTTAAGATGTGTTTTAAGAGATTGTAAAAAATTTAAATTGAGCAATAATTTTGAAGTATATATCAAAAAGTTTAAAATGATAATTTTAGGCAAATAAGCTAATGAGACTACCTCTAATAAATACAAGATACAAGAATATACATACTCCAAATTTGTAACCACTGCATGCTCAAATATCTTGTTTTAGAATCATGTCAAAAGTGTAAACAAGCACTGGCTTGATATTAGTGTACGTACCAGTCAGCAATAATGTTATGCATCATCAATCAATCTCAACTAAAATATTTTAAACTTTTGGTAGAATTTCAATTAGTCATTTAGTGTCATGCGCTTGGAGACAACTATTCGAGTATAACTATTACACATAATTTCAGCATCTAAATAATTCATCTTATGTCTCAAGTTTTCAAGTAGAAGAAGTTGAAAATAATAATTACAAAGTACAACAAAATAAAATAAACCAATGTGGAAAGAACTCAAGTTATGGAGTATGGAGAACAAATTTTATCTCTACATTAGGTTCTTCCATTTCCTATGTGTATGATAAAAATAAATGCCCTCCATATAATGAATTATTTAGATGATAGAATAATGATCAAACTGAGTTTTCTTAATCTAAAATTAGGAGTGGAGCTATGCTAAAAAAAAAGGTACATTTAACTCTTGTACTCGTAATATGTAGTTGCAAACAATTAAAAGATAAAAAACCATATACGAAGTATATGTATAATATATGTGCAATATAGAAATAAAATTTAAAAATAATTATATACATTGTACTACATAGGAAAAAATTTGAATTTGTAATTGGCAATTATTTATGAATTATGATAATTTCTAGTGATATTTTTTTTAAAGCTCGATAAAAGTATTTATTTAATGTTCTTGTAATGAATATATATATGTATTTAATTAATAATTAATTTTAAATAATTGGAGCTCACTTGAAATTTTGCTAGCTCCACCACTGTTTTTTTTTCTTCTCTATTTTAATAAAATGACTCACGCTTCCATCATTCGTCCATTTCTATATACGTGTATTTTCCCACAACTTTTAACCATGTGAGATCGTATAATATTTGTCTTGAGGTCTAGATATACACATTTAAAGTGCAGATAGATACTACAGAGTAACATTCGATTCAAAGGGTTAGGCGAAATATTTCACTTGATTGTCAGCTTGTTTACAACATCGATTGTATTGTCTTTGGGTTTAGATGGCATAAGATGTGCACGTTCAGTTACGAATTATTACGAATCTAACAAGACCCCACTTGATATATTTTTTCCGTATAGATTATCGTATATTTAAGGTCAAAGTTTGGTCTAATATGACATTCAGATCGGATCAGACCAGACCAGTTCAGATAAGCAAATATAAGGCGAACTAAACAGGGCCATAATCACACATTATATAGCTTTATCAATTTTGCTTTACACTTTCATGAAATTTCGAAGAGAAATAATTCTATAACCACCACAAAAGCTCAATACAATTTGCAAATGAGTTCAACATGTGACATATATAATCATATGATTAATAGTTTAATTTATGCATTCCATGTATACTTGCATAAAATTGGGCATGTAAAAACAGTGAAAAACGGTGTATCTTGAAAGATAAGTTTACATGTGACCATAAGTAGGTTGTTACAAGTCTTAGAACAATCAATATTATTATATGCAAAACTGCCCGAACTAACTGGATTAATTTTGTAATTTCCACAAAAATAAAAGGAAAAATTGTCAAAAATAATACAAACTTTGAGCGGTCCGCCAAAAACAAGTCAATCTTTTGATTATTTCTAAATAATACAAACTTTGAAGAGTATCCGCTTTAAATGGGATTTTTTACCTGCAACCTTAATAACCAGTTAATTTATAATTTATTTTCAACAAATTTGTTTAACACTCTAATTAACTCTTAATTAAAACTTTAGTTATGATTAATTAATAATTAATTTTTTAAAATAAAAAAAAAACCACTTCCACCACCGTAAGTTCCACTGACCAAAACTACTACCAGCCATGAGCCACCTTCTTCCCCTTCCCTTCCCCGGCGACCTGCCTACCCTAACCCCCGGCGGTGACCGCGCCTAAGGCTATATAAAATAAATAAATATAACAAGGGTAATGTTATATAAAATAAATAAATATAACAAGGGTAATGTTATATATATGTAGCCCTAAGGGCTATATATAAGCATTAAATATACTTTTGGAAATTGAATAAAATTAGGAATTCATGACAAAAACACGCGCAAATCAGTGTAATTAGTGTTTATATTATCATGATTTCTTAACTTTTTAAATTTAATGCTTATATGTAGCCCTAAGGGCTATGTATAACATTTTCCATATAACAATAATAATAAAGCATAATTATAATCTTAAATTAAAAAAATTAAATAAATAAACAATTAAAATTGTTGGACCAATAATATTATGACACGTGTCTTATCTAACCTGTTAATTAGGTCACTAACCGGTCATAATACGTTTATAGCGGATACTCTTCAAAGTTTGTATTATTTAGAAATAATCAAAAGATTGACTTGTTTTTGGCGGACCGCTCAAAGTTTGTACTCCCTCCGTCCCTTTATTACATGCCTATTTCTCATTTTGCACGGGAATTAAGAAAGCTAAAGATTCTTTAAAACTAAAAATTGGGAGTAAAAATATGCATGTGGGGTTAGAGAGAGATAGAGAGAAAAAAAAAAGTTGTTGAGAATTAGGAGAGAGAAAGTATTGGGAATTGATGTAAAGTACAAAAAAGAAAAAGAAAATTGATGACAAATCATCAAAACAAAAATAATATTGGCAAAAAGTACAACCTATAAATAGAAATAGGCACTTAATTTTGGTCACCCCAAAAAGGAATACAGACATGTAATAAAGAGACGGAGGGAGTATTAATTTTGACAATTTTTCCAAAATAAAAAGGTACGAGTAGTTAAAGAATAGATTAATTCAAGTAATTGCTATTGTGATGTAACATCAAGGTCACAATGTGAGTTTTCCAACGCCTCTGCCACTCTTATTTGGTAGAACGGTATAACAACCTTATTAATTAACTTCTTACATGTGAGCAATTCAACACCATTATTGATATCTTGTATCTATATATAGTAGTCTTTCCATTTGTTAATATTGTGTATGGCTTAGTTGGCTTTTACATAGTCGATTTCCAATACACTTTTTTTTAATCATTAACTTTCAATTAACGTAATATATAAAAGATGATCTACGTATATAAAAAATTGCATTAATTAAAACGTATAGAACAAGATACTTCACGTTAACGTTTTTACACACATACATATACTTCAGAACTCTCAAAATATGGCCATTTTTTTTTTTTTTTTTTATCACATAAATAGTTTCGTACAGTCGTACTTTATAAGTGGTCAGAATTGAATACACAGAATACAAATATTACAGTACAGTACTAGAGTAGCAAATTTGCCATTTATTGGACTTAAACTTTATACTTCGTACCAAGTATATACTTATCATTTATCAATGTATAACATTGAAAAATCCATATAAAGTGAATCGAACATAACTAATTAATTGGATCAAATACAACCACAATACCACGCACCCTAGTGTCTAGTCCCTTCCTTTATATATATATATATATATATGTATATATATATATATATATATGTATATATATATATATATATGTATATATATATATATATGTATATATATATATATATATGTATATATATATATATTGTTTTTGTCTGAATCTGATTTCCCCAAGAACTCGGACCTGAGATTTTGATACTCCTATCGGCAAGCTGAGAACCTACACAATGAGAAGAAGTTAGCTAACCCCGGGGTGGTCCGGGGATAACCACTCCGATGACAAAGTCATAAAGTGTTTAAGAGAAGAAGATAAATAAGAGAGAGAAAGTAGAGAGAGAGGGAGAGAGAGAGTCATTCATCTCCTCATTAATGAGGTCTTACCTACTATTTATAATGATCCACCTTGACAGGTGGCTCTCATCCATGCAAAGCCTCCTGTGCCAAGTGTCGAGCTTCTGTTGCCACGTGCCGAATTCCGGCAAGCCGATATGTCTGCTTTCTGGCGCATATCGGCGCCTTCTCACAATTGTTCAAAGTTTAGTCACGTGCTTTTACAAGATATCGGTCATACCCAGTTATCATCCCATACAATTAGCCTCCCAAGTGAGGACGCATGATCATACATCATCGTTCTCAGTTAATGTAGCCAATAAACTTAACCTAACTAGACAAATTTTGGGTTCCACTTCTCATTTTTCAAATTTTACCTTATGTTGGAAGTTTCATGTGATAACGTTTCTTGTACTCTGTCAAGCACTGTGCATTAACAAAACTTTATTGCTGACCTTGCCGTTGCTGCAGTTCGTTATACCCGCTTGGCTTATACTCAAACACTGCATCGGATGAAGCTTGAGAATACCTCAGAGACTCACATCTTTTGCTGAGAAGACTTGCTTCTATGTCCTTTTAAGCTCTATATTCTTTTGCTGAGAAGATTTATTCTTATTTATTACTATTATTACTATTTTATCATTATTATTTTTTGTAAGAGGACAATTTTTGTATTATAATCCCATACTGTATCCATTTGCATTATCCTTGTTTCTCCCCCCGAAGTGACCTTGTGTGCCGATAGCAGACAAGGTCTACTTGTTACAAAATACCTGGGAGCGAAAAACTCCGTTTTCCCCCCCAAGTGACTTTGTGTGCCGATAGCAGACAAGGTCTACTTGTTACAAAATACCTGGGAGCGAAAAACTCCGTTTTTCCCCCCCAAGTGACCTTGTGTGCCGATAGCAGACAAGGTCTACTTGTTACAAAATACCTAGGTGCGAAAAACTCCGTTTTCCCCCCCAAGTGACCTTGTGTGCCGATAGCAGA
Source organism: Chenopodium album (assembly GCF_948465745.1). Taxonomy (NCBI): domain Eukaryota; kingdom Viridiplantae; phylum Streptophyta; class Magnoliopsida; order Caryophyllales; family Amaranthaceae; genus Chenopodium; species Chenopodium album. The sequence goes on along the minus strand of NC_137853.1, from coordinate 33,691,122 downwards.
CAAGGTCTACTTGTTACAAAATACCTGGGAGCGAAAAACTCCGTTTTCCCCCCCAAGTGACCTTGTGTGCCGATAGCAGACAAGGTATACTTGTTACAAAATACCTGGGAGCGAAAAACTCCGTTTTCCCCCCCAAGTGACCTTGTGTGCCGATAGCAGACAAGGTCTACTTGTTACAAAATACTTGGGAGCGAAGAACTCCGTTTCCCCCCCCCCCCCCAAGTGACCTTGTGTGCCGATAGCAGACAAGGTCTACTTGTTACAAAATGTACCTTATGGTAGCGTAACCGTTTTTTTTTTTTTTTTTTTTTTTTTGAGCGGGAAAATCATACACGTGTCATAAATCCCGCCGCTGCTTTTTTAAATTGACTGTCGATTGAGAACCGTCGGATCTCTGAACCGCCTTTCACTTCAACTGGCCATTCAGTTTCCCCTATTTAGATCAAAATTACGCCATTTCTTCTTACTTCCCATTTTTTCTAAGTTTTCTCCCAGAGCTAATTTTCTCGACCAAAGTTCCTACCTTTCTTTTCTTCTTTGTTTTCGGTCTACGCACTTCAGTACTTCAGGCGTGCTTTTCTTCTTCGTCGTTTCTTATCACTTAAAGACACCAAATCAACGATTTCCGTCGAAGGTATTGTCGTACCCTAACCCCTGATTTTGCATGTTGTTTTTATTTTCTTATTTTTAATTAAATGTCTGAAGATAGTGTTGAAGAGAACTTTCCTAACCTTAGTACTGCTAGGCGTCGTTTAATTAGACAATCCCTAGGCAAAGAAACCGGTAGTAATCAGGGTAATTCATCCTCCCTTTCTGATAACATAGATTACCCATTTGAGACGTTATCTTCTGAAGAAGAAAAACGCGCTTTCATGCTACATAGGACCATTTCTCATCGTGAACGTGCTTATTACCCTACTAACCCTGATATCCCTGCCGATACCGAAATTCTTGACGTTGAGCCTGTTAGTGTTCGTTATCACTTACGCAGCTTTGCCGGGAGACGGTATTTTAATCAATACGGCACTAACGTTGGCAATATAGGTATAAACACCATTCCAAGGGTAAAGAGTACCAGTTATCAGCCTCGAGCTGCTGCCCGTGAAGCCGCTGAGGTTGCAAAAGCCGCTAGGGCTGCCGAAGCTGCGAAGGCGGCTGAATCCAGTAAAAGGCCCGATCAAGGACAAGTCGTGAGTTCTTTCGAAGAAGAACAAGGAGCTGAGATCCCTGTAAATACCCAAGAAGGTCAGTCATCTCCCGTTCATGAGTCAGCGGTTAATTCGGTTTTAGGAGATGAAGATACTCAAGAAGATAGTATCAATAATGAGAGCAGGGAGGATATTGTTGATATGACGGCAGAAGTTATCCAGGAAGAAAATCTGGATGAGGGTTATAACTCCGAGACAGATAGGGCTGAGTTCCGACAACCCATTGTCCTTGCTAACGATGGGAAAGTCGCGAACGCAAAAATAAGTGATGCTTTTAGGAAAACGACAATTGAAAAAGATTACTGTCGTCGCGCAAAAAGGTTCTTTAACCTACCTGACGGGTATAAGTTATCTCTTCCTCCATCTGGGGCTTCAGTGTTGGATTGCCCGGTTGGTTCTGTGGCCGTTTATATGAAGCATTTTGATTTTGGCCTCCGTTTTCCTCTACATCCCTTCGTTGCTAAAATTTTAAAGGCTTGGAATGTTTGCCTGGTTCAGTTAACTCCTCAAACAATTCGTGCCGTTATTGCTACGGTCTGGGTCATGCTATATCGGAATTTCCCTCTAACTCTTAACGTATTTAGACGGTTAATTACCCTGAAGAGGGATGGTCAGTCGGATGGGTGGTGGTCGTTATACACTCAACCCCACAAGTACATCGTTCATCCTAAGCTATCCAGCTGCAAGGGTTGGAAAGATAGGTTTTTCTTTATGTCATTCCTAGAGGACTTTCCTTTGAGGAGAACTTTTTTCAGGCCTCATCCCCATTTTGACTCAATCCCCGAGAGAGATCTCGGTAAACATGAAGAAAGGGCTGTCAATCACTTTGACATCTCTGAATTTGATGAGGGTGACGGCAAGGTCCGTCTAGTTCCTGCGGTGTGGGTGCCGAATGTGAGTTACATTCTAGGCAACGCACCGTTATCTCGTGTCGGTCTCTGTTGGACTGACCAACACGGTATTACTTATCTCACTAAGTTTTTATTTTTCATCTCATTTTTGATGTTATTTACTCGTAGCTTATTATTGTTTTTCCTATCCTTTGTTTTTAGGTACTGACAAGTTGGACAACAAGTTGTTGGGCCTATCAGCAGACGGAAAGAGAGTTCTCAGGCGTTGCCCCAAAGCTACAACCTCTTACGACACCTTAGCTTCAATTTGCGGCCGTGCACCTGTCGTTAGTGCTAAGAGGAGAGCTGAGTTAATGGCTGACGACAACGCCAAGAAGAGAAAGCTGACATCCCTCGCCAATCGGCGTGGTGGTGGTGTGGTGATGTCGAGCCCTAGGCAAGTTGAAGGGCGAGGTGAGAAGAAGAAGGACAAACCGGAGACCGAGAAGTCTCCTCCCACCAAAACAACGAAAAGCCCTGAAGCCATCATTAAGAAGGTTGTTCAAGGGATCGAAATCGAGGATCTCACTGTCGCTGAGTCTCCTCGTCAACCTCAACCAACCACCATAATCGCCCCTACCACTGTTGGGTCTGATTCAAGCATACCGGCTTTAACCTACCGGTCCAACCAGTGGATAGAAAAAGTTTCCGGCAGGTTTCCGAATGAAGTCCTAAAAGGCTTCGCTGTTCCTGCCGGCCATTCTGGGGACCGTTGGCAGCCCAACATGGATGTCGGTCGGAATGAATCAATGATTACCGACGATCCAATGCAGGGTGGGACCCTTGGTTACCGGCTTCTGAGTAACCTTACTCTTCCAATGGACAGACCTGCTGGTCCAATCGGCCCCCTCGCCGCTGCTCATATGCACAACATAATGAAGGTATATTTGTTTTGCTATTGACCTTAACTGATCTGTTTTATTTTTTGCATACCGTTACGCGTTTTACGCAGTTTATTACTTATTTCTTAGTTTTTGTTTATCCTTATTCGTAAATATCTTCCTGTTCATAGGCCGTCATGTCTGGTACGGAGCTTGTGGAGATGTACCGTTATTATCAAGAGATGCACCATCAAGCCTCCTCCAGCTAGAACGCTATGCAAGAAATCATCAGTAATGCTGAGAGGGCCTTGGATGACTTAAAGAAAATAAAAGAAAACGACGACAAGGAGATGTCGGAATTGAAGATTAAGGCTGAGAAGGTTGCTGGCTTGGAGTTGGAAGTGCAGAGTCTGAAGACTCAGATTGCTGAAAAAGATAAGGCCATTGAGCGCCTTCCTTCGGTTGAGAAGGATCTCGGCGATGCCAGAGCTAAAATAAAAAACCTTGAGGAGAAGGTTAAGCAAATGGAAGCTGATAAGCCTGGCATTCGTCAGAGAGCCGTGGGCCGTTATTTAGCTTCAAACGAGTTCTGCTCCAAGCTCCAAGATCGTTTCGATGGAGGTTGGACTGCTGCTCAGAGATGTGTGGCTCATGCTGCCGGTTGGAAGAAGGATGATTGGGCAAAAGTTGAAAAAGCTTTCAATGAGGAAGCTTACAAGATCCCTTCCTGCTTCGAGACACAGCAATTTTCTGAAGAGGACTTGTACAATTTGGTGCCCAGTGCTGATGACGGCCCTCAAGATCCCAGCATTTTAAACTCCCCAGTGCTTGAGAATGCACAAGCCTGAAGGGGCGGGCAGTCATCACCGACATCTTCTTGCGGGTCTTGTATTATTGGGCCTTATCAGCTGTAACTCTCTTTTATTGCCTTTTGTACGTGTTAACATTTATTTTGACAATGCTGTTTTATCGGCATATACCCCTTTTTTGTGGTGATGCCTGTCGATTGTCAACTTTACCTGTCATGTAAGCTTATTTTTATTTTCGTTGTTTGCTAACTGTCTGCAAATTTTAACACCCCTTATCATAACTGTGTTGTCTTTGCTTATCACTTTCTAATTTGCTTGTTTTAACAATGTTATCATATCATTACCTGATGATTTAAAAATTATATTTAAAAATTACCAATGCATTATAGATATCATAGATAAAATTACCAATGCATTATAGATATCATAGATATCATATCATTCCTTACCCCCCCCCAGTGTACATAGTTCGTGTTAGAGCTATGTATACTGAGCAGTAACCATTCGTTGCTGCTTCAGATTATAACATCGGTCACCTACTGCTTTGTTGTTTCAGCCAGTTAGGTACCCTCTCGGCGATCACTTTCTGAGCTACGCCTCATATCGGCGTATACTCGAATTGATTTGGCCGGTATTATATTTTGAACCAGCAACCTCGTGAGTTAACGTATACAACTGATCAGGTTGTATATCTATTAACTTCACGGAAGCGGTTTTGAGCTGTCCGTCCCATTTAACGGTGTTCTGTTAAATGGAGGATGCCTATTCCAACACACGTTGTCTGAATACTTCTTCATTCATCGCTGATATCCTTCTTGATATCAGCTTCACATGAAAATTGTACTTTACACATAGTATTTCTTCAATACAGCCGAGTTCCATACATTCCTCAGGGGTGCCCCTGTAGGAGTTTATAGGTACTACGCAGCGGAAATAACATGAATCATATTCATACAGTACCTAATCCAAGGATCTAATGCATAACACATAAAGCACAAATAATCGTACCTTTGAAGCGTGATTCCACGTGCGATCGAGCAAGAACAAAGGGAGATAAAGAACCCCAAGCGTGATTCCTCTACTTGGTCCACGGGCACAAGTTAAACCTCCACTAATGCTAGTTAGTCGTGACTGAACGCTTCAATCAACCTTCAACGGAGAGGAGAGACATACTAACCAAGAACCACCACGATAACCACCACACGCGCCACCAAGGGGTGGCCGGCCGTACGGACGTGAGGGGAGGATGAGGGCCGTGAGTGGGAGAGAAGATTAGGGTTTTGGGATTGGTTGCATTAATGTCAAAATTCACAGTGTGTGAATTATGACTGCTTACTACAAACCCTAGGCATGGATCTTATTTATAGATCTCATCTCTAAATAAGAGCCCACGTCAAAAGCCCAAAACCTAATTCCAATCCAACTATGCTAGCCCAATCCAATTCATGATTAGTTAATTGCTCATGAGGCCCATTAATGGGCCTCTTACTTGCTTAACCCAATACCCTTGTGTGCGACCAATATAGGATCCATTCTAAAGGGCTTTGCACTGTTTGACTAGCCCAAAGATCATCTCTCATAGTCTAGCAACAGAGGATGACGCCCCAATAGAATGAACTTATTATCTCCATAATAGTGATCCTTGATATATCTAGTAATTGCACTTATCGAAGACATAACTCCTTCAGCCCCATCCAAAGTTTCTAGATAAAACGATCCTTGGATGACGACATCTCTAATCCGATAAGGTCCTTCCCAACTTGCAGTCAGCTTTCCATCTTCATTTCCCTTACCGGTTGCCGCTATTCTTCGCAGTACCAGATCTCCCACACTTAACGGCCGATGAGATACTCTTCTGTTGTAGGCCCTTGACATTCTTCTAATAACCTTGCTGACTCAAAATCCGTTATACACCTTTGTAACGGCAGTGAAAATCCCCTTTTGTATAACTGACCTTGGTATATGACAAACCACACACTATCTTTCCTTAATCTTTTCAACTCCCCCTTATCCGTCGGCCCCACACCATGGATGAGGTATGCTAGTATTTTATCATACCACTGGTCCCCAATATCAACACACAGAACTTCTGCCGACACAACATCTATGCTTCTTTGCTTTAAAATCTCCACCATGACCGTCCTTTCCAAGTCATTAAAGCTTGAACTTGCCAATCTTGCCAGCGCATCTGCTTGAGCATTTTTCAATCTCGGAACCAATTTGATCTCAAAGTATTGCAACTGCGCTGCTTACTGCTTCATCTTCTCGAAATACTTCACCATTGCCGGCTCTCGAGTTTCATACTCCCCACTGAATTGACTTGATACCAGCTGAGAATCAGTTGTTAAAACCAGCCGTTTTGCCTCTGCCGCTATTGACAACTGCATTCCAGCTACTGCAGCTTCGTACTCGGCTTCATTATTTGTTGCCTTGAACTTAAACTTCATGGCATATTCAAACATTTTCCCGTCTGGGGCCGTTATCACAATTCCAGCCCCTGCCCCCGTTACTGTAGCTGAACCATCAACCGATACCTGCCATGTTCCCAATTCTTCGTCTTCATCGGTGTATGTGGTTTCAACAATGAAATCCGATAATGCTTGAGCCTTAATTGATGTTCTAGGCTTGTAGCTTATTTCATACTCCGACAACTCAACTGCCCATGCCAGTAATCTACCAGATGTATCCATTTTATGCAGTGATTTCTCAACCCAAATGGCATTGCCTTATAACAGTACACACCGACATCTGTTATAAAAGTCGTTTTATTCCTGTCAGCCTTATGCATGCTGACCTGATGATATCCTGAGAACGCATCTAGAAAACTAAGCATTGCATGACCAGAGGTTGAGTCTACCAGCCCGTCTATCCGGGGTAATGGGTAGCAATCCTTAGGGCAAGCTTTATTTAAATCTGTAAAATCCACACACATTCGCCACTTCCCTGTCGGTTTTCTCACCATTACTACATTAGCCAACCATTCGGGATACGTACAAGGCTCAATGAACCCTGCCGCTAAGAGCTTATTCACCTCAGCCTGGATTGCTTCTATTTTTTCAGTTGAGAAATTGCGTTTCTTTTGCCTTATTGGTCTGAATTTTCTATCAACATTCAGCTTATGTTCCATCACCTCTGGATGTATTCCCGGCATCTCACTTGCCGAAAACGCAAAGACATCTGCGTTCTCTCGCAGTAGGCTTATCAAATTACATCTTGTATCCACATCCATATCAGCCCCAACCTTCACTGTTCTACTCGGATTGCCCGGTTGCAATTCAACCTGGACAGTTTCTCCCCCTGGTAACGGCCTTGGTGTTTCCCCAGGCCTCGCATCAAAGTTTTTCATGGTTAAATCCTGAACTGTCGGCTCACCTTCCCTTATCGGATTACATGGTATCGTAGCACTACCAACTGGATTCTTCAAAGCTGTCACATAGCAGGCTTTTGACATAACCTGACCCCCATACACCTTCTCTACAGCTCCTAAATTCGACACATAAGCTATTGCCAGATGGTAAGTTGATACAATGGCCTGCATATCATGTATTATCGGTCTACCGATAATTGCGTTGTAAGCTGACTTAACATCCACCACCAGAAACTCTGCCATCACATCTCTTGCCTGTGGCCCATCACCCAGCCTTACCGGTAACACAATACTCCCTTCTGGCCTTACAGTCGACCCATTAAACCCGATTACAGGATATGATACCGGTTTCAGGTATTGCCTTCCTATATTCATCTCATTGAAAGCTTGCATAAACAACACATTTGCTGAACTATCTCCATCTACCAACACTCTTTTGATGTCAGCCCCCTTTATCTTGGTTATTAGGACTAACGGATCATCATGCGGGAACACTACACCCCGTGCATCTTCTTCCGTGAACACTACCTGGGGTATTGACGCTGGCCAAGGACGGTTGTCTACATCCAAAGCACAAACTAGATGACGGTGCTCAGCCAAATGTTTCTTTGCTCCACTAATTGTCCCTCCATGAATTGGTCCCCCCGTTATCACATCTACCCTTCCAGTAGATAACGGCGGTATTCCTACATCCCCTAGTCGGACTATTCCTCCTTGTGCCCTTTCAGGCCTTGCCTCTATCCGTTGCCTCTCAACTGCTTGTGCCGGTTGCTGATTCCTGCCTGCATTCAACCGGTACTGTGTTAAATGCCCTTTTCTGATCAATTCTTCAATGTTGTCCTTCAATTGCGTACACTCCTCTGTATAATGCCCCACATCTCTATGGAACATACAATACTTCTTCACATCCCTAGGCCTTGCCTTCATGGGAATCGACCTTGACCAATCCTCTCTGTTCTGATTTACTGAGTAGATTGCTGCCCTTGGTGTATTCAGTGGAGTGTAGGTGCTATATCTCATTGGCAGCCTTGTCGGTCTGGAATCTTGCCGGCTTCCTCCTCCCCTTCCCGGGGCAGGAGCTCTCGGCCTACTTCCTCCAGACGATGTCCCTTCATACTGACTTTGCCCCTTTTCGGCAACGACATGTCTACTACTTGTCTTCATTAATTCTTCACTCTTTATGTAATCATGAGCTTTGCTAAACGCCGCTGCTAATGTCGGCAAATTTTTCCTTGTAAGGTACCGTTTGAAATCAGAATCAACCAAGCCATTCATTAAAGCCATCACAGCTATTTCTTGTTGCAGTTTTGGGATGGTGTTTGCCTCATTGTTAAATCACCTAATGTAATCCCTCAAAGATTCATCTGGTTTATGCTCCACGGCCATCAATTCTCCAGAGGTTCTCTGCCTCACACTGTTGCTGACATACTGACCCACAAACATCTCAGTCAATCTTTCAAAACTATCTACCGACCCAACTTCAAGGTTGTTAAACCAATCGGCTGCAGCCCCAATCAAAGTAGTCGGAAAGACCTTACACCAGACTGCATCCGAGTTGGTATACAACATCATGTGCCCCTCATAGGACGTTATGAATCTTGCCGGATCCCCTCTTCCATCATACCTACAAGTCGGCATTTTCACCTTTTCCATTGGCTGGTCCAAAATATGCTGGGCAAGCGGGGACACCCTTAACTGTACCACTGTTCGCACTGCCTGCCCATCTACCTGCGAACTTCTCTGCTGCTGGGTTCTGGTACTCACGGTGCGACTTGAGGATTGTTCAACTTGCCGTGACATTGTGTGCGATCTTATCGGCGATTCATGTTGGGATCTCTCGGCGAGTTCATCAACTGATTGTGTTGCTCCTCCTGGTTACGGTGCGGTGCTCCTCTATCGGCCTGAGCGGCCCCCCTTTCAGCCTGTGCCGCCTCAGCCTCCTTTCTCTTCCTACTCATTGCACTCATCACCCTTGCTGCCGTTTCCAATTCATCTGGCGTGAATGCCGCCATAGGATCTTCTGCCTCCCCTCCACCTGCGGGGGAGGTTATCGGCATGTGAAACTGGTTACCCTCTAAGGCATGGGTTTCATCCACTATTTCCACCTGAGGTTGTTCTACTGGTATTTCATTGTTTCCGGCCATGATTATCGTTGTTATATATATGTTTTGTGTGAGGTTCTTAGGCGATAGAAGTGATCAATGTCCCCTCCTTCTAGCGCCAAATTGTTTCTGTCTGAATCTGATTTCCCCAAGAACTCGGACCTGAGATTCTGATACTCCTATCGGCAAGCTGAGAACCTACACAATGAGAAGAAGTTAGCTAACCCCGGGGTGGTCCGGGGATAACCACTCCGATGACAAAGTCAGAAAGTGTTTAAGAGAAGAAGATAAATAAGAGAGAGAAAGTAGAGAGAGAGAGGGAAAGAGAGAGTCATTCATCTCCTCATTAATGAGGTCTTACCTACTATTTATAATGATCCACCTTGACAGGTGGCTCTCATCCATGCAAAGCCTCCTGTGCCAAGTGTCGAGCTTCTGTTGCCACGTGCCGAATTCCGGCCAGCCGATATGTCTGCTTTCTGGCGCATATCGGCGCCTTCTCACAATTGTTCAAAGTTTAGTCACGTGCTTTTACAAGATATCGGTCATACCCAGATATCATCCCATACATACATATATATATATATATATATATATATATATATTTTATCACTTTTCATTATGGGTGTTTTTTTCTTAAGAAAAAAAAATTCAATTCTTACAGCCACACTATCTAAACATTTTTACTTGCTCTCACAATCTCAGTTTTCCTTTATTCATCTTTTTTTCAAACACTCATTAGCCTAACTTGGTATTTTTTTTCAAAAAAAAAAAAATAAAAAAATAAAAAACAACTCATTAGCCTTATCTCAACCATTAGACCAAATATTTCTTGGTAGCTCATAAGCTCATTGATATATATCATTATATGTTTTTGTCTCAATTTAAGTCTTAAATATTGACTCTACCTTATAACTGACTATTTATTAGATGATAAAACACAAAACTCATGTTGATCCACTAATATGAATATTTAATAAAGGTTCAACACTAGGCCGATAGTTTCACACACGATTAGTGTTGTATTTTTGTATCGAGTCAAGTTTTGATAACTTTAACTTATTAAAGGTGATGTCAATAGTTTTATTTATAATCTAAATCACTCCTCCTATACTTCTCAATTGAACAAAGGGGTGACCCCTCAGTGGACTTATGCTCTAGAATGGACTTATGTTCTAGAAACAAATGCTCTTTCCTTACTTTTGTAACGTATTTTTAACAAGTGATATAAAAATTGATTGTTCAATTAGGCTTATCACATTGTTAATAGATGTTGTGAAACATTAGAAAACCTTGCTTACAAGGGGAAATATCCCCTTTAATCACGTAATGTGACCAAGAACTGTGTAGTGTGTGATACTGACCATCCAGCAAATAATACATACCAATAACTCAATCTGGATTCAGAGGATCTGCATTATTGATCATCCGAAAAAAAGGAAAAAGGCAAAAATAGTGTTGCAACAGTTGAGTTTTACAGACTACAGTAATATTTGTTTGATAAAATATGTTGAGCAATTAGGTTTTGATGATTATAAACTAATGATGATTATCTATCTAACGTGTATGTTAAGTTGTGCATAGAAAGAGCAAGTTATGTTTGGAACAGGATACAAGGAACCTGAGCAATGACAAGTATATATATAAGGAACTTGAGCAATATAGGATAAGCAATAGAGGAACAAGAACAATGATAAGTGTTACGGTTGATAAGCATGATGATGGCTAAGGAACCATGAAGGTAACTATGTAAATAGGTGTTTACATATGTTAGCTTCACGAGGTAAGTATCCTATACATATATATGTCATGTATGTGTAGGAGTCTTTTAATTTAGTTTAGTTTTCTTTACTGTTTTTATAAATGAAAAAAACTAACCTTCTGAGTTACTTTGTTATCCTCAGAAGTTTGCTCAGTTTGTCATCATTAAAAAGGGGCAACTTGTTGACCCTTATGAGGTTTTGATGATGATGTTAAGAATTGAGCAAACTTCCATTTAATAAGGATTTTCTAGTGTTGTGATGTTTGCAGGTTCAGTAAGCGTTGAGGGCTGAAGTAGGAACTGAAACAGAAGAACTTTAGAAGATCCATGAGGATACAAGTAAAGTTAGAAGAAGAGTTCCAGAAATGGAACTTCCAGAAGTTTCTTAACAGGAACTTCAAAACGGGTTGTAACGACCTGGTTCTGGTGTAATGCTGGGGCAAACCCTAAGATCCAGAATATATCAAGACTACAGGATTCCAGAACAAGAGTTTCAGAGAAGCAACATGAAGACAGAGAAATAGAAGTATATTGCTCTAGGATTCATGTAAGTATGTTGGACATAAAAGTCGGTCTGGAACAAGTCTATATAGAACCTAGGTGAACTCCAAACAGTCAATGAAATTAGAGTAACTGACTTGTCAGGAACTCGGAGACTGTCAGAGTTCAGGAACCTAATAGGAACTTAAGTGTGCACGTTGTTAAAAGTCGGTTTTAATGATATATATATATTTACCTTATACGTGCATATCTTTTAGGGATTTGGTTTTACTGAATAAAGATATTTATCTTCTAATAAATCCCTTTTGGAAAAAGATAAATTTTGTTTAAAAAGTATTTTTAAACTAAAAGATAAGATTGGAATAAAAGCTGATTTTATGCTAAGTTTATCTTATTATTATTGACAGATTTTATTCTTAACAAAAAGATATATTTTCGGAAAACTTGTTTTTAGAAAATATCTTTTAAACTTATCTTTTCAGAAAATCTATCTTTTTCAAGATGAAATGAATAATTCGAGTGTACTATAAATATGCTCATATGTATTCATTCAAAGTTGAGGCTGACGAAGTGTAGTGGTCGTGCTTAATGGTTTTAGCCTTCACCACGAAGCTAAGTCAGTTCTCCTGGTCAAAGTTCCTATCAGGTTTTGGTTACAGTATGTCCAGTGAGTTCCAGACAGGTCTCTTCCTCGTAAAACTTGCTGTGTGCTTTAAGTTCCTTTACGCTTTAATTGTTTATTTCCGCTTAAGTTCCGCGATTGGAACCTACTACCATTCACCCCCCTCTTGTAGTAGTTCATCTAAACTAACAATTGGTATCAGAGCAGGTGCTCTTGGTAAACCGGGCAACCCCGAGGAGCAAGTTCCAGGATAGGATGGATATCTACAAGGAATGCAACGAATGGAACTCAACCCTAGAACGTACCCAATACCACGTGAAGACCAAAGTCCGCTTGTGAAGCAGAAGAGATTTAAAGATGAACATCTTTGAGGTAAGTGTCTCGTCTTTGAAGTCTTGATTATATGCATGATATTATGTGTACAAGTTCCTTGCAGTATTTCTAGTTAAATTTTGGATTTTGTTTTGAAGGTTTGCAAATCAATTCTGTGTAACCTCAAATCTGATTTGTAGTGTGAAAAGTATTTGTCAGATTTACAAATTGATTTATTTTTAAAGAATCGGTTTACTAGAAATAGTTCAAGGAACGTATTGTGTAGAATTATGCATATTTGGTCTCTTGGAACCTGGATTACTGCTGTATGGAAACTTAATTCTTTGGGCAAGGTAATGAACGTACATTTTGAATATTTGCCAAAGAATGACCTTATCATGTGTATGTGTTATTCTGAATATTTATTATGTAGACACATGATGTTTATTGTTAGTAAAGATAGTTGGTTTAACCGTAGTTGTTTAATTATGGATTATTAACGTCAATTACTAACATGAAGGTACCCAATATATATTGGGTAACCAAAGCCAAAAGATGACTGATTTTGCAGGCTATATGAGTGAAGACAACTTATTAATAACGATGATCTTTGGTTGTTTGTATATAAGAAATTATGTGCAAGTTCCGCTCACTAGAAAGCCTTTATAAGAGGGTTATAGTAGGTGAAGCGACAATATGGATAAGTGTGTAAGTCACCTATACATCTCTCTGTAAATATTGGTCATGTGCTTTTGGTATGTATTAATCCTTCACAAATTCCTATTGAAATTCAATTCCCTATTCTTATGAAGGTTATTTGTGAATGGATGAAAAGAGAAGTTGTTTTGATGTTTATAATGTATATCATGACAAACTAACTTCTCTTCTAGTTTTGTGCAAGTTATTAATAATTGTTTTGTAGGTTTGTCCATTGAGACAAATAGGTGCATAAAAGTTTGTTCCATTAGGAGCTCAGTGCTTAAATTGGTTGGAACTTGGTGAACTTGAAATGATAGAACGAATTAGGGATACAGGAATAACAAAGCTTCTATAACAAGGTGCTATAGGAGTTATTGTATACGTTCCTGTAAAGATTCTGGTTCAAGTTCCAGTTAAGTTCTTATTATTCAAAGTTCTTTGGAACAAAGCATTAATTCCTGTAGCAGACTCTTATGAAGGATGATGAGTTAAGATGATTATCTTTGACTGCGTGTTGAAGATTCATCATTTCGTTGATGGAACGACATCTAAAAGGGAGTACTCTTACAGGAACTTTATGTTTCAACACTTTTATGCTTTAGGTTTTATCTATCTCTTTTGACTAACCTACTGACATTTTAAAGGCACAAAGGAATCTCTTGGGTTGTGAACTTTCAGGTTATATCTTTTGAATGATAATATGAGGGACTTTGACAATTTGAGATTAAATCAACACGTTCCTCTACCCAAGATACAATGGTCTAAAGGACCAGAAGGACATGTTCCAACTTTGTGTCAAAAGGAACATGGAAGAGTTGAAGGTTTATAATAGGAGGGAACTCGCATTATCTCGACAGCGAGGTTTCAAAAGAGATGATGATAGCCAAATCAAGGTATCTCTTACTATAAACCTACAATGGAAGAACTTTGACTTATAATACTAACACGAAAGGTAAAAATTTCTACATAACAGGAAGTTAGTAAGTCAAGTTCCTATCCCATTGTGAATATTTTTCTCGTCGAGTTTTTAATGCACATTCTGGTTTTCAATTGCTTGTAACTCTAGTTGTTTCATGGCTTCAAGATGACATCATCAATAAAGAGTAAAAATGTCACATTTGAAGGGAATCAAAAAGGGAACACATCATTTGTGGATCTCAAAGTGATTCCTAACAACAACCTGACATTTCTAGGTTTTATTGAAGATGAGATACTTCTATGCTTCAAACTATGAACATGTAAATCTTTTCATGCTTGATAAACCTAGTAGGAACTCGATAATAGATATATGTATATGTAAGTTCCAAACAGGTTAAGATCGAGAAGCATGAGAATCAAACACATGTTGCATTCTCTTTCAATATCTGGTGGATGGTAAGCAACACTAATCTATTGGATCTTAGTGATATGGATATGTTTACCATGTGATATGTAGAGACTAATTGAAAGAGATGTCTTGTTTATAAGTAATGAAAGCAAATGTGCACTTGGTTACTTTTCTTAATAGAAGAGACGATGAATTGTTTAAAGTCTTTTCTATCACAGAGTAAGTGGCTAAGTGTTCATCATCTATGAGGTTATAGATCTAACAACGGAACCTAGTTCCAGTCATGTTTAGTGTTTGTTGTAGGAACACAGGATTGATAACAAGTTTCCAATTTTGAATCATGAAAGACAAGAAGAGAGCAAAGTTATATACTAATGGTCTTTGCAGGTTCTTTGGAATAGTTTTCAATGCCTCTTGCTACATCATCAACACTGAAGCAATAGATCTTTGATTAACAAGACACCCTATGTTTCACTTAGGGATGTTTGATGATAGAAGTGCCAAGGCGATTTATTCATAAACGCCGAGAACAGCAAAACATAAAGAGTTTACCCTATCGTGTCTAATGTGCAATAATAAGTGAACATATTTTGAGACTAACATGTTTGTTCCCATCAGACAGGTGATAAAAGGTGAACTCGAAAGTTCTTGAAGAACTAACTGAGTTCCCAGTAAAGAAATATGTCACTAAGAATAACAGCAAGGGATAACTACATATGTTGAGGAACTTCGAGATGTTAAGTTCCAACTCATGCAGCAAAGTTCAAAGAACTCAATACAAGAAAGCAAGTTCCAACGAAGTTCCAGAGCTGAGATAATATTTTTTCCGACCAGCAATATCTCAACAAACTATGGAACTAAAGTGTTTTTCATGCATATGTAACCAAGGGGAAAACCTCAACAACCAAGGATCAGAGAAGAGCTAAAGATATCAACCGAAAAAGATGGACTTCATAACTCATAGTTGTATAAAAGATAAGTTTGTTTTTAAGGTTGATGTAAACATATAATTGGTTGTTATCAGGTTAGATGTGCAGCAGGAACTTAATAAGCTTAAAAGGAAGAGGATGCATGACACATCCTGAACCTATTCTAGAACACCTAAAAAGGGTCGGAGATTAAAAAGGGTGTTCTGGAAAATGCTTATTGAGTAAGGCACGTGGATGGAACAAGGCCAGGTTGGTTCTTAAAAGAAACAACCAATACAAAGGTATGTATTGTCTTTAAGGAACTTGTTGCGTGTGTAGCTAGACTTGAAGCAAATTGAATAATATTTGTTCTTGCTGTTTATATGGGATTAGAGTTGTACCACATGGATGTCCTGTATGTCTTGATATGAATTTTTGTAGACGTCTATGTGGAACATACTCTAGGATAGAATGCTATCCAAGTTCCTTCTTGAAAATTGAGTTTTAAAAAGTATCAATTTTTGTTTTCAAGATGAACTGAGTTATTAGTAGTACTTGTTTACATTGATATATCTCTGGTACTACTAACGAGCCATTGTGCATTGGTTTTTGCTAATTTATGATAAGAAAATATATTTGTAAGCATTAGCCACTGACAAT
Source organism: Chenopodium album (assembly GCF_948465745.1). Classification (NCBI taxonomy): domain Eukaryota; kingdom Viridiplantae; phylum Streptophyta; class Magnoliopsida; order Caryophyllales; family Amaranthaceae; genus Chenopodium; species Chenopodium album. Next base: position 33,675,134 of record NC_137853.1, on the reverse strand, counting down.
GGAACTTGAGTTAGAAGTGGAAGTTCATATTAGATTCGAGATCATCAAGGAACATAACAGCCACTTCAAGAACTCCAAGGTAAGCCATCATATTCAACCAATGCTTTAAAGTTATATTTTTACTGGTAAGAGACTACATAAGATACAAGTTCCTTTTCACATGTCGGCATTAGATGAATTGAATTGATATATTTGTGGTATGAATGCAATATGTGAATTTGTGAATTGATTCTCTTATGGTTTTGTCTTGACTTGTCATATTCTTGTTTATTGCTTAATAGAACAAGACTTGATGAAACATAACATGAGTATAAAGTATTTTTCCCATAAGTTATGTCAAGTTGGGGTTCCTATATATGCATGTTAAGCATAAAGTAAAGAATGTGCGCTTATTGTTTATGTGTCACACTTAGTTCTTGTGTTGTAAAAGACATACTCACTTGCCTAAGAGTATTAGAGGTCTCATAATAGAACTATGGGTGCTGTCAAACACGAAGTTCCTAAGTTGCCAAAGGAACAATGAAAGAAACTTTGATGGAACAAGACAGGTAAGTTCCCAGACCGTTTACACCTCACTTGTTTAAATTTCAGAGGGAACTAACCTATATTTTAGCCAACTTTCAAGCATCCACGTCATATATCTTCGATCGCAACATTATTCTACAACTTTAAGTTGTGTGTCCGTGTTGCATATACTTTAATTGTCCCATATTCAGAAAATCGAAGATTCTTATTCACCCAATTCAATTTCCTCTTTCCGTTCACACACTTTTACTTCTTATTCTTGATTCCCATGTGCTCTAAGTTTGTTGATCATCTTTTTATGATTTGATGAAACATGAAAAATGGTGATTATATTTTGAGGGGGAAGTTGAAGATAAATAAAGAAGTAAGTACTTGAAAAGGAAGAAGAATGGTAAGGGACTCAGGGGGAATAAGGCAGGAACCAAGAAATCAAAATGGTTCAGATCTGGTTGTGGAACTCAAGTGTATGAGTAAGTAATATCTTCATTGATTTAAAAATGTGTTATTCCAGGAAAGTATGCAAAATTTGTATAATGACACCCTTTTAAAAAAAAAAAAATAATAATAATAAAAAAAAAAATAAAGAAAAGAAAAGAAAAAGAAAAGGGTGATCAAATATTTAATTTCCTAGATATCTAAAGATGAAGAATATTGACTTTGATGTGGAGTACTCGTATACTTGGTGAGCTAGTGAAGGAACAACACAAACGTTGAAGGAACCTGGCTATGATGAAACTGAAATCTAGCTATTTAAGTTCCAGTATGTAGAATGTTCCTCAAAGAAGTTGGTGGTAGAAGTAAGGGAATTTGGTTATCAATTGGTAAGATGAATATGTGTTGTGTTTAGCAGGAGGTTCAAGAGTATGAAATGAAGAACAAATGTGGTGAACCTTATCATCTCAAAAAGTCTAAACGAAGAGCACAAATTCCACCTCATGTTCCCTCTACTTATTTTGTTCCATATGCTTCTTTATATATCCTTTGAATTTGCGCTTTCATTTGTCTATTCATACAGTTCATTCCTAACTTTTTAGCTCTGATCTTTACTTGATTCTTAACCTCTTATTTGTCAAGTTCAATTAAGGGTTTTGAAGTTGGGCCTTTGGATTGTGAGTTGGAAATTAGTGTGAAAATGGCATCCGTGTTTGAAAAGTGAGTACCTTGAGGCTTTTAGGAACAACAAGTGTTTAACCATTATATATTTACTTATTATATGGTGGTAGGTGTGACATATGACTTTAAGTGTGTATAATTTACAAAAAACAAACATGTGGAACAATACCCTTTTTGATAATGACAAAAGGGGGAAGAATATGTATGATGCTTATGGTATGCAGTAATTAAGTCTAAAGTTCTTACATCATGATCGTTGAAAGTATATATATATTGAAAATGATGTGTATTGCTAAGTTCCTAACTATGTTATGTTCCTGTGTATGTTCTTAACTTGTTCATAAGTTATTTCCTTGAAAAACTAAGGGGGAATAAATGTACAACGATTATCCTTTAATATGTGATAAGCATCATTAGTTTGTCATCATCAAAAAGGGGGAAATTGTTGAGCAATTAGGTTTTGATGATTATAAACTAATGATGATTATCTATCTAACGTGTATGTTAAGTTGTGCATAGAAAGAGCAAGTTATGTTTGGAACAGGATACAAGGAACCTGAGAAATGACAAGTATATATATAAGGAACTTGAGCAATATAGGATAAGCAATAGAGGAACAAGAACAATGATAAGTGTTACGGTTGATAAGCATGATGATGGCTAAGGAACCATGAAGGTAACTATGTAAATAGGTGTTTACATATGTTAGCTTCACGAGGTAAGTATCCTATACATATATATGTCATGTATGTGTAGGAGTCTTTTAATTTAGTTTAGTTTTCTTTACTGTTTTTATAAATGAAAAAAACTAACCTTCTGAGTTACTTTGTTATCCTCAGAAGTTTGCTCAGTTTGTCATCATTAAAAAGGGGCAACTTGTTGACCCTTATGAGGTTTTGATGATGATGTTAAGAATTGAGCAAACTTCCATTTAATAAGGATTTTCTAGTGTTGTGATGTTTGCAGGTTCAGTAAGCGTTGAGGGTTGAAGTAGGAACTGAAACAGAGGAACTTTAGAAGATCCATGAGGATACAAGTAAAGTCAGAAGAAGAGTTCCAGAAATGGAACTTCCAGAAGTTTCTTAACAGGAACTTCAAAACGGGTTGTAACGACCTGGTTCTGGTGTAATGCTGGGGCAAACCCTAAGATCCAGAATATATCAAGACTACAGGATTCCAGAACAAGAGTTTCAGAGAAGCAACATGAAGACAGAGAAATAGAAGTATATTGCTCTAGGATTCATGTAAGTATGTTGGACATAAAAGTCGGTCTGGAACAAGTCTATATAGAACCTAGGTGAACTCCAAACAGTCAATGAAATTAGAGTAACTGACTTGTCAGGAACTCGGAGACTGTCAGAGTTCAGGAACCTAATAGGAACTTAAGTGTGCACGTTGTTAAAAGTCGGTTTTAATGATATATATATATTTACCTTATACGTGCATATCTTTTAGGGATTTGGTTTTACTGAATAAAGATATTTATCTTCTAATAAATCCCTTTTGGAAAAAGATAAATTTTGTTTAAAAAGTATTTTTAAACTAAAAGATAAGATTGGAATAAAAGCTGATTTTATGCTAAGTTTATCTTATTATTATTGACAGATTTTATTCTTAACAAAAAGATATATTTTCGGAAAACTTGTTTTTAGAAAATATCTTTTAAACTTATCTTTTCAGAAAATCTATCTTTTTCAAGATGAAATGAATAATTCGAGTGTACTATAAATATGCTCATATGTATTCATTCAAAGTTGAGGCTGACGAAGTGTAGTGGTCGTGCTTAATGGTTTTAGCCTTCACCACGAAGCTAAGTCAGTTCTCCTGGTCAAAGTTCCTATCAGGTTTTGGTTACAGTATGTCCAGTGAGTTCCAGACAGGTCTCTTCCTCGTAAAACTTGCTGTGTGCTTTAAGTTCCTTTACGCTTTAATTGTTTATTTCCGCTTAAGTTCCGCGATTGGAACCTACTACCATTCACCCCCCCTCTTGTAGTAGTTCATCTAAACTAACAAAATATCAGAAGAGTAATGTCCAAAAATAAACATAAATCATACGAGAAGTGTACAAAAATAAACATATCATATTCATATTGATATATAGCTAGGGTTTAGGGGTCTGTGAAATGCATGATACACCCCAGCCACTAGTATCACTTGCTCGTCAACCTACAAATCATTAAATTTTCCATCTTCTTTCGTTCACATTTCATAATGTGACTAGACAATAGACATACATCTTTGTCGCTTTTATTTGTTTTTATATGTCTACTTTTACATTTCCCATTTTGATATAGAGTACAAGTATATCTCCATTATTACTCGTATTTAATTTGCAATACCTTCAACACAAGATATTACGGAATAAAGTTGTTAAAAGTTAACACGACACAATAATCTTACACGAATTGGATATGAAATAAGCGAGTTAGGATCAAGAATTTTCGATCCGTTTACATAAAGGGTCGACACGAACATGACATGAAATTAAACGGGTTAGGTTCGGGTTAAAATTTTCAACCCAAAATCGACACGCATAACCTGATTATATAAATGGGTTGAACGATAACCCGACGACACAAAACCGACACACCTAATCTATCAATTAAGTAGTACAAAAAATTGGATTTTTTTTATTCAAAACTTGTAATTTACATAATTACCTTTACACCATTTATACATTTTGGTAATTTTTTGGCGGTGAATTAGGCAAAAAAAAATTTTAAAATAATTTTCATCTTTTGAGACAATTTTTATGTATGGCTGTATTGTTAAAACTATTGGCTTTAAATACCCTTGTGATATCTTTTGCTAAACCTACTATGGAGTAACTTTAAACTGTTGTAGTTACTTTAATGAATTAGTGATGGGCCTATTCTGTTCAGCTTAAGTTCAGTCCAGCTCCAATCAATTCAGTTTAGTTCCTAATTTCCTTCTCTCATAAACAATTCACTTCATCTCTATTCAGTTCAGTTTAGTTAAGTTGAATTCAGTTGTTTTCAGTAACTCAAAACAGGCCCAAGTTTATTACTTACATAGTATGTGGGTAAAAGGTTACCCGGGTAACCTGATTAATAAGCGGGTTAGGTTTGGGTCAAGGGTTTAACCCGTTTAATAAAAAGGTTAGGTTTGGATCAAGGGTTCAACCCGTTTAATAGCGACACGAACACAAACCCGATACGACACAACCCGTTTGACAGTCCTATTACGGAGTAATCGAAGACTTGACTCACTCGATAAATTTTTTACATAGTAATTAAATTTTCAGATTTTTGTATGAAGGGTGTAGTTGATTTTGGTGTGGCTTTTATTACAGCTTTCAAATGACCCATTTACTAAACAAGTTGAGACGTAGATCTGTCAATTCATGGTCTGACTCGGTAACCCGACCTGACTTAATTTCAAATTCGAGTTACTGTGAGACAACCCGATTCCAGCTCGACTCAAATAGCCCAAAATCAACCTATTTGACCAATGTATCATATTATGACCTAAATAATATAGCTCGAATCAGACGACTCATAATAATCTAAATCGACTCGTTAACCCAGATTGACACGTCTAAGTTGAGTCATGTTCGAGGAAAACCAACTCATTAGAGTTTAAACTCACAAACAAACGTAAGAATTGAAGTAGTTAAAAGTTTTCTCTCTTTGTCCCCTTAAAATTGCTTTAATTTCCTTCTTAAGTTGTCCTTTTAATATACTTTATATACTTATAAATACGAGGGGTTTTTCCATATATTATCATATTCCATATAAATTCGTTGTATATTCTGATTGTTCAAACAAGCAAAATGGATTGGAGTAACCAACAAACTCCTAGCATGGCATAGTTCAATACGCATGCATTGTAGGTAACTATATTTGTTGAATTCATATCCAAACTTGCAAGAAAAATTTCTTCTACTCTTTGAGAAAATAATGTAACTACTCGAAGAGTATAAATTTAGGTAAAGGACATGAAATATCATCTCCAAAGGAATTGGTTACGCCATTCTAAATTGATGCAAGTGTCTAATAAAGTGAATTGGCGTGGGCGTTGAACATCTGTCTAAAATCAATTGGATTGACTTTTTTGGATTCATTTACACGAGGATCATGAGATCAACGACATAAGTAAATAGCAAAATCTGTATTATGGCCCACTAACTCAGTACAACAAAATCAATTTCACGTACTACAAATCAATGTGCAGTTTGCACCCAAAAAAAAAAAATTATAAAAAAAAAAATAATAATAATAATGTGCAATGCTCTTGTTTTCTTTCTTTTTTTTTTCTTTCCTTTTTTCTTTTTTTATCACGGGTGAGAATTGATTCCGAGTCGGAACCTTTTATAGGTCCTTTCGACTCTTACAGGTTTAGCCAGCCCAGTTCCGTAGGTCATCGCTTGAGAGTAGAGGGGGGGCTGGGGTAAGGGAATCCCCCTACTCCCAGCATTTTGTAGTTGGTCAAGCTCGAACTCGTGACCTCAAATTCACAAGGTAAATTCTCCACCAACTCCACCAACCTTTGCTTGGTTGTAACTCTCTTTGCTTTTAATTAGGTGTTCCATTTTAATCGTTATACTCATTAATGTACGAAGTATAACTAGATACGAGTAATAGATATCCCATTTTAATACTCCCTCCGTCCCCTTTTGATAGTCTCTTATGGACAAATTTTAGTCTCAAAATGTTCACCCCATTTGCCTTTTTCAACAACTATTAATATTAATTTTTTACCAAAATTCCCTTCAATTTGCAACAATACTTGTGCAAATTTAAATTTCCCATGTAAATTTTGTTTTCCCATGTATTTTTATTACTTTCTCTCTCTACTTTTTTGCATACCTAATGTCAATTTTCTTTTTCAATGTATTTTAACTATTTTTATGTGTGTTTATTAATTTCCGTGAAAAATGCCCATAAAAGGTTATCAAAAGGGAACGGAGGGAGTAGTTACACTTTCTATTTTTATCTAAGTGTCATATTTTAACCACTATATTTGTTAATGTAAAATTTTAACTAATGATTTCTATTACTAGTATTTTACCTTCAAACATTAAAACAAATTCGGGCTTCTATAGAGATTAGAGGCTATGCAGTAGCGGCGCAGCAGTGTCAGAAACTCCTGAGGCTTTTCCCCAAACCTTTGATAAAAGAGAAAGTAAAAACAAATGATGAAGTATTGACAAATAAGCTTAAGTCATCTCAACTCAGCTTTAAGGCAAAAGTTTTCTCTGCCACCTATGTTATTTTTTCACGTTCAATGTGTTTTCAAAAGTACGACTATACTGTGAGTATTATTATAACTAGTGGGGAAACTAGAAATTTTTTTATTAAGGGGTTAAATTATGTACTACCTCCATTACAAATTATGTGCAACGATTAGACATTTTTCCTCTCTGTTTTATGTCAAATCGTTGCACATAATCTGTAACGGAGATAGTAATACTTCCTCCATTTTTTTTCTTTTTTATTTGCATTACTCGTATTTATACGGAGTTTTAGGAGTATGAATTGAATATAATATAATAACATAAGTGGATGATTAATTTATTATGAGTAGTAAAAGTAATGTGGGAATTATAAAAGTGAAAGTATATGAGAGAAAGTAGTGGGGACCATGAGAGAGAGAAATGATAAATTATTTGAGTGGGGTTTTAAGTAAGAGAGAGAAATAATAAAATACTTCGTATATTATAAAGTTAGTATATATATAGAAGTAATGCAAATAAAAAAACATCCATAAAAGAAAAGTGATGCAAATAAATAAAAGGGAAGGAGTAAAATTTTAATAATATAGAGTATTTCCTTCGTGTTTTAATAAGTGTTACATTTTAGTCAAAGTTATTATGTGAATGAAAAAGTCAAATTATAACACTTATTAAAACACGGAGAAAGTATATTGAAGTGGCAAATAAGATTGAAACAAATTACTCCCTCCATTTTTAAATACTTACTCAATTTCTCCATGCGCGGAGTTTTAGGAGAAATTGGATAAAGTAATAAAATACTCCGTATGGAGGTAGTGGGGTTGGTGAAAAATAAAAAATTATAAAAAGCAAAAGTATTGGAGAGAATTAGAGGAGAGAGAATATATGTTGGGTCCACTATGTGTTAGAAATTAATTAAATATTGTAAAAGTTTTCCAAATAAGGAAATGTAGCAAGTATTTAAAAACAACCGCAAAAGGAAAGTAGATCAATTATTTAATAACGGAGGGAGTACTACGCAAAAAAAGTGTTTAGGGAAATATCGAACTGATCTAGAAAACTCAATTTCATACAATCAGCATATATATATATATATATATATATATATATATATATATATATATATATATATATAAATGGGATCATATGAGACCACATCCCTTATGTGAGGACAATATTATATGTGAGGACTCATTATAACCGTTGGATCAATTACATCCAACAGCCACAATTAATCCCAATCAAACATAATTTCAAAATCAATTTTTCAGCGTTTTCTCTCTCCTCCTTCATTCGATGCGCCATTTTCTCTCTCCTCCTTCAATTTCTCTACTCCCTTTCTTACTGGTATTTTCTTTAATTCTTCATCAATTCTTCTTCAAACTTCACTGATTCTTTGTCAAGGTGATTTTCGTTGATTTTAGTTTGATTACTTAAGGTTTTCGTCAATTGAAATCTTCATTATATTGATTAAGGTTTTCGTCAATTTTTTTGCCGATTTTCGATTCAATTTCTGTTCGATTTTTTTCCTGGTGATTTCTATTCGATTTATATTTGAGTAATTATTAGTTGCTTTTAGTTTTAATTTTGCTTCATTTGAATAATTATCTTACATTTTCTTTGTTTTTTTTTCGGAAACCTAGAAGTAATTGCTATGGATTCTGCAAATGCAAATGTTGTTCAAGAAAATACAATGTATGTGTTTCTGCTCATTTTATTTTTATTTTTTCATTTTATATTTACTTGCTCATTTTCTGTTTTTTGCTTAGTAAAATACTTTGTGTTTAGCTTTATTTGAGTAATTTCACATACTTTTTGCTACTAGAAGTATGATATTCAGTTTTGTTGGCTGTGATAACTTGGCTAGACAGTAGGAATGAAATGAGTGTTTGGTTTTACTCACTGCTGTTATAAGGTTTGCATTTTTTAATATTCGGTTCCCATTAGTACATGATTCCGAGACCAAGCAATTAGATGAGGCTAATGAATTGCAGTTGATACTAATTAGATGAGGCTAAGATAATAAGCTAGAACCCGAGCATATCACTAAGTCTAGAGCAGGAGCAGTAATATGGATTCATGAGTAGCTTTGTGAGGGTAGGCAGTAAAAGAGTGTCTGCTAGCTTGTTACTAAAGCATGTTCTGTATCCCAAGATTGAATTGCACTTTGTGGCCAAACAGACTTATAGACAACAAATGATTAAAGAATTACTTAATCATTTCATAAATGAACAAAGAAATGTTTGCTCATTTCACAAATGAGCAAGTAATTCTTTGCTCATTTAAGAAATGAGCAATTAACTTTTTGATTATTTGCTAAATGAGCAAGAAATTACTTGCTCATTTGATAAATGAGATAGAAATTACTTGCTATCATCATTTTCCAATCCCCAGCAATTACATACTACACCTTACCTACTATGCTTGCATGGTAATTGGTCAATTAGGAATAAATTTTGGGGATGCTTGCATATAGTGCTAACCTGTTCTCTAGCATGATTTGGTAATGCTGCTCTATGCATATTTGTGTTTCATTAGTGATAGAAGTGGCTGAAATCATAATTGATCTTTCATCTGTATGAGTGTTGCAGACACAGAACATGTAACATCTTCATAAATGAGTAAAGAAATATTTGCTCATTTATCAAGTGAGCAAATAATTGATTGCTCATTTCACATATGAGCAAAGAAATACTTGTTGATTTAATGAATGATTAAAGAAATGTTTGCTCATTTGACAAATGAGCAACTAACTATTTGCTCATTTGACAAATGAGCAACTAAGTTTTTGCTCATTTGTTAAATTAGAAACTAATTTGCTCATTTGACAAATGAGCAACTAATTATTTGCTCACTTGTTAAATGAGTAAAATATTGATTGCTCATTTCCCAAATGATCAAAAAATTGATTGCTCATTTCCCAAATGATCAAAGAAACGTTTGCTTATTTTACAAATGAGTAACTAATTATTTGCTTATTTGACAAATGAGCAAACTAATGGTTACTCATTTCACAAATGAGCAAAGAAATGCTTGTTGATTAAAGAAATGTTTGCTCATTTGACAAATGAGCAACTAATTATTTGCTCATTTTACAAATGAGCAACTAATTATTTGCTCATTTTACAAATGAGCAACTAATTATTTGCTCATTTTACAAATGAGCAACTAACTATTTGCTCATTTAACAAATGAGCAACTAAGTGCTTGCTCATTTGTTAAATTAGCAATTAAGTATTGGCTCATTTGACAAATGAGCAACTAACTATTTGCTCATTCTTATTTTAATTTGATGTGTTAATTTTCAGAAAAGCGCATTTTCATGTGTTTATGGTTGGTGAAGGAAGTATTCAAAGTGTCATTTTGTCGAAAGAGATAAAGTATATGGAGTATGTTGTGCTTAATATTCCCTGGAAGTCTTCAGATGATGATCATTTGCATCGTGGAGTTGCAATGATGAGGCATGGGTTTGCAAAAGTGGGATTTAGGTTTGAAGAAAACATAATGTAAGTCTTTCACATTTCATTTTTAAATAATTTTTGTTGTTGTTGGTGTTTTGAATACATTAGCCTACTAGCTCAACGGGTAGAGCATTGTGTAAATGCACAAAAGATGTGGGTTCGAATCCCACGTAGGTTCATTTATTTAATGTACTGTTGAGTCACAAGTTTGTATGAAAGTTTAGTTGTTACAAAGTTTATATGATTATAAATCATTTCAAACCAATTTTTTGCTCGTATAATTTAGTGCGAATTTTTGATTTTTTTTTATTTTTTTATTTTTTAATTAATTTTTTTTTATAGAGATAACCTATGTAGGAATTGAACCTACATCCCCTATGCATTTGCATAGTGCTCTACCAATTGAGCTAATAGGTTTTATCACATGTTTTAAATTATTTTTCTATGTTATAAATTTTTAACCATATGTTGTTCATTTGATAAATGAACAAGAATTGTTTGCTCATTTGAAAAAATGAACAAAGAATTGTTGCTCATTTGATAAATGAGCAAAGATTTGTTTGCTCATCTCATAAATGAGCAAAGAATTGTTTGCTCATTTGATAAATGAACAAGGAATTTTCGCTCATTTGACAAAATGAACAAAGAATTATTGCTCATTTGATAAATGAGCAAAGTATTTCCCGCTCTTCTAACATTAATGCAATCGAAAGAAATAAAAGCATTTGACATCCTTACAATATCATCAAACAGCAAAAAAATAGGAGCAGCACCAATGACCTTCTTCTTGACAGCACGCACTACATCAATAGCACCACATTCCAACACCACTCAATTGTAGCCCATCCGCACAGCCGACTCCACACCAAATCTAGCAGCAGCAGCTTCTGCCTGATTCGGCTGCCAGCAATTGGTGGTCTTCTTTACAGCAACAAGCAGTAAAGCCCCCTCTGCATACCTTATAACCACCCCCAAACTCACCCCTACACCACTCATCATATGAGCATCAACATTCACCTTGACTACATTACTAGGCGGAGGTACCCATCTAGCTGCTGACCGAACATCAAGCTGAGGTTTTGCTCCATAAACTCTTGCATTGTAAATACCATATTCCTCACACAACTTGACAAAGCCTGAGGCAATCAACACACCATTCACATCACCATTGTGATCGCTGAATGTTCAAATTGCTCATTTTAATTATGTTTGCTCATTATTTTTTTCTATATTATAACACATATTTAGGTTTGCTCATTTTAAATTTATTTCCTCATTTTAAATGTGAGGCATAATTTTCTATCCCTAGTGGTGTTTTGCACTCAAGATATTTGTGCTTTGAATCATTATCATTCTGACCTTGAGTGTGTCTCTGGGCATCAATTGCAGCTTCATATCTCAAGTAAAACTCAACAAGTGACACATGAGGATTGATAAAGGAGCAGAAAAAGTTGTTTTCACTTTCGGATCTTGATGTTGTACGCATTATTCCTCCAAGGAACACATCTCTGAAATAGGCCGGAATCCACTTATCTCTTATCTTGTACATATAACCTAACCACTCATGTTGTTCCAAGTGGTATTCAATTATCACCTTGAAGGATTGATAGGTTTGTGTAGGGAAGTAGAAGAAGGGAGTGTGGTTGGTGTGCAGGAAACAGACCAAGAAGAAAGGGGTGGGGCTTGTACGCAGGCAAGTAGACCAAGGAACTCATAATATGTTTGCTCATTTTGATTATATTTGCTCATTTTAATTATTTTTGCTCCTATATTTGGAAAAGAAAAATGTATTGTTGTGCATATTCTGTATACTGAGTACTTATAGATCCTTGAATTACTTGTGAATGTCATTAATATTTGCTCATTTTAATTGTAGTTACCTCATTTTAAATGTTCTATTATACATATTTAGGTTTGCTCATTTTAATTTATTTGCTCATTTTAAATTTGATTGAAAATAAGAACATAATAACAGCATTCAATTGAAAATAAAAACCTACTAACAACATAATAAGAGCATTCAATTGGAAATTTCATAACATTTTTTATCATAAGTTTAATCTGACATCATTACAATCACTAAAATCTCTATCAAATTAATCAAACCTAAATAATTCATTCAATTCAATCAAAGAATTGATGCAATTAAACATTCAATTCGATTAATGCAATTCGAAAATTAACATGTAATTCAATTCGAAAATTAACATGCAATTCCAAAATTTTCAGAGATGTAAAATCAAAATATTTTGAACATTCAGATTAACATGCAATTCAAAGTTAAAAGTACGAACAAACCTCAATTATTGATAATTTGATAATGAAAATCCTAAATTAAGAACTCTCAACTCAAAAAATCTAGCAATAATCATAATGTCAAACTCAAATAACCAAAATAAGAGCATTCAAATTCGAAATTTTCCAGAACACTAAAATTTGATAATTAGAACATCAAATTCGAAAATTTTGATGAAAATACTAAATTGAGATAATTCTATTCGAAAATTATAATGAAAAACCAGAACTAAGGGCAAGATATTCAAAAATTACTTACCAAAATTATGTATAAGTGAACAAGAGGAGAGAGAAAGTATTGATCCTTAAAGCTTCAAGCCATTGATGTTCCACCTTCAACTTAGGAGAGAGAGAAATAAGCTGGGTAATTTTTTCTGGAGAGAGAAAGAGGTTATGGTTGATGTTGGGTTTGGGTTTGGGTGGGTTTTGTATTTTAATCTCAGCTGTTGAATTTCATATAATCTAATGGTTGGTATTGGTTCTCACATTGGTGGTGGTTCTCACATAAAGGGTGGTTCTCACCGGATCCCGACCCTATATATATATATATTCCATTTTGAAAGAACAATCAACATAATCTTATGCCAACATATACAAAGTAATAGACAACTAAAATTAAGGGGGAGGAGACCCACCCTAGTCGCCTTTGATTCCGCTCCTGATTATATGGTTACCTTGTAGGCTTGTAAAGATTATTACATCACTCAAAGCTTGATTAATGGTAAGGTTTATATCTCACAACTTCAAAGATTGTGAGATTTCAAACATCATCACTACAAACTCGGTTGGAACCTCATAAGGCCCTTCTCCTTACCCAAAAAAATAAAAATGTTAAGATCATTACAAACAAATGAACAAATACTTCGTTACTGCACAATAAAATATCACTCTCCACATACTACACTTGTTACTCTATGTTCTTATGTTCAAACCTTTTTTTTTTTTTTTTTTTTGTTTGGGAATGGTTATGTTCAAACATAAGTATTGCAGTTATTTAAAAAGGGGAATTAATTAACACTCAAAGCAATTGGCCTGGTTCTTTTTCTGAAATTGTATTTCACTTTTGACAATTTTACTAATATTTTGATTTATACTTAGCCAAATTTCCTTATAAAATTCATTAAAAGAAAAATTTTCAAATTAGACTTCCTCCTTTTTTTTTTTTTTTTTTTTTTTTTTTTTTTTTTTTTGCATCAGTTCATTTGTAATTTTACGTTTGTCAATACATTATTTTGGTCATTAATAATTTTATCTATATTTTAGTAAAAATTTTAAAAACTTAATATTTGAAAAGTAAATATCAAGACGAATCTAACTTGATCCCATAAAATTATGCTTTTTCATAATTGTAAATCATAAAAGATAATCAAAGATGATTGTGTAAATTTATACTGTAATATTTTCAAATAATACAATTAAAAATTAAACATAGGAAGTATAACAATGTAATTAAACTATTAAAGAACCAAAGTCAAAATTAAAGTAAAAAGCCGCTGTTGACATGAATCTAAATCTATTTCCAAGATAATGTATTGATCGATAGTTCGATACCAGTATTGATTATTTATAGTGCATGCAGTGTTTTTCCTTTTTTTTTTTAAATTTTGTTTCGTTATTTACTCTCATATAATCTCAAATTCTTAGGAGTAGGTATTATCTTATTTTAGAAGAAAACAAAATTAAAGATAATAGATTCTAATTAATAATTCCTATAAGTTCGCCATCAAAAAAAAAAAAATTCCTATAAGTTCAGTTTTTTTGATTAAAAAAAATGTCAGACAAGTTTAGATAAAATAAAATAAAGTTCAAATAAAATAAAATAAAATTAATTTTAAAAAATAAATTTCAGACAAAATTAGATGATCCAACAAACAAAGTCTTAAAAAGTTTTGAAATAATACCTAAGTCCTAAGGGGCCGTTTGGTTTGCACGGGGTAATCGGAATGGAATGAACAAAGGGAATGAAAGAGAATGGAATGAAACCCTTTTCATACGGTATGTCGTTTGGTTTACAAAAACAAAGGGAATTACCACCACCACCTAACAACCCATCTTTCCCACTTATTTAGCCACTCCACCGCCTAGCCACAACCTCCCTCACCCCTCGCCGCCACGCAAAACATTCTCCCGCCCACGCAAAACCCTAGAAAACGATCTCCTCCCTTTAAAATCGTCAGCCGTCCCTTCCCCTAGCCGCTAATTTTGAGAAAACTCAATCTTGCTTTGTCTTGAAATTCGAATTCTGGGTCTAGTCGAAGAAATCGGGGGGAGGACAGAGAAATGGAGGAGAGAAATTGACCCGATAGAGATGCGAGTATGTTCCAGTGAGGAGAAATGGAGAAGTGAGTGTGTTTCGGTAAGGAGAGATGGAGATGCGACGAGTTCCGGAGAGAAGTGGGGAAGCTGCGGCGAATTCCGGCGAGGGGTGGGGAGCTGCTGCGAGTTTCGGCGGCGTGGCTAGGCGGTGGGGGTAACTAGTTGCTGCCTTGCTGGTGTATGTATGGTAGCTAGTGTAGTGGTGGCTTAGGAAAGGGAATGGAAAAGTCTTGGGGGGAGGGGGGTGGGGAATCAATAATGTGGACTGATTTTGGGTAAACTCAAAAATAAAAAAGGGTAAGGGGAATGAAAACATTGTCAAACAAACAGCAACAAAACGGCCCCTAAGTTCATTTTGCTAAGTATACTACTGAACGTGAACAACAATTTGAAACTTGTTTTATAAAACAAGCCTCGGTTTTAAACAATCAATAGCCCCACGAGCAACTCATTCGTGGCCTTTCATAAACTTTATCGTGTTTATTTATAAACTCGTTTATATTTTATTTAACAAAAAGACAATATTTTATTATAGGGTAAGAATAACAATTTAGGGTAAATAACAAAAAGACAATTTTTATTTTATTGTTATTAATTATAATTATCACATTATACAGTATTATTAATTATATGTAGTATTTATTATTATTATTATTATTAATATTATTATGTTAATGTAATTGATATTATTATTATTATATTAGTATAATAATTATTATTATAATATTAATAATAATTATTATTGCATTTACTATTACTATTATATAAATTAATATAACTATTACTATTATATACTATTAGTAATAGTTATAGTAATTAATGTAATATTGCATCAACTATTACTATTATATTAATTACTATATTATATTGCATATGTATTATTATAGCTAGAGGGGTGGGGGCCCAGATTGTATCTCGGCTCCCTACCAATTTCTTGTAAATTGATTGACTTTGTAGGTTTTGTTTTGTTTTTTTTTTGATAATAATAATAATAATAATAATAACAATAATAGATAATAATAAATTATAATAATAATAATGATAATAATAATAAATTATAATAATAATGATAATAATAATAATAAAATATCTTATATAATTTCAGTTCAATTTAGTTTAGCTCAAAAGAAAATGACCTATAAATGGCTACTTTTCCCCTAAAATCTTAATTTGTATTAATATGTAATTATGTATGTACGGACTCTTGAATTATGTTCATATAATTTAATCATTTTAATAGCTTGTGTTCGCTAGCTAGTTTTTCAAGGTTCTCTTACCAAAGGTTCGATTAAGTTGGTCTAATTTGGTAGTTTGACGTGAGTTCAAGTTCCAATTAACATGAGATAGTGAGCCAAAAAAGACAATAAAGAAACTAAACAAGCCAAGCTTGAACATGAAGTTCGAGCTTGAGAAATACTTAATCCAATCTTGAATTGGCGTGAGTTCACGGTCCAATTAACATGAGATAGTGAGCATAAAAAAGGCAATAAAGAAACTAAACAAGCCAAGCTTGAACATAAAGTTCGAGCTTGAGAATTACTTAATCCAATCTCGAATAAGCTAATCATCTATCGGCTTAAAGCCTTAAATCTGATGATTCATCGACATGATCTTTAATAAAACTTGGTTATAAAATATAATTAAAACCTAAACTTTAGAAATGTACTCAAACCATTCATTTTATGGAACTTTTCAATGATGGTCCTAATTTCGCACAATACATATGGTTACAAAACATCACAGTTTTAGAAATCTCAATGTATCGATCTATTACTAATTTACTCTAATACTTGTCTCTAATAAATAGCACTCCCTCCATTTTTAAATACTTGCTCCAATTTCCATTTGCGGCCGTTTTTAAATAGTTGCTCCATTTTCTTATATAGAAAGCTTTTACAATATTTAATTAATTAATTTCTCTCACCTAGTGGACCAACATATATTATCTCTCCTCCAATTTTCTCCACTACTTTTGCGTTTTACATTTTTTTATTCTTTCACCAACCCCACTAGTTCCATATTTTATTACTTTCTCCTAAAACTCCGCGCATAGAGAAATGGAGCAAGTATTAAAAACGGAGGGAGTAATGCCTTTTAACTAATTAAATTATTTAACTAATCGTGATTGACTTTGTCCAGATGGAGCCTACATATATAACTCCTATCCTCCCATGTAAGAGCAGTTCATTTTTAAATGAGAAGGTATTGTGTCAATCCGGACTGACAAAATGCGGATTTTTGATTTCCTTTATTAGCGGGATGATATCCTCTATTGGATGAATGATATCCTCTATTGTCTGGATGATATCCTCTACTAACTGGATGATATCATTTATTAGCTATATGATATCCTTTATTGGGTGGATGATATTTTTACTACTTGGATGATATCTTCTATTGGCTGGATGATATCCTCTATTTGCTGGTGTAGGGAATATTTCAAGCACTATAACCCCAAACTTGAACCCCACTGTGATCATACACTTAAGTATGGTGGCATTCCAAAGGGAAGAAAGCTAGAGCAAAAGAGTCGCCAACAAGTTTTAGGAACTTGTAAACCCAAAACGATCCAGGAGATCGTCAACTCCATAAGGTCAGGAACCAAATAGGGTTCGGGGATGAGGGTACGAATCCAATCTACAAAACAAAGGACCCGCCCTACAAAATAGGCCTCTACTTTGTTCTGCTCGTATACATGTGCGCTTTCTGACTAACATGCAAACATTAGATTTACCCTAAACCTGTTTAATCTATGTTGGTTGAATATTAATGCACAAATAATACTATTATTGGCGATCACTTGAGTTAAAATCATATTAGCCTAAACCAAATTATTAATTATCTTATTAAGCGTGATTTCAAGTACAAATTCCCTTTAACATGCATAAAAGGTGTGATCAAGCAATAACAATAATAATAAATATCAAGCAACATAATAATAATAATAATAACCAAAATAACAATAATAATAATCATAATCATGTTAATAATAGAGCTTAAATATAATAACAAGATCCTAGGCATGATACTAACAAGATTAGTAACAAATCCTAGCATGTCACTAAGCATTAAAGATCAAAACTTTAAATCTAACATGGTACTAACATGCTATTAGAGAAGAGTAAAGGCACCCTAAACATGATTCTAGAAAGCAATAAATAATATCCTAACATGATACTAGGAAAAAATAAATAATAAGCATGCTTTCTACATTGAAAGAGAGTAATAAGATTACATACTTTGAAGCCTCGTACCTCTTTCTAATAACAAAATACACAAGTTAGTAAACTTCAATGAAAATAATAAAATTAAAGAATTAAGGAATTAAACTAAAATCAAATTAAATAAAGTTTAAACTAGATTTGGACCAAACCCTCAGAAATATTAAACCTTGCACGCCTAGGGCGAAGGCAACTTCGAACTTGGCTAGATGATTCTAAATCTTGTGAATGCGGAATATTGTTTGTAAAATGCTAGCTTAGAAAGAGAGAGAGAAAGAAAGCATATATTGCTCTAGAGAGAATAGAGAGAATTGGGTGATTCTGAATGAATGAAAACGGAGTTTCGAGACCCTATTTATAAGGAAAATAATCCGGAAAAGTATAGAATTTGATTAGGAATAAAACTACACGCTGTCGCCAGAAATACACGCTGTCGCGAGGCGACAAGGTCTGTCGCCAAGCGACAGACTTGTCGTTTGGCGACAGTCTGACTTGGACGCGTTTTTCCATGCGGAATCCGATCTTTAATCAATTTGATCTACGGAATCCGTACAGAAGATAAAACGTATTTTCAAAAATAATAATATAATAATAAAATAATAATATTTTATTCCAAATAAAAATCCATCTTAAAAATAATTATTAAATCTAATAATATCAGAATTAAAAGGAACCTTCTAGAAACTTCTAGTAAGTTATAATTAATCCTAATAATTTTAGGAATAATAATTAACATTGGGCCCTCCTCTAGATCATTGGGCCGTATGTAAATAATTAACCGGGCCCAGTTTAGTATTTTGGCCATAACTTCCTCAATATTCATCGGAATTGGGCTTATAATATATCGTTGGAAAGGTCTCTTCGAGCCCCATCCAACTACATATTATTGGACCTTAATTATGGACCAAACAAAATTGGATTGGCTATCTTTAATAAATAGAGTCATTTTCAAAAACAGAGAGAAGAGAATTTTAAATAAAACTAAACCGCAACACTTGACTTTTCCACACTTTCACCTCATTCGATTATGGTTCGACGCGAAAGGCATTCATCACTGGGTTTGGTTTTGGGGAGACACAAATAGGTGTCTACAGCTGGATATGATATCCTCTATTAGCTGGATGATATCATATTAGGGCTGTCAAAAGCTGACACGACACGACAACCCGACACGAAATAAGCGGGTTTGGGTCAAGAATTCTCGACCCGTTTAAATAATTGGGTCGACACGAACACGACACGTAATTAAACGGGTTAGGTTTGGGTTGAAATTTTCAACCCGAAACCGACACGCATAACCCGATTATGTAAATGGGTTGAACGACAATCCGTTAACACGAACCCGACACGCTCAACCCGATTATTAAGTAGAAAAAGAAATTTGTATTTTTTATTCTAAACTTTTTTTTTGAAACATTATTCTAAACTTGTACTGTACTGGTTGTAGAAAGCATTGGCGCTATACTTAAATTTTGGGGATTGTTTGGCGGTTTAATTTGGCGGACAAATAATTTTTTTTTTCAATTTTTTTACAATTCACTTTTCCACTTTAGAGGATTCTAGATAGTACTCAGTTAATCTTTATTTAAGACTTAATCATATATGTAATCCATAAACTTAAGTACTGATGCATGTTTTAGAAGTTGTCGTTTTGAAGGTTGGGACTTGGGACAACTCTTATGTATTGGTTGGTTTGCTAAAACCATTGTCTTTATGTTCTTGTAGTATCGTTAATGATGTACGTCTTTTTAATTATTATGTTGAATATTAATTAGTTTATTATATATTATGTGGGTTAAAAGGTTAATTACCCGGGTAACCCGTTTAATAAATGGGTTAGGTTTGGGTCAAGGGTTTTCAACCCGTTTAATAAATGGGTTAGGTTTGGGTCAAGGGTTTTTCAACTCGTTTAATATTGACACGAACATGAACACGAACACGACACGTTTGACAGCCCTATATCATATAGCCAATAAAGGATATCATATAGACACAATAGAGGATATCATCCAACCATGATATCATATAGCTAACAGAGAATACCATCCAACCATTAAAGGATATCATAGATACAATCATAAATGATATTATATAGCTAATAGAGGATATCATCCAACCATGATATCATATAGCCGATAGAGGATACCA